>NC_086328.1:127159171-127498474 GCF_036172605.1 Pelobates fuscus
TGTAAAGGTTTGGTGAATAACTGTGCCGGATTGCCAGAACTGCAAGTAATATTCAAAATGTTCAAACGTTCAACCTTTAAAAAGCACTTTTACTGTAGGCCTAGACACTTGTAACTCTAAAACTATGCTAAGGATGTATTCATATTTGGACAATACCAGGGACGACGTTGCTAGGTCTCAAAAACACCTGGGGTTATCAGCTACCCAATAAAAAATAAAAGTGGGGGAAAAAAAACAGTAATATTATCCTGCCAACCTCCCGAGATCTTGGACTAAAGAGTGCCACATTGGGGGTTGCAACCCCCAAAGCCCACCTAAATAATGCGTATGGATGATAACATTGCTGTGTTCTTTTCCTGTCTAGAACCATCTGCTACACTTCTCACTTACAGATAAACTTGATTTGCAACTCAGTTTTCTTGAAATAGGAAAGTTACACTGCTTGATTAAATTTAAAAAAATAGTAAATGATTAAGCAGGCTCTTAGTTAATTAATCAACGTCATCTCTCCCGCAGTGATATATTAGTTCATATAAAATTACAGTTAGTTCTCCACTGTTTGTTTAATGCACCAAGATGCCAGGAAGGAGAGCATCTGTACGTCTTATGCTTTTAACACTTGCTGTGATGTCTTCTGTCGAGAACGGGGGAATGACAGCAACAAGCCAAAGTAGAGGTAAGTGTATACCGGATTGTAGACTTTGTCTCTATGCTTTGTGCTCCTTTGGGGATCATCGTCCACTGACCTTAAACCCTGACAATATGTCACTACAATTGCAAACAAACGAATGCATTGAATAATTGTTCGAGGAGTGATGGCTGGCCAGTGCCTTAAGGATGGTTGAGCATCGTGTGAAATTGTAGTTCAACATTTTCTAGATCGAAAAGTTTAATCTGGGTCCCCAAAAGGTAGGTTCCCAGGCGTTGCAGAACTGAACTCCCTCTGACAGTGTTAATCTGTAAATTCATAGTTCTGTAACTGCTGGGGGTTCTACCTTTTGGGAACTCCTGCCCTAATATAGTCACCTTTTTTAAAAAACTATTCTTGTTTATTTTTTTCACTGATGAGAACAAGCTAGATTATTTTATATTTGCTAACCTATGCTTCTCAGATATATTTTTATATACTCTCTGTTTCTATTCAGACTAGGCATACAATCATACCAAGCCACCTGAATGTGTGTTATAGTATCTACAGCCTCTCCACTCACCTACTACCCTATCTGTATGTTTTTTTCTAATGCTGAAACAAAACCATAACATTCTTGGTATGTTTTCTTTTGGGTCTAGGAAGGCAAGATCTTTGAGGATAACCCGTAACAAATTTTATTTAGAATGTTGGGAATATTTAAATTTCATTAATATATTTGAGAATAAAACATTACCCATAATTTTAATGTTTTTCGAGGTGGAAACACTATCCCATCAATGATTACACTTTGAAATCTGAGAACTATCTGTGTTACACTTTTGTGCATATTTTAATTTAAAACATTTAAACAACTTAGAATTTATATGAGTCATAAGAATAAAAGTTATACATGTTCTCAAACTGACATTTTGATTTATTTTTACTTACCCAATATTAGGACCTCATTTATAGTATATTTTGTAAATCTGAGTTTGATAGTGTTTATATTTTATCCAAAAAAGTTCAAAATAAATTATGATTTAGTGAATCAATTCTTAATTTAAACGATTATTATGTTGAATAAACCTCTTTTAATTTGTTAAATAGCATCTCGATGTGGAAAGGTCCTCTTGGCCAGCGATATAGTCAACCTCAATATGCTTTCTAGAATTGTCGGGGGACGTCCAGCTGGTAAAGGCCAGCACCCATGGACGGTAAATCCATATGTTTGTAACCACTGATTTTATGTTATGGGGTTAAACCAGTGTCCAGTGGATCTGTTTGTCTATGTAATAAAGAGGACACGTCTATACATTTAAAAGAAACCAATGGGAAAAGACAGGGAGGGGGTGATTGTGGGAGGCTCATTAATTAAGTTTTCCCTGCAATGTCCCAATATGAGGGGTTATCAAATCTACATTGTTAAGTGAAAAAGCCTTTGATTGTTCAAATGTCAGAGTAATTGGCAAAAAACGCTTTGCTCTCTTCTCTGAAACGGGTCATTACCATTCCAAAAAATAAAGGATATATCATTCTGATGGTTTTCCTGGGCATTTTGGAGGCACCCCTGCCACTGACCTAGAATTTAGCAGTGACCGGCCAATTAAAACCAATTTTAGATAAATGAATAAAAGATACTACCTTTTTACATATTGATATAGCATCATTTGTAAATAGCACCATAGATACTCACACAGCTTAAAATAATGTTAAAGGCAAACTCCGGACACCAGTACAACTTTAATGCATTTGATAGATTTTGGCCTCAATAATATGCTGTATTTTTTTGCATGCTCTAATCTTTATAGTTTTTGCACAAAAAATAAATAAATACTCTGCAGAATTATGCACCATTAACATGACTCCTTAGCCATGCCCCTCATGCCAAGACTTCCTTATCCGTCTCAACCCCAAAGCACTGAGTGAGCAGCTTTTAAGTCACATTCTGGGTGCAGAAGGTCAGAGGAACTACAAACCGCTAAACACGTCCTTACTATATTCCTCCCTGGGTGTCCTCTCCTTCTAAGGCAGCTTGCCTCGTAGTTCAGGTTTTTCAGTACTGTCAGTAGCTGAGCTGTGTGCATACATTGATAAGGAAGTCTAAGTGAGGGACGTGGCTAAGGAGCCAGGCTTATGGTGAAGCATTCTGCACAACATTTTATTTATTTTATACGAAATCTATAAATATTTGAACATGCAAGAAAAATACAACGTATTAATAAGACCAAAACCTATCAAATGCATTAAAGTTGTATTGGTGTCTGGAGTGTCCCTTTAAACCTCAGTAAGGGCACATTATACTCTCACTCACTCTCTCAGCACTAAATCACCGAAGACTGAACATTTTCTCAGGCTTTCCTGCAGCCAGTGTCTAGGCGAGGGAGGGTATTTCAATTTTAGATTTCTAAGCTCTATTAGGACATTGCAATCGTACCTATTTCTTTATAGTATGTTAGGTTAACTATACACTCATTAACAATTGACCTACATATAGTAAATATTTTTTATTAATATTTTAATATTATTATTATATTTCTCATAACTAAGCCAGATAACTGAAAATTAGCTATGGTTTGTGGCATTGTGCTATATTTTGTGTTTAGTTTTTATTTATATGTTCAGGCATGGCATGTTAAGTAAATTAGCACCTCGAGTTAAGCAGCATTCTCTGTCAAAGATGTGATGGCTGAACACACAATCAATCGGCACCATGACATCTGTTGTGTGTTGTGAAATGTGGCAAAGCATCATTTTAAAGCCACAAGTAACATTTTTAAACCAGATTAGATTTTAAAATGTTGAGCTCTGGTCAATAGTATAACAAGTTCCACTGACACAGGTTTAAATGGTTACTCCAATAAAAACAAAACAGTGTTTTCATTAAAAAAAAAAAAATGGTTTTGGTGAGGCCAAGTTCTTCCTGCAGCCCAATCCCACATGCCTGGCATCACTCCACCTCACTGATAGAGGCAGCTCGAGGCTTTTGCAAAGAACTGACATTAGACAGCCTGGAACTTTGCTCTGGGCTAGCTAAAAATGCTGCTGGAGGGGACGTTTGGATTTTCAAAGTGCAAGATAATGCATCTTGGACGTAAAAACCCAAGGGCAGATGATAGAATCCTAACCTCAACATCTGAGGAAAGGGACTTAGGGTGATTATTTCTGATGACTTAAAGGTAGACAGACAATGTAATAGAGCAGCAGGAAATGCTAGCAGAATGCTTGGTAGGGAGAGGCATTAGCAGTAGAAAGAGGGAAGTGCGCATGCAATTGTACAGAACACTGGTGAGACCTCACTTGGAGTATTGTACGCAGTACTGGAGACCGTATCTTCAGAAGGATATTGATACCTTAGAGAGAGTTCAGAGAAGGGCTACTAAACTGGTTCATGGATTGCAGGATAAAACTTACCAGGAAAGGTTAAAGGATCTTAACATGTATAGCTTGGAGGAAAGACGAGACGGGGGATATGATAGAAACATGTAAATACATAAAGGGAATCAACACAGTAAAGGAGGATACTATATTTAAAAGAAGAAAAGCTACCAGAACAAGAGGACATAGTCTTAAATTAGAGGGGCAAAGGTTTAAAAATAATACCAGGAAGTATTACCGGTACTTTACTGAGAGGGTAGTGGATGCATGGAATAGCCTTCCAGCTGAAGTGGTAGAGGTTAACACAGTGAATAAGTGGTCAGTGTCCTTGGAGTAACCCTTCAAATTTAGTTATATTTGACAACAAAATGAACTGTTTGCAATAATATGTAAATTAATTAAATAAAGCATTCCAGGATTCTTTTAAAACCTTTTTTTGGATTAATTGTAATGCAAAATATATATTATAATATTAATATACTGGCTTATGAGAACCATTAAAAATCTATTAATAAAAAAACCTTTTCAGGTTTCTTTAAAACGTAAGGCAAATCACTTCTGCGGAGGGACCATAGTCACCTCGACCCAGATAATTACAGCGGCTCATTGTGTGACAGACAGGTAAACGCTAAGAATTTTATTTCATTAATGAGTTTAACATGATGTTCCCGCCTCCAGGTTTACGTTGTTGTCTTTATATATCTATGTATGTACATTGCAGGATCCTCTCTAAGCACAAAATCCTTATGTATAGAATAGTAGAATTAATAGCTAAAAACCAGAACCAATCCAATCCAAAAACAAAACATTATTTGAAATCTTTGTGATCTTCAGAGGGTTCAATTCTTTAAAGGACCACTATAGTGCCAGTAAAAATAAAATAGTTTTCCTGGCACTATAGTGTTAATAGGTCCCCACCACCCTCATGGCCCCTCTCCTGCCGTGCTGAAATGGGAGGGAGGGGTTAAAATCTTACCTTTCTCCAGCGCACTTGCAAATAAATGTCGGATAAAAATGATATTTCCTATAGAGATTGCTGTTCTGGGATACAAAATAAAATGTACATGTTTGTAAATGTACTCCATTTTAATCCTTCATTTATCCATTTTTTCCCCATTTCTTTAATCCACTCAATAGTAAATTGGAGTGGATTGAAAAGCAAGCAGTCAATGTTAAGCTAAAATAGCCAGGTAGAATCTATAGCCGAGTTGGGGAATTTGGCCGAATTATTGCTTTTAACCTAATTTTTACATTTTAGTTTTCAATTCACTATAATACTGTGTCTAGTGAATTAACCCTTTTATGAAGAGCATTGTTACAATGACTAGCAAGATGGCTGCGCCATAATTTTGAAAATTTACAAATGGAAATGGAAAGAGAATGTAAGATTATACTACGAGTGAGTTGGAGATTTTTTTCCAGATTAGCCCTTTTTGCTTAAATTTTTGCTCTTCGGTTTTAATTTTTGTAATTTCAGAGTTTAGTGAATAAGCCAAAATCAAGAGTTTATTATAACACTGAGAACCGACAACAACTCGCATAGCTTGCCTTTTTAATGCGTTTCCGCTCAGGATGATTCCATCCACAAGGGCAGTCTAAATATGATACGGTGGCATGTTCCTCTGCATGGGAGATACAGCAACCTCAGATTATCATGTCACCTTCATTGGGCCTGGTGATTGAGGCGTAGCTGACACCCCTGTAGACACAGCGAGCATCTGGGGTTCCATTTCTAGACATTGTGGCCTTGATTTCATATTTTTGATACACTTTTCAAAGGATTCCATTAGACTTGTAGACGCATTGTGATCATTTGAAAAGCTGCATGCAAAAATGTTAAACCGAGGCCAATGTTAGTGTTGAGTTTGAAAGACACGACAAACAATAATATACATCTAGATCTGGGAATATGTTTCAGCGTTATATCATTTGTTGGTATGCTTAATACATAGTTCAGCTAGCAATGGGAATCCTTTTTATGCACATTAGACCATTTAAGTTGCAATTTCTAATTTCTTCTTTCAAATTCACAGAAATGCGTTGAATAACATACAGGTTTCCGTTGGAGACCAGGATTTCACAGTCACTGAACCAGCACAAAAGATATTTTCCGTCAAATCTATAAAGAAGCACCCACAGTTCAATCCGGGCAAACCAATCAACTTCGATATTGCAATTCTTGAGCTGAATGGCCAAATAACTTTTGGTAACTGAGTAAACAGACTTCAATAGCAATTAATTAGATAATGCGAGAAGAAAAAAAAAAAAACTAAAAATTAAGTCAATACAATATATCACTCGAACTGGACAGGGCAATTGAAGAGTTTTGAAGAGTTATATAGTTAAATAGGTTGAAAAGGGACATGCGCCCATCAGGTCCAGCCTTCCTCACATTTGTTTTTTGCTGTTGATCTAAAAGAAGGAAAAAAAAAAGTTTGAAGCGCTTCCAATTTTGCAACAAACTAGGAACAAAAATCCGTCTTGGCCCCAGAATGGCAGTCAGATTAACCTTTAGATCAAGAAGCTGTTACCCTACATTGAAAAATTAAATAATTGAATATTCTGTTTTTGCAAGTATGCATCTAGTTGCTGTTGAAGCACCTATATGGACAAGGCTACTATTTAATTACCAAGCTAGTCCTATAAGACAGTGTTACATAAAGGTACACTCCAAGCACCATAGCCCTTACAGTTCACTGTAGTTGTTATGGTGCCAGGAGTACCCTGGCGTTCCCTAATGTAAGTAGTCAGACTGTTTTTGAAAGGTTTGACTTCTTACCTGGGGTCCGTTGGGTGCTTCCCCTTGCCATCACGTTTAATGTTAAGAAGGATATTCTGTTAGTTCTCCTGAGCTAAGCCCAGCAGTGCAGTTGATCAGCTGGGAGCGTTAGTTGATCACTCTCACCCAGCCAGCGAAGCTTTGCTACCAGCTCTCCGTTGCTAGTAGGGGAGGCGGGGAGCAGCGCCCACTCCCCAGATAAGTCAAACCGTTCAAAAACAGCTTTAATACTTACAATGGCATTGTGCTTGGGAACTCCTGCTACCACAGCCGCCATATGTACTTACAATGAGCTTGAACATTTGTTCAATTTTAAAATGATGTCACTGATCCATTCTTCATGTATTATGTAATATGTGCTTAATTATGAAAAATGCTGGATAAGGGCGATGAAAGTTGACAAAAAGATCTAAAACAAGGACTGCCAGTGACTAAGTATTCATGATTCTTTGCTGTTCTATCAACCTCTGTGTTTTTTTTTGTTCCACCAGATGATAGAATACAGCCAGCATGTCTACCAACCATAGACGAGGTGTTTCAGCCTGGTTTATTGTGTGTTGCTCTTGGATGGGGGCGTTTGCAAGAAAGTAAGCTTATATCAAACTTGAAACCAAGCTTCAATGATCCCCATGACCTGTGATACAGCACCCGTGTGACGTCAAAGCCATGTTATCGTATTGCATTATTTGATAAGAACTCCAAGCGTGTCTTTTATGGGATTCCAAAGACAGAAATAGCTAGAAAGAAGGATGGGGGTTAACCCCTACAGAAGGGACCCCCCGGGCATTCATACTAACACTTAACTTTTATTAAATCATTTAAAAATTCAATATATAATGAGAGTAGCTGCTACAATCATCTAAAAAAGTATAAGGTCTATAAACACAGCAAAGTGAATGATGCACCCATAAAAGACATCCCAAAAATCAATTAAATTGAATTTCTGAGATATTTAATAAATGTTAAGTTTTAATATTTGTGGCCTGGGTAGTACCCATATTTAAAATCCATTTTGATGGACTCTCAGCTCGAATTTACACTGACAAAGAGTCCTAATTGTCGTGACCTCAACAACAGAGCTGGTAAATATTTAACTTTTTTTTTTTTTTACCTTCCTTTCAGATGGTAGGATCCCTTCCATGTTATATGAGGTTTCCTTGCCTGTCATCGATCCCAGAACGTGTACGTCTGTGATGGCAACTCTAAAAGGATCCTTGAAGTTTGAAACTATTATATGTGCAGGGTTCCCCGATGGAGGGAAGGATGCATGTCAGGTCTGTATTGGATGGCCGCTTGGCTTTGTATAGAAAATAGTCATAGCATGCAGTTTTAACCCCTTAAGGACACGTGATGGAAATTTTATAAAGCTGATTCCGTAAGCGATTAATAATGCCCACATTATTTATAATGGCCCTGTATATAATACTATCAAAATATTTAGTTGGGAAAGATATATCTTTCCATTTCTGCTACCTTCTGGAATGTAGATATTACTATCACCCCACTTAATGGTGCTTCCTTAATTGACCTTGAAAGGATAAAAGGTCTGAACTGACCTTGCCAAAAATTGAACTTGTAACTCTGAGATAGTCCAGTGGTTTGGTCTCCAGATGCACTCTCTCACTGCAATAAGTGGTGGTGTTAACTGCCGACATGCAATATTTTTTTGTCGATCTTTATTTTTGCAGTGCATGAGTAACATAAACAAGCTCGTATCGCCACAACAACATGTACAAGCTAAAACAGTAATACAGTGAATACAGTATTATGGCATGCAAGAATGGCACCATTTTTTTGTTAGTAAATGCAGGTTAGGTACTTATGTCTTAAGTTATAGCCTGTACTAGTTAGGTAAAAGCGAGGTGAAAATAAGACATATCGGTTGATAATAAAGGAGTACTACCATGAAAAGCGTGTTTTAGAGCTAGCATACTCTTAATTGATTAATTGTTTCAGGCTAAACATACATAAAGGCTAAAGGCTGCATATTTTGCAGGTTTCGGCAAGACATATATGTAGCAGGCTTAAAAGTTGTAAACCACTAGGCTTTTGGGGCGCGTCTGCATCAAGCTAGGCATGTTAAGAAATAGACCATTGGACTGAAAAAATAGAAAAATCATACTTTTCTAGTAAAACAAAAGCAGAATATACATTTATGGCATTGATGGTAATGTTCAGGAGGCAACATGTTTCTGCCTGTTTAGAGCTACTTGTGAGTAAGTCCCGGTGTGCACGCTGTGGTACTGTCCAGGAGTGTGTTTATGCGTTTATCCTATGCCCACGATCGGGAAGCTGCCAGCAGGTTGGTCTAGGGGCCGCATCCAATTTTGGCCACTCCGCCGGCCCCAGGCCTTCTCAAGGGCCCTTGTGCACTTTCCACCGCTCCGGTCACTTTCAGCACCGCAAGCCAGGTCCCGGGCGGTTGTGTGATGGTAAAGTCCCATCCGGGCATGTGGGGTAAGCAGCAGGGTGTTTAACTTTCGGGCACTCAGCCCAGGAAGGCAGATGCGAGCCTCGGATTTTATGGGCCGCCTTCTCCGCTTCGCTGGTCTCCGTTTCCCTGGTCTCCGTTTCCCAGGCGTCGTGCCAGCCACTCCAGGCATTTTTTCCGGCAGTGAGTAATGCGGTCGTGTAGGGTGTAGCGGCTTCCTCTGGGTCTGTGCCCCTTTGTTTTGCATTCTCTGCCAGAAGTTTTTGAGGAGGTCGCCCAGGCAGTAGGGAGATCGGCCGCTTCTCCCAGGCTCTCACCTAGAGGTAGGCCTCAGTGGCGGTGTGGGCTCAATCTGCTTGTCGGACGCCTGGAAACCCTTGTGCTGTAGCAGAATAGCTTGCAGGTAGGTATCAGCGCAGATTTAGCTGTTTGCTTTCAAAATACTGTTTTTAGGCGTTAATTGTCACTTTTTGTACAGAGTCCATACTGCATGCAGCCTTTCATTTTGGCAGCCAGGCCCCGCCCCCCCGTGTCCTCTTTTTAATTTGGGCTTTCCACAGAAGTCTAAATTTGTTAGTCAGCAGTTAACGTCCTGTGGTTCCAATAGTCTGTTATATTGTGTACGTGACGATAGTGGGTAACCTGGGAGATTCTTGTTGGGCCACTCTTGCTTGGGTCAGGCGTCTGCCAGGTTGTTGCCAGGTTAATGGAAAGGTTGGCCACAATAACCGGAAAACGCATGTCATCGTAATCAGTTGCAGGTTGCTTTCTAGTTACGCCATTTGTCGTTTTGCAGTGCCAATGGTCAAATAATTTTTCTTATAGTTCATTGAGATACATTCATGTGTGGGTCCAGTGGTGGCTCAGCCTGATGGGAGTCAGAGTTCCCACTCTGACTCCCTCCTCCTTTCTCCGACATGCAATATTTGCACTTCCTCCTTTATTATAGGATTAACAGAGAATTAAAGTTGAAGTAACTCATTTACAAACATCTGTTTTTGTGTATTTTTTCTCATTTATTCAAAGGGATTTAATTACATCTATATTTTAGCACCATGTTTATAATTATTAATAGAAAGGGGCTATTGAAGGACATGGTAGCCAAATGAAGGGGGAAACGAAGTCCTACTCATTGTAATTTAGGTAGCTTAATGTTCTGGATTATCCTATTGTTAATTTTTTTGCCAGGCCAAGATACTGTCACCTCATGCCTCCCTTGCTTGTGGATCACCTTTTGACAACACTATAGATTAACCTGTTGTACATTAAGACTAAGCCATCTGTGTTTAATTCTTACACTACAGGATATGAACTCCACTGGTAGAAACACAATATAATACTCTGTAGACCTGCTCATACACTGAGATGTGTCTCTCTATTGTAACAAATGTTTATAGCTTATTGCTATGCTGTGCTCAATCATGGATCTTGCAGATGTTCGTATTCATCTAGATCACAATGCAAAGTATTTAGAAGTTCTGCATTGGGAGATGTGCCCTACCCTATCTGGGTTTCTCCATTGGTTTGATAATTTGTCCATCGGTTTGGTATTATTTTATGGCTTCACTATGACAGATTATGTTCTGTTTTTGATATTTACATGAATATTTGTATGGGCTTTATAGACAAACATGTTCTTGAAATGAACCTACATCTCTTTGTTAAAGGTATGTTATTTGTATACACTGTGTTTGTACATGCCCACATTGTTGTACGCCCCCTCCCCCCGTTTTTCGTTGTTTTTTTAAACTTTCAATAAAAATTGGACATATTGAAATAAAGTTATGCAATCTAACCCAAGTAGCTCTGATTTACAGTTAACAAGGTTCCCACTTTCTGAAGAATAAAAATGTCAACCAGGAGGTTGCTGAGTTCATTTTATCATTACCAGATTTGTATCAACTCTCTAAGTGGTCCTTGAGTTTTGACTTGGTTTACCTGTTTCCTTATCACTCAAATTAGAGACTTCCCAACTGTTGCAAATGTTACCCACCCACCCATCTATCCATGCATCCACCAACACACACATCCTCCCACACACCCAACCTCCCACACACACATCTATCCTTCTTTCCATCCATCTCTACTTATCTTTTCCCAGTGCCACAAGTCTCCTTAAAAAAATATGTTAACGTTATCATCATTTCATCCATGGAGAATGTATGTTGCATTGCAGGGTGACTCAGGAGGCCCCCTGGTGTGCCAACGAAGCCAAGGAAGCTGGGTTTTAGCTGGTGTCACTTCTTGGGGAATGGGATGTGGTCGTAAGTGGAAAAATAATGCCTCCCTGAAGGTTAGCAAGAGAGGATCTCCAGGGATCTTCACAGATCTTCGGAAAGTGCTCAGCTGGGTCTCAGTGAATCTTAACCAAGGTAAAAATGCTGACGGAATGATTCTTCGCCTCTCAGGCACTAAAAATATAAATACATAAAATCTCAACATTCTACCATGATAGCCACCAATTTTGCAGGTTTTTGTCATCTTATTACATAAGTAGAAGAGGCATCTAATGACATTTCTTGTATTTAAAGAGTATTTAAAGAATCCTCAGCTGAGAGATGGTGCAAAATATGTAATACAATACGTAAGTTTTTTTTTCTCCAAAGTATGAATTAAATTATAAGGATAAATGTAACCTCAAGATAAAACCATCAATGTGTGCATAATATCTTCTCTGCAGATTCAGATGATGGCTCTACATATCCTTGCAGAACCATGTCTTCCTTTCTCTCTATTTCCACAGTAAAAAATGAAAAGAAAGTGAATTCTTTTTTTTTTTTTTTTTTTTTTTTGCAATATCAGAATGCAGACTCTTACATGATTACTCAAAGCATGAAAACAAATTTATCTCATAAAGTAGTTTTGGTGTATAGATCATGCTCCTGCAGTCTTGCTGCTCAATCCTTTGCCATTTAGGAGTGAAATCACTTTGTTGATGCAGCCCTAGCCACATCTCACAAAAATAGGTAAAGATTTTAATCAAATCTTACAGCTCAGTTTGTTTAATTTAGAAGTTCTTATCTCCTGCTCTGTTAATTGAATTTTAATCACACACAGGTGGCTGTTGCTGTCTCTAGCAAGCTATTAATAGATCAGGAGATCAGACATTCTAAATTAAACAGATTGTGCAAAAAAGGGAAGCTAAAATCTTTACACTTCTTTTTTGGGAGGAAGGCTGTGTACGTCAAAGGCAGAGGTGGTTTGTGGTTAGCCCTGCTTAAGCAAAGTGACTTGACTCCTGAATGGCAGAAAGTTGAGCAGTGAGACTGAGCGGTATTGTCTATACACTAAAATTGCTTCATTAAGTTAGAGTTGTTTTGGTTTACGATTATCAATTTAATATTATGCTGTGCAGTCTCATGCCATAAAACAATGTAGAGAAGCATTCAACAATTAGTATTTAGTTATTTAATGGCAGTAATTGTGCAATTGAACGTAAAATATCTTAATCCTACATTTTTCTTTTGGTACAGACACAGCCAACGCAATCCGCTCAGAAGGTAATTATTATTGACTACTCTTTGTAAGGCTCAATGGTCTAACCTTATACATTCAACTGGCTAAAACGTCTTACTTGTGCCACACAGACAGTTGCAGTATTAAGGATGGGATATTGGATGGAAATGAAGGAGAGATAATATTTCCTGAAGAACCGCAGACACACTACACAAACAATGAGTGAGTACACCCTCTTTAAATTTTCAAGTTTGGGTTCGGGTTAATAAATATAATCGGAGGAGATGTTTGTACACATTTGACGTGCACTCCCAAGAACTCAAATGGACATGTGCTCACGCATGCGATCTTGCGAGAGTCAACACAGAGTTTCAATGACACGGCACTCCCAGAAGTGAAGTGATGCTGGAAGAAGGTAAGTACAGCAAATGAGAAAGTCGACAGATTCCGTGGGTCCACCCTTTGTCAACCTTCAGGTTACATTTAAGGAAAAGCAGTCCTTAATCTTCCTTATGTATAACTTTAAAAAAGCAAGAAACCCCCCCCACACAAAAAAACAAAACAAAAAAGCTGGCAAATAAAAGTGGGGAGGGTATGGAACATGTCAACATTAAAATAAAAGTAAAAAATGGTTCAGTGTATTAAGTCCCATATGTCACAATTAATTACATTTTCTTTCTAGGCTCTGTGAATGGACTTTGAAAGTCCCCACGGGAATGATGATTTTACTTAATTTCTCTCGTTTTGACTTGGAGTCAGATGTTGCGTGCAATCTGGATTACCTGGCCATATATTCAGAGGAAGGACAACTCATCGGTGAGTAAAATATATGTATATAAACATACTAGGTCCAGAATTTAAATAAAACGTAACATTAAATTGATGGGACCACTGTACCCAGGCCACGTCATTGAGATGACAACATTAAACATCTCTTCTATTTGTGAAATTCCAATTTCTTTTATTTATTTTTTTATATTAAAGGAACATTCCACTGATGTCTTTTTAAAAACCTTATTAGATATAACCCCAGAGAAAACATGCAAGTATTTTTTTTTTCTACATGTTTTCTTTTGGCGGTATGTGAAAAACCTGCTTGCTGTCTGTCGTTTCTAAAGTAGTAGAGCTCATTGAGAAGAGGGTAGGAAAGCATGTTTCTAGATGAACATTAGCCTCCATGGCTACGTCACAGCAAGCTGGATGTATGCGTATGCTGCATGTGTGAAGAGTGTTTATTTAAAGATTTGGTAAATAACAACATCATTTAGTTCAGTCCAGATGCCAGAAGGTCACGGAATGCAAATGAAGAGGCGCAGTAGAAACTGACTATGCTAGATTGACAGACTGGGAGCTGAACTTGCTGCCTGATAGTGCTCAGAGCTGCTCCCCTGCGGAATCAGAAAGTAGATATATTTTCCGATTCTGAGCGGATTGCGTTGGTTGTGTCTGTAGATCTACTTTCCGATTCTGAGCGGATTGCGTTGGCTGTGTCTGTAGATCTACTTTCCGATTCTGAGCGGATTGTGTTGGCTGTGTCTGTAGATCTACTTTCTGATTCTGAGCGGATTGCGTTGGCTGTGTCTGTAGATCTACTTTCTGATTCTGAGCGGATTGCGTTGGCTGTGTCTGTAGATCTACTTTCCGATTCTGAGCGGATTGCGTTGGCTGTGTCTGTAGATCTACTTTCTGATTCTGAGCGGATTGTGTTGGCTGTGTCTGTAGATCTACTTTCTGATTCTGAGCGGATTGCGTTGGCTGTGTCTGTAGATCTACTTTCCGATTCTGAGCGGATTGCGTTGGCTGTGTCTGTAGATCTACTTTCCGATTCTGAGCAGATTGCTTTGGCTGTGTCTGTAGATCTACTTTCTGATTCTGAGCGGATTGCGTTGGCTGTGTCTGTAGATCTACTTTCTGATTCTGAGCGGATTGCGTTGGCTGTGTCTGTAGATCTACTTTCCGATTCTGAGTGGATTGCTTTGGCTGTGTCTGTAGATCTACTTTCCGATTCTGAGCGGATTGCTTTGGCTTTGTCTGTAGATCTACTTTCTGATTCTGCGGGAGAGCAGCTCTGAACACTATCAGGCAGCAAGTTCAGCTCCCACCCTGTAATCAGCCAACAAATCAGATACTCAGCTGTATCCGAATTTCTATATTGTATCATATTTATATGAGGTCACCAACAAGGAAGGGACCTTGGGAAGCTGCAATTTCAAGCTAAGTAGCTTTATCCTAGTTATACATTGGTGTGGTGTGAAGGGATCATTTCTGTACATTACATATGCTAGATTTACAGACTGAAAACACACCAATGGATAGCATACCAGAAGTGGTCCTTACTCCAATCTCTATCGGAGCAAAGCCAATGACCTTTTCTATGTCCTTATTTTTTATCTAGGAAAGTATTGCGGCGACATACTGCCAAGACCGATCTTAATTTCTTACAACATCATCACATTAAAATTCTTCTCCGATTTTCAAGAATATGGGACTGGGTTTGCCTTGAATTACTCTGCCGTAGAACGTAATTCTTACCAAGGTTAGAATGTCCATCATCGCCATCAAGGGTGAACTATTGGGGTTTTACCTCGCTGTAAACACTAGGATGGTAACTAATTGTGTGTTAGTGTTAATATCTGAATTTAAACTTCCACATGTTCTAAATGGTAATTTCTTATGCTCTGCGTGTTATAGCTAACAGTATGAATAATTATTTATGCCGAAATAATATGTAAGAGAAGACGGAGAAAGGACACAAACTTGCAATATGGTTTACATCCCACTTACATCTCAGACAAGTTCTATCTCCCGTATTCCATTACAGAGGGAATCTATACACAAATTAACCCTCAAAATGATCCCACCCCAAGGGTAGCTCAGTACTGTTGTGCCAGCATATCTTATCGTTGGATACAAATCCATACTTTTGCTGTGGTCCCATACAGTTTTCATTCAAGACTATCCTGTTTTGTACTAATCTCAACTCCTATACAGTATCCAAGCTAGCATCCCTTTGACAAGGACTTGTCCCTCTCCTTTAAAATTATGTGAATGTTACATTGGACAGGAAGAAAATATTCTGGGGTTTGACTTTCTGTTATCTGTGAGACTGCTTCCTATATGAATTAATCTGCATAGCTAGATACTAATTAATAGTTCTACAAATAAAAGTACAGAGTCACAGCGTGTTACCCAAATATATACCAACAACACTCAAAACACCCGTGTGGTAACCTCTCTATCCACACTAAAAATCACAGCAAATCATATACATACAGTGGGTGGAATGTTGTGGTTCAAGATTAGATACAATGATATTGAGGTCGATGAAGTAACTGTGGAGATATAAACGTACAGATACCTAGTGCAATATTGTACTGTAAAATAGAACTTCAACATACAGTGTATAGTTCAGTACTCACAAGGAGGGAGCCAATTGGAAATGGCTCAGTCCTGACGCCTGTGGGATAATTAGAAGGGATCCCACTCCCTTCCAAAGTGCAGGTGCTTTTCTGTGTCTTTAAAAAAGGAATGTCCACGCCAATGTGAAATTGGGGACTAAGTCCTTTTATTGGTAAGATAAAAGTGGATATGCAGCACAGCAAAGTGCAAATAAAATAAAAGCAAAACAAAAACAAAATTGATAAAATCACTAAAATAGTGCTGTAGTAAATAAGTCCACTGTGGGGTAAAAGAAATTACTTGCAAAACGCGTTTCGCCCAAGTCCTGGGCTTCCTCAGTTGCTACAGGTGTCTTTCAGATATTCTGTTTATGTACCCACTTCGGAGGGTGTTCATTTCCGGGTTCGCGCCGGTATCTCCACTTCCGGTCGCGTGTCGATGACGTACTTCCGGTCCGCGGTCCTGTTGTTGGAACGCATATGCGTTCCAAATCGTCAATAACTTTATTGTTCTTTAACAAAGTCCCATATACATGTTAAATCCGATGTCCATTTAGTAAAGTGGAAAGAAGAGCAAAAAGTGATAACAGATCTTCATATTAAGACCATCCAAATGGCTAGAAATATATAAATTGAGTTAGTATTGGGAAAATGTGATAATGAGGGAAACAGTTAACCTGTTGAGAAGGTGATTTATAAGTATCATCTTTCATAGGTGGAACGTGCAGTATTTAAAAGTGCATAAAATTGAATACTGTGGTAAGGGATTTGTGGTTAGAACATCAGTTGGAATATATAGTTTCTAACAGAATTTAAGGCATAAATAATTATAAAACAGAATAAAAAGAAATAAAAATCGAAATAAAAATCGATACTAAAAAGTTATAAACAGAAACTTAGTTTAAAATAACTTTTCCATACATGTTATAAGAAATGGCATATTTCAAAGTCTGCATTGAGGCCGTTAGGTATGAGGGTGTTGAAATTAAAAATGAATTTCATCTCTTCTTTGCCTAATTTATTAATATAATTGCCTCCCCTCCAATCCTTTTTAACTAATTTAATTGCACAAAAGAATAGTCCTGTAGGGTCCTGGTTATGTCGAGTCTTAAAGTGTTGGGAGACAGAGTGCGTTTCCAGACCTTTTTTTATGTTGCGGACATGTTCTGCAATCCGTACATTTAGGGGTCGTATGGTTCTTCCTATATATAGGAGATTGCATGGGCATTTAAGTACATAGACAATTCCCTTCGAATGGCATGTAAGGTGGTCTTTAATTTTATATGGGCGACCTATTATTGCACTTATGTCTATGAAGTGTCTTTTACTGTTTTTGGTGCCTCTACATGGTAGGCACTCTCCACACCCATAAAATCCTATCAGGTCATTAATAAAGTGCTTAGGTGCTGTGGTTTCTAAATTGCTTCTAACCAGCGTATTTCTTAAGTTGCTGGTGCCTCTAAAAATCATTTTTGGTTTGGGGGGTAAAATATCCTTAAGTATGGGGTCGTCCTTCAGGATGTGCCAATGTTCATTGATGGCTTTCTGTACTTTTCTAGCATTTCCATTATATTTACTAATGAAAGGGACCCCTTCGTAATTGCGTGTCTTTATTTTGGGTTTGTATTTTAAAAGTTGGTTTCTTTCCAGGAGTCTAACTTCTTCCATGTCTTTCTTTAGGGTGTCCTCATTATACCCTTTCTCTATGAACTGTTGTTTTATGTACTCGGCCTGTTTGGTATACTCCGTTTCCTCTCTACAGTTCCTCCGGATTCTTTTGAACTGTCCTTTGGGGGCATTGGTTAGCCAGGGCTTATGGTGGCAACTATCTCTGTTGATGTAACTATTAGAGTCCACCGGTTTGAAGTAGTTCCTGGTAAAAATACGTGATTCTTTGATGTAAATATTCAAATCTAGAAAATTAATGTTGTTGTTACTCACATCACTAGATAGTTTAACGCCCCAATCATTGGTATTAAGGAATTCTAAAAACTTGGTTAATTCACAACTACTGCCTGTCCAGATAAAAAATATATCATCTATGTACCTGCGGTAGGACACCAAGTTCGCCCTCCATTCATGGCCGCTAGAAATAAAAGATTCTTCCCAGTATGCCATGAACAAGTGAACATTACAGGGAGAAAAGAAACAGGAAACGGATATAAAAGGCATTTTTAATTTGACACAGAAGGATCTTACAGTGGAACAAACACTGGTTTTAAAAAAAGGCTTGAAGTTTGCACCCACAGCAGATTTTAATTCTTTTGATTTTTTTATTGATCTTAACCATTTTATTAGGAAGTTATCCTTGAAGAAGTTCTTCTACGATAAAAGGGAAGTGCCAACTACTATACAAGACGACACCTTCATACACTCTGACCTCAAAAACAAGTCCACATTTTTTCCGAGACACATGATCTCGGATCAAATGAAGGCCTTTGAGATCATGGTCATGAAAGATATTAATAAGATTAAGAAAATTACCCCTTATCAACAAAACATATCCCGGAAAGAACAAAAAACTATCAAAGAGATGAGCAAAAATAAGGACATCGTAATAAAACCGGCGGACAAGGGGGGAGGGATTGTCATCTTTAACAAAGAGCATTACATCAAAGAAGCAGACAGAATTCTGTTGGACCCACTGACGTATCGACAGCTACCATCAAATCCTATGAGTGAAATACAAAAAAAGTTCGAGAAATACATCCTCAAAGGAAAAGAATTGGAGATTATCAATGAAAAAGAAGCTGATTACTTGTCGATAAATTATCCCAAAGTTCCGGTATTCTATCATCTACCGAAGGTGCATAAAGACCAGCACAATCCACCAGGCAGGCCGATCATATCGGGTATTGACTCGGTATCCACACGGGTATCCGAATATATCGATATCATGTTGCAACCCTTAGTAGTGAAAACGCCATATTACCTGAAGGACACCATTAACATGCTGCAAATATTAGAACAGACGGAGTGGCAAGAAGGGAATTTCCTAGTCACGTGTGACGTCAGCTCATTGTATAGTGCCATCCCCCACAATAAAGGAATAGAAGCAGCCAAATACTTTTTAGAGAAGTCATCTTTTAAAAAGGAACAAATAGAGTTCATTTTAGAAGGGATTTTATTAATTTTAACCAACAATTTTTTCTGGTTTCAAGATTGTTTTTACTTACAGATCTGCGGTACAGCGATGGGCACCAAGTTCGCCCCCAGCTACGCAAACTTGTTCATGGCATACTGGGAAGAATCTTTTATTTCTAGCGGCCATGAATGGAGGGCGAACTTGGTGTCCTACCGCAGGTACATAGATGACATATTTTTTATCTGGACAGGCAGTAGTTGTGAATTAACCAAGTTTTTAGAATTCCTTAATACCAATGATTGGGGCGTTAAACTATCTAGTGATGTGAGTAACAACAACATTAATTTTCTAGATTTGAATATTTACATCAAAGAATCACGTATTTTTACCAGGAACTACTTCAAACCGGTGGACTCTAATAGTTACATCAACAGAGATAGTTGCCACCATAAGCCCTGGCTAACCAATGCCCCCAAAGGACAGTTCAAAAGAATCCGGAGGAACTGTAGAGAGGAAACGGAGTATACCAAACAGGCCGAGTACATAAAACAACAGTTCATAGAGAAAGGGTATAATGAGGACACCCTAAAGAAAGACATGGAAGAAGTTAGACTCCTGGAAAGAAACCAACTTTTAAAATACAAACCCAAAATAAAGACACGCAATTACGAAGGGGTCCCTTTCATTAGTAAATATAATGGAAATGCTAGAAAAGTACAGAAAGCCATCAATGAACATTGGCACATCCTGAAGGACGACCCCATACTTAAGGATATTTTACCCCCCAAACCAAAAATGATTTTTAGAGGCACCAGCAACTTAAGAAATACGCTGGTTAGAAGCAATTTAGAAACCACAGCACCTAAGCACTTTATTAATGACCTGATAGGATTTTATGGGTGTGGAGAGTGCCTACCATGTAGAGGCACCAAAAACAGTAAAAGACACTTCATAGACATAAGTGCAATAATAGGTCGCCCATATAAAATTAAAGACCACCTTACATGCCATTCGAAGGGAATTGTCTATGTACTTAAATGCCCATGCAATCTCCTATATATAGGAAGAACCATACGACCCCTAAATGTACGGATTGCAGAACATGTCCGCAACATAAAAAAAGGTCTGGAAACGCACTCTGTCTCCCAACACTTTAAGACTCGACATAACCAGGACCCTACAGGACTATTCTTTTGTGCAATTAAATTAGTTAAAAAGGATTGGAGGGGAGGCAATTATATTAATAAATTAGGCAAAGAAGAGATGAAATTCATTTTTAATTTCAACACCCTCATACCTAACGGCCTCAATGCAGACTTTGAAATATGCCATTTCTTATAACATGTATGGAAAAGTTATTTTAAACTAAGTTTCTGTTTATAACTTTTTAGTATCGATTTTTATTTCGATTTTTATTTCTTTTTATTCTGTTTTATAATTATTTATGCCTTAAATTCTGTTAGAAACTATATATTCCAACTGATGTTCTAACCACAAATCCCTTACCACAGTATTCAATTTTATGCACTTTTAAATACTGCACGTTCCACCTATGAAAGATGATACTTATAAATCACCTTCTCAACAGGTTAACTGTTTCCCTCATTATCACATTTTCCCAATACTAACTCAATTTATATATTTCTAGCCATTTGGATGGTCTTAATATGAAGATCTGTTATCACTTTTTGCTCTTCTTTCCACTTTACTAAATGGACATCGGATTTAACATGTATATGGGACTTTGTTAAAGAACAATAAAGTTATTGACGATTTGGAACGCATATGCGTTCCAACAACAGGACCGCGGACCGGAAGTACGTCATCGACACGCGACCGGAAGTGGAGATACCGGCGCGAACCCGGAAATGAACACCCTCCGAAGTGGGTACATAAACAGAATATCTGAAAGACACCTGTAGCAACTGAGGAAGCCCAGGACTTGGGCGAAACGCGTTTTGCAAGTAATTTCTTTTACCCCACAGTGGACTTATTTACTACAGCACTATTTTAGTGATTTTATCAATTTTGTTTTTGTTTTGCTTTTATTTTATTTGCACTTTGCTGTGCTGCATATCCACTTTTATCTTACCAATAAAAGGACTTAGTCCCCAATTTCACATTGGCGTGGACATTCCTTTTTTAAAGACACAGAAAAGCACCTGCACTTTGGAAGGGAGTGGGATCCCTTCTAATTATCCCACAGGCGTCAGGACTGAGCCATTTCCAATTGGCTCCCTCCTTGTGAGTACTGAACTATACACTGTATGTTGAAGTTCTATTTTACAGTACAATATTGCACTAGGTATCTGTACGTTTATATCTCCACAGTTACTTCATCGACCTCAATATCATTGTATCTAATCTTGAACCACAACATTCCACCCACTGTATGTATATAATTAATAGTTCTGCCTAATAACTTCAGACTTATATTTGATTCTCTTGTTTGTAGATTCTAAATGTGGATCAATGGCTGTCCACTTTGAGGAGGGAGAAATACAAAGTATGAATTACCCCAACAATTATGCTAGCTTTGCTAACTGCTATTGGGTCATCCACGCCCCCAAATATTTAAACATCAAGGTATATGAATGCACTATTTTACATTGTTAATATTTTTGTTTTCATTATAAATATGAATGGGTTTCATAAAATAGTTCCTGGTTTTTCAAAAAAATCTTAAAAACGATCACTGCGATGTAAAAAGACAATTCCAAATCTTTCAGTCGAGGGAGTGTTAGAATAGCAGGCAAAGTGATGCATGAGATTAAGACAAACATCCACAAAACTGGGAGGTCTACTGTACACTTAATATACTCTAGTTAATACTTAATGGTTTGCAGGGACATCATATGCTACAAGTGAAAAATTATTGTTCAGCGGTGCCAAATTTTCACAAGTTTGTTTGATTTTCAAATCCCTTTAACATGTTCAACATTAATTGAAATTAGTTACATAATAACTAATGATATAGTGTTGGCTTTCCCTGTCATGACAATTTAGATGAAAAAATATATATATATATATCAGTATATTTCATAGCATAATCGTGTTCTCCTTTTTCCCTAGCTAAGCTTTGAAGACTTTGAGGTTGAAGCCGGCACTAACTGCTCTTACGACAATGTTACGGTTTATCAAGATCTAGAAGCAGAAGATGAGATTGGTAAGTGTGTCACTCTTGCATAATACCTGTTGTCCCAAAGGGACACTATTGTCACCCGAACAGCTACAGCTTAATGAAGGTTTTTTTTGGTGAGTAAAGTTTGTTCCTGCAGGCCTTTTGATGGAAACACTTTCATTTCAGAGAAAATGAATGTTTTACATTACTGCCTAGGAATACCTTCAATGGCACTCCTCAGATGGCCACTAGAGCTGCTTCCTGGGTCAGTGCTACACAGTGTGCAGCACTGACATTCATCATCTCCACACTCTGCATGGAGATGCAGAACTTTCCTCATAGAGATGCATGGATTTAATGCATCTCTATTACAAGATGCTTATTGACCAGCCTGGTGGTTGGCACTGCCCCCGCCCCACCTCCTTGTCTGAGATCATCAGAATTGATGGTCTCTGCCAATCCAATGCTTTCCCATGGGTACGATATATATTTAGTATTTATCTAAACTATTTAATTTAGTGGACATTGATCCAGAAATGATTCTGACTGTATTGTGGACGAAGTCGGATTTATATGAATACATTACGGTTTTCTTCAAAGGTCGGATATTTACTCTGTGATCATTTGCTGTGTATTTGCAGGCGTTTTTTGTGGATTTTCTATTCCCCCGAGTGTCACCAGCTCTGGCAACATCATGCACATAAAATTTACCACGGATGCGACTGAGAACTACAAAGGCTTCCGTGCATCCTTCTCTTTTGTGACATCAAGTTGTGAGTGTTATCTTCAAAAATGCATAATTACAATAAAATGTACAGAGTTGCCTTAGGTCAGGGCCTGATAGGACTGGAGAAGCGTCCTGGGAGAAAGGGTCTATAGTGTAATGAGTGGTAGAGGTGGCCTGGTTTGGACGTAGATCACAGCTGAGCTTGTCTTGCTGGTAAAATATCTTAGACAACTGCTTATTTTTATTTATTTTTTTAAATTCTTTATTTTTCTTGTGCATGTAAATACGGATAACATTTTTCTTGCGATGCCACAACAGCATTGGCAAGTTAATTAGGAACATTGGGTTTGACATGGCATGCGATTGACAGCACATTTTTAAATACTAATAACAGGCTAGGTCTGAAAAGGTTATGTCAGAATATAAGATACGTTTTAACTAGAGGTTCTGATATTGCCAACATTGTCACGCTTAAGGTTGATTATTCTCATAAGCAGCAACATCTGTTAACCTTGCTTTAATTCTCTAATTTATGAGAGCTTAAACATCAGAGTGAACATGAAAGTACATGAAACTTGTGAGTACAGGTAATGCTTAACACTGCTGGGTTTGCTATGTTAGGTGGCTAGAGTCATATCATTAATTACAGCAGGCTTCTATTCTCTCCTATACATGAGAAAGTATATATCGTTTTGCACCTTCAGGTGAGGTTACACGTGTATAAACCAACAGCCTTAATTTTTAAATAGGTTAAGATTTAGGTTGCCCCAGTAGATTCATTTAATTAGTAGGCTTAAACTTATATGTCCCTTCGCTTAGTGTGAAATAATGACAGGTAAGTAATCAACACTGCACCCGACAGATTCCAGTCTCGTGGTCTCTCTCACCCGATCCCCTCCGGATGCCTAGAGCGGCCCCCTTGAGCCTCCATCTCCTGCGGTATCCAAGCCGTAGATGTGTACTGGAGCCAGGCATCAGGCTGTTGGTGGTAGGAGTGTGCATAGTGGGGGGTCTGTGGTTCTCATGTGGGGTGATTGCTTCTGGGCCCGTCTGGGATTGTGGTGGCTTAAAGTGGAGGTGGGGGCTAGGCGGAGAGCAGGCTCCTTGTTGCCGCTTGTGTTGCCGGTTTCGCTGTCGGTGCCTTTTGGGGGAGCCGCTGGCGGTTATCACTCTTCGTTTGAGTTTAGGTTTAGAGGCTGCCGGAGCTGCACTTACAGGGGAGGTCTGTTTAGTTGGTGCGGAGTGCAGCTTCCTCTCTGCTATCCGAGCCCAGAAGGCGTCAAAGAGTTCGTCGAGCTTGGTCATAGTTTGAGTCGCTGGATCTCCACTGGTCCCCACGCTTGTCGACTGGCTCTCGGCATCCGCAATTTTGGAGTTAGAGGTCCGCGGGTGAGCAGTCTTTGGGGCGTATGGTGTCTGCAGCAAGTAAGCTGTTGGTGCCGGGATATCCCTCACTGGCAGGGGGGTGGGGAGAGAAAGGCCTCTGCTTCATTAGGGTCAGTTTCGAGGGAGTCTCGGGCTGGGTGGTAGGCCACCTTACCCTCGCCTTTGTCTCTACCTAGACCGCAGGACTGAGCGTCTTTCGTCGCAGTAGGCCCCAACTCTATTTCTCAAGTTCCCGGTGGCTTAGAGTCATGTGCGTGGTGTCGTTGTGTACTCCTTTGCTTCCCCTTCTCAGGTGGTGCAGTTTAGTGGAGTTCGTGGCTTGTATACCGGGTTATTATTGGTGTGGATTGGCAGTTCAGACGGGAGCTCGTGCTGTGGACGTCTGATCCTCTCCACGGCCAGGCTCCGCCCCTAGACAACTGCTTATTGTGTAATATCCGTTTTATTCACTAACGTGAGAACTGAAAATGAGTTTCAAATTCAAGGCAAAAATAGCTGAAAAAGTTACAGTCTGGCTTCCCATCAGACTGGGTAAAGGATAAGGAAGACCCTCTACAGCAGTCCACAAGGTCTATGTTACAACAAGAGGTTAGCAGGCATGCAGAGGGGGGGAGTAGGAGGCATGCAAAGGGTGGGGGGGGAGTAGGAGGCATGCAAACAGGAGCGGGGGGAGTAGGAGGCATGCAAAGGGGAGTGGGGGGGAGTAAGAGGCATGCAAAAGGCGGGAATAGGAGGCATGCAAATGGGGGCGGGGGGAGTAGGAGGCATGCAAAGGGGAGCGGGGGGAGTAGGCGGCATGCAAAGGGGAGTGGCGGGAGTAAGAGGCATGCAATGGGGAGCGGCGAGAGTAGGAGGCATGCAAAGGGGGGGAGTAGGAGGCATGCAAAGGGGGGTAGGGGGGGATAGGAGGCATCAAAGGAGGAGTAAGACACATAGAAGGGAGGATTAGATACGCTAAACGGGATGAAAGACACACAATGGGACTAAAGGGAACATAAGATACACTGTTAGGGGGTGTAAGACACACAAATGGGGCATAAGATACACTAAAGCGGTGAGACATTCAAAAGAGATCATAAGAAACACAAAAGGGGCTAAAGAGGGTAAGACATTCAAAAGTAGGGTTAAGAAACACAGGTTAAGACGCATTATGGGGGCCAGCATATGGCACCTTTGCCCAAAGAATCTGTACAACCCTGCCTCCTGTTATACGAGTGGGTTTTTTTTTTATCTTGATACATAATCTTTGCTTCTGGTGAGTTATGGAAGCATTATGTAACTTGGCCTTAAGGAGTTAAGGAACAAGTGGGTTAAACATGATTAAAATTTGTATCAAGATGTCAACATTCTGAAATAGATCGCTGCACAGCCAATGGGAGGTAAGCAAACCGTGTCACTAATGTCATATCTCTGTGCCACAATCTTTTACAACCCTATTAAAAAGAAATGATTTCGTGAAATCAAGTAGGACAATAACAATGAACATGTTGTTATAATTTTTTAGTACATTATGTTGAATCTTTAAAAAGATCATTCCAGATTAGTATTATTTGCATTTGTTAATTTTAGCCTTTGTGTATTCTATACTGCAGCTGTGAATTTTGCGCTCTGGAAAAATAAACACCAACCACCTAAAAATAAAGGAGAAATTGTTCGTTTTGGCAAGTAAATTTCAGTTACTTCTTTTTTAAAGAATTATTGATCGCTGATAAGTTTTTGTTACGTGTGTTTGAAAATGTGACATTTAGGCAAATTTTCTCATCTAATTTTCCTACTCAAAATACTGTTTGTCTATAATTCCTCCTTCCAAAAAAACTCACATGTGAAACCCAAAAATGTAAAGACGGTAAAGAATTAAGAAAAATTACTTCTATTCACAGAACCAATTCTACAGTGTTCACAGTAGATACACCACAACTAGTGTCTGATATTTAACCAGCTTTTCTAAATTTTAGTAAATATCATAATTAAAGGAACACTCTAAAAACCAAAACCACTACAGCACCCTGTAGTGGTTGTGGGCCAGGAGTACCCTGGCATTCCTCCGCCAATGTAAGTAGTTAAACCATTGTTTGAGTTTTTACTGGGGTCTAGCGGCCACTGCATCCTGCTTCAGCTGATTGATCTCTAATGATCGCCCTGAGGATTTCTCAGTGAACAGAGAGAAGGTGGGGAGCGGCGCACAGCAAACCACAAGTAAGAAAACTGAATGGCAACCTACATTGGGGGTTGTCTTGGCACCGTAACTACTACAATGAGCAGAAGTGGTTATGGTGCTTGGAGTGTTTCTTTAATTATCGGCAATAAAATTGTGTACAACAAACTGAACAGTGCATTTTGAAACAGCATTGATAAAGTGAGCACTTCTTCATGAAACGTGTAGAAGAACCATTGCAGCGCAATGTCTACTTATCAAAAGCCATATTCCCTTTTCTGAATTTCAGTAATAGAAAAATGTACATATCAATTGATCTTAGCGCTATTTATTTGATTTGTTGTAAGTCTGACACAATGTAACATACAATCGTGTTTACAACAGAGCGTGTTATGATCACTGTAAGTCTGAATGTGGATATCACTGCTTGCATAATCCACACTGTATATTAAGATTTGTTTTCTCTGTTCAATGTTTATTAGACAAGACCTGTGGAACTCCTGCCACACCGCCCAGGTTTATATACAGTAAGTTAGTTGGAGCACAAGAGGCCATGCCTAATTCGTGGCCCTGGCATGTCAGCTTACAGTACAGAGCAGTACATATATGTGACGGCGTAATCCTTTCTGAATACTGGGTCTTGACATCTGCCAGCTGTGTGTATGACAAGTAAGTGACAATTTCAGACACTCTAAGTAAAATTATAGCTCAGCAGTAGTGATGTCGCAAACATAAAATTTTCGGTTCGCGAACGGCGAACGCGAACTTCCTCAAATGTTCGCAAACCAGGCGAACCGCCATTGACTTCAATGGGCAGGCGAATTTTAAAACCCACAGGGACTCTTTCTGGCCACAATAGTGATGGAAAAGTTGTTTCAAGGGGACTAACACCTGGACTGTGGCATGGCGGAGGGGGATCCATGGCAAAACTCCCATGGAAAATTACACAGTTGATGCAGAGTCTGGTTTTAATCCATAAAGGGCATAAGTCACCTAACATTCCTAAATCACAATGGATATGGATTGACACCTGACATATGACATATTGACACCTTGACATATGGATTGACACCTTGACATATGGATTGACACCTGTCCTCAGAGACCCTGATACACACTGACACAGAGCAGAATAGGGACTGTTCCCCCTACATAGGGTCACTCTGCAGATATGGATTGACACCTGTCCTCAGGGACTCTGATACACACTGACACAGAGCAGAATAGGGACTGTTCCCCCTACATAGGGTCACTTGGCAGATATGGATTGACACCTGTCCTCAGGGACCCTGATACACACTGACACAGAGCAGAATAGGGACTGTTCCCCCTACATAGGGTCACTTGGCAGATATGGATTGACACCTGTCCTCAGGGACCCTGATACACACTGACCCAGAGCAGAATAGGGACTGTTCCTCCTACAGAGGGTCACTTGGCAGATATGGATTGACACCTGTCCTCAGGGACCCTGATACACACTGACCCAGAGCAGAATAGGGACTGTTCCCCCTACATAGGGTCACTTGGCAGAAATGGATTGACACCTGTCCTCAGGGACCCTGATACACACTGACACAGTGACAATACCTCCTGCTGCACCGAAGGTCCTTTCTGACAGGACACTTGAAGCGGGGCAGGCCAGAAGTTCTATCGCAAATTGGGATAGCTCAGGCCACAGGTCAATCCTGCACACCCAGTAGTCAAGGGGTTCATCGCTCCTCAGAGTGTCGATATCTGCAGTTAAGGCGAGGTAGTCTGCTACCTGTCGGTCGAGTCGTTCTCTGAGGGTGGATCCCGAAGGGCTGTGGCGATGCGTAGGACTTAAAAAGCTCTGCATGTCCTCCATCAACAACACGTCTTTAAAGCGTCCTGTCCTTGCCGGCGTGGTCGTGGGAGGAGGAGGATTACTTTCACCTCTTCCCCTGTTAGATTCCCATTGTGCTGTGACATCACCCTTATAGGTTGTGTAAAGCATACTTTTTAATTTATTTTGCAAATGCTGCATCCTTTCCGACTTGTTGTAATTTGGTACAAAAATAGAAATAGGGTCGCACTCAGTCACAACAATTACACACAGGGTGCTACTGAGCATGGGTCAGCAAAAGACCCCAAGAGACATATATAAAAGAAAAAGAAAAAGAATCTCAGGCACTCACAGTGAGTGCCTGAGATTCTTTTTATTTTGTTGTAATTTGGTAACATTTCAGCCACTTTCTGCTTATACCGGGGGTCTAGTAGCGTGGACACCCAGTACAGGTCGTTCTCCTTCAGACTTTTTATACGAGGGTCCCTCAACAGGCACGACAGCATGAAAGACCCCATTTGTACAAGGTTGGATGCCGAGCTACTCATTTCCCGTTCCTTCTCCTCAGTGATCTCAATGAAGGTATGTTCTTCCCCCCAGCCATGTACAACACCACGGGTACCAGATAGGTGACAACGAGCACCCTGGGATGCCTGTTGTGGTTGGTCTTCCTCCTCCTCCTCAAAGCCACATTCCTCCTCTGACTCCTCTTCCTCACAATCCTCTTCCAGCGTTGCCGCAGGTCCAGCAAGCGATGCTGATAAGGCTGTTTCTGGTGGTGATGGTGACCACAACTCTTCCTCTTCCTCTTGCAGACAACTAACTGCTATTCAATCTATTACAGTGAAAAAAAGTTTGTGGGTTTTTAAATGCATGCTATTGTGCCACCAGATATGAGTGGCACTGTGCACACTGGCAGAGTACACGGTGTTGGCCTGACACACAGACGCTTGCAGACAACTAACTGCTAATTAATCTATTACAGTGAAAAAAAAAATTTTGTTTTGAAATGCAAGCTATTGTGACACCAGATATGAGTGGTGGCACTGGGCAAGTGGGCACAGTATCCACTGTGAGCCTGACACAGAAGCTGGCAGGCAGGCAGGCAGGCAACTGCAATTAGATTACACAAAAAAAAAAGCAGACTGATGTTCTAACCCTAAAAAGGGCTTTTTGGGGGTGCTGTCCTTACAGCAGAGATCAGATGAGTCCTTCAGGACTGTAGTGGACACTGAATACACTAGCCTAGCTATACATTTCCCCATCAAATGAGCAGCAGCTACACTTTCCCTCCTCTATCTAAGAATGCAGCTTCAAAATTAATCTAAAATGGATGCTGTACAGGAGGTGGGAGGGTCTGGAAGGGAGGGTCTGCTGCTGATTGGCTGGAATGTGTCTGCTGACTGTGAGGCACAGGGTCAAAGTTTAGTCAATGATGACGAATAGGGGGCGGATCGAACCGCGCATGTGTTCGCCCGCCGTGGCGAACACGAACACGCTATGTTCGCCAGGAACTATTCGCCGGCGAACAGTTCGGTGCATCACTACTCAGCAGACAATGGATTTATCTAGTCAAACCGTAAATAATATGTTTGTTTTTTTTAATCATTATTAGATTAGTTCCTTTTCATTAAAGGAACACTATAGTGTTATCAACACAAATGTATATTCCTGACCCTGTAGTATTCAAACCATAGGCCTTGGCTCCCGTTAAAAAAACAAAAATACGTACCTTTATTCCAGCGCCCCGCTCCGCCTCCCTGGTTTGACTTGATGATCTCAACCAATCCAATACTTTTGTGCATGTGTGGCAAAACGCTGTGCTGCACCAATCAGCATCTCATCATAGAGAGGCATTGATTCAATTAATCTCTATGAAGAATGTTCAGCAACTACGTTTAGAGTATGGAAGCGCTTAACCTCAGTCCTGCATGTTGTGCAGAACTGTCCCAGGAAGCACCTCTAGTGGCCGTTTGTGTGACAGCCACTAGAGGTGTTCATAGGCAGTAATTTAAACACTGCCTTTTCTCTGAAAAGGCAATGTTTACATTAAAATACCTGCAGCGACTGACTATACGCACCAGAACAACTACATTAAGCTTTAGTTGTTCTGTTGACTATAGTGTCCCTTTAAATGAACGCTATTAGGAATACAAACCTATTCCTAGGTATATACAGGCTCATGAAAGAGCATTGGCGACCTAATGTGCATGCACGGTGAGCTGCGAGATTGCATCCAAGCTTCCCTATAGAAAACATTTTATTTAATGCTTTCCTATGGGCATTTGCATCACGTCACTCAGTAAGGCAGCCTCTAGAGTTGAATTGATTCCTGCAATATAAACATTGCCATAATCAAAAGATCATGGACACTGCACCCACACCACGTCATTGAGATAAAGTGGCCTAGGTGACTTTAGTGTCCCTTTAAATAGTAATCATCATTTACCTAGATTTTTTATTTTATGTTTACTTATCTGGTAATTTTAACAAATGCATGTTTGCAAAATAAAATAAAATGTAGAAATCCCCCTCACTGCATTACCTATATCCTGGAACTGGGTGCCTCCAAATTGGCTCTCTGTCAATCATTGTTATAAGCTCCGCCCTTTACACCCGTCCGAAAACATAGTGTGTGACAAGACAGAATTAGATTGTGATATCCATTGGTAAATCTTTAATATAAATTTAAATGGAAAGGATAACACAACATAGAGGGGATTTTCAATGTCCAATGAAATGACTCAGGTTTATCTTACATATTTTTAAATTTTGACTATTATTTATTTTATTTTTTTTTAATTCAGAAAAGAATTGCCTGTAATGTTGCTGGTGGTCGCTGGGTTGCATGATCTTTCTCATTCGGAAAATATTCAGGTAAAAAGAGTCAACCACAATGTTATGAAGTGCGATGCCCGGGCAAAGGACAATGATCAAGGGCTCTCCTGCATGAAATTCAAGGTTCTACCACATAATATCTCAACGTTTTGTTTCCACTTCTCGAGTATTGCAAAATAAGAAAGAGTTTAAATATATAATATTCTGAACAAACGTTGGGTAATAATATGGAAGTAATCACATTATGTTTATCATATCTCTGTATCGATATATGTTTGTGCCACTCAATAACTAGAGTGCTCTTAGGTACCCATGAGCAGTTGCTGTTTGGAGCCATAATGTATTTCTTTGACTTAATGAAAAAACACACAAACAAAAAAACATAGTTTAACGTTAACCACTGCTCCTGTCCTGGTACTCAACTGGCAGACAAACCACTCCAAATCTCCTCCCATCCTGTTTACACTGGAATTGTAGATAAGAAAGACAATATCATAAGAAAAAATGGGACAATGAAATCTAGATCTGAAATGAGGGACTAAAGAGGGTCAGTGTGGAGGTATGCTACACGGTTTCTTGCGCAGGAGTTACAAATCGTCTTTAACCAATATTTATTTAAATTGTAATTTCATGGTTAATTAAACTTGGTGCTTTCCTTTGTTTTGTGTAGAAGCGTTCAGTGAAGCAAATATTTGTCCACGCCGAGTTTAACAGGAAGTCAATGAACTATAATATTGCTCTGCTCCAAGTACAAGAACCATTCCAATTCAACCTGTTTGTTCGCCCAATATGTCTGCCAGACAAAGACACTGAGGCCAAGGCTTCAATGCTGTGTGTGGTCTCTGGATGGGGTCTTCAAGGGAACGGTAATAAAGCAATATTGTCATATGCTACTCTTTTAAAAAAAAAAAATTTTTTAATATATTTTTAGATGTTTGACGTTCAGAGATACAACACTGTGAGAATTGACATGATGACATGAGTTAGGAACACAGTAATTAACCTACACAGAGGTAGAAAACATACATATACAGATGAACAACTAACAAACGAGTGAGCGATTGCACTTTTTTAAGTAAATAATGAAAAAACATTACCCTGCATAGAGGTCAGAGAGGAGATTAATCGAAATATTTAGGACACATTGTAGAGTTGCACATTTTCAGAGTTCACCATGCGGACTACCCTGGAAATCTATACTAGCCATTGAGTTGTATGAAAGGTCGTATTGTAATAGATAGGTGACCAGTATTACATTATTTTGAGCAGTTAAAAAAAACAAAAAAAACATGCAAATCACAAGATATCAAACAAACTGAACTGCTAGGGCAAGCCGCATGTCATGCAGTAGCTCTATTTGTATAAACAGGCTTCAGCTACGTAAGCCTCAACTCAAGGTGTAGAAGGTAGGTTGAGGGATATATATTTGAGAGACAGTCACCCAATTCCCAAGATGCCACCCGTTTGTATTACTGTGCCTGGACTGTGAGGTTTGTCTAGTAGGGTGTCTTCTCCTGTGTGGATTGTCCTCCTCATGCGAGGATGGCATTTTAGGAGCAGACTACTCCAGTTTCACAGCTCTGATGAACACAGTTGGCTGGAGAGCAGGTTCTTAGACACAGATATGCCCAATGGGGGCCTCCTGATCCACTCTTTGCCATTTCACTTGTGAACCCATCGGGTACAGGACTTGGTTATGTTGAGTCTAATCGCTCCTCCAGTTAGGCCCAGAAGGACTTGCACATGGTGTCCAGCTGAGCCAGAGTCTGTGAGAATATACTTGCTGAATCGAGGCCTTGTGGCATCTGGCTCTGGGTTTTATGTTTGCATGCGCCGTCCACCTTGAACAGCCCAGCCTTCATCCCATAATGTGGTGCAGAAATCAGCATTCTAATAGAAACAATTATCATCCAGTCCAGCGGGACCGGGATACCCCACACCAGTCCAAAGGGTGGCTCTTTCCCTCTATGTCATGCCAGCACAGTGACTTCAGTGATTTCTATTCAGAAGTACCATAGTCGTACTTCTTTGATACTTTACTTCTCTCAAGACTTAGTGGTCCTTCTGTATGATTTAAAAATGAGAGATGCAAAACAGGAAGAAAAAAGTTTGATTTGTTAATTTTGTAATTTCATATTGTCCGAAGTTCTGAAAATATTGATTCGAAATTGGTGTGAAAATGTTGTTCGTTTTCTAAATTCAGGCAGTCATTAATCCCCATGGGGAATAAATGGTGGTGGCAATCTTAAAGTTATAAAGTAACTGTCTGAGAACTCTGGAATGTGGTAATTGGGGGTCTTGTCCTTATTTGGCTAGGGTTATACTCTGACGTCATTATGGTCATATCTATATAGAAAAGGGGACAAAGGACCACAAGGTCTTGCTGTTGCCTGCTGCTGCTGCTTGAGGTTATTCTTCTTGTCCGGCTGTCCAACTATGTAGACTTACTCTCCCTTCAGGAGTCCAGCAATTACCATCTGCTGTTGAACATCCATTATCTTGTAACATCCTTTGATGTTTTATTATGTATCAGTTACTGTAAGAATAAACCTGAAGAAACCGTAAGTCAGACTGCGTATTAGTATTTTTGATTAATATAGACGTATATTAACATTGCGAGCCTTTTACCCATAATTTTTTCTTTTTTCTTTTTTTTTTATTCTTTATTTATGTCGTGCATGGATTGACAAACAGATTTGCACAGCCACAATAGCTGATGCAATCTTATCAATAAACAATGGTGAACAACAGTGTGGCTTTATGTACAGTGCACATTTTCTTTTTTTTTTCTTAAACAGTAGAGGATTATCTTATGAGCTAGAAATATATGTCTAGATTGCGCATATATTGCATATTTACCATAGGATGTACTGTCTAGACTGAAAGTAAATTATAGCAAAAGAAAGAAGAAATAGATTGAAATACACCACAAGTAAAAAATGATCTCGGCATTCGTGAGACATATTAGTAAATTAGTAATAACGATTAAGCCCAACAACAATTTTGTAGAAAAAACATGAGTTAGCCAAGATAAGGTAGTTGGTTAAAATAGGGGGACATTGTTAATTTATATATCATGCAGGCTAAACAGGCCAGACAGTATAAGTCTGGAGTAACTAGTGAAGGGAAGTTGCTAGACTTGGTCGTAGACCTGATGACCTGAGTGGCAATTTAAACAAGGCAGGAGTATTTACATCTTACATGCACATTTTACGTGTTAGGTTATGGTCTAAGCATCAATAGATGAGAGCGTGGGCAGACAAATCATGGACATAAATGGGAAAATTATAAAAATGAGAAAAAATAAAATGGTGAAAGATAAGCTGCAGCAAACAATATGTCAGCTGTGTACCCTGGTGTATGCTCAGTTTTTAATTTTAAACCAGTATTGTTCATTGCCACCTGCGTGTGGAACGAGAGTCCCGGTATTGTGAGCTGGGTCGTCGGCCGTGGTAAAATAATTATTTTAATCAACTGAAAAAAGACACAAAAGGAACCAAATTTATTACAAGATCAAAATTATAAGAAGCCCTGCTGTTAATTTTGCTTTTTCCGTTGTTTCATAGATTATTATGTTATTATTTATATTATATATATTATTTATAGATAACTCCCTAATTTGCTGTCCGTATCGAAATGAACGGATTTGGAACTTATCATTTTAATTTCTTACAGAGCCACTTGTTTGCGTCTTTATGATTCCGAATTGCAGACTTCTCTAGAAATTTGTAAAAGTGCAGGTTTTTTGTGTGAATTAGTTGTGTCTATATCAAATGTTAAGCACTGTATTTCTGAACCGTAATTTAATTCTCCAGCTTTCGCAGACCTGCCACAAAAATACACAAAAATAAGGGAACAGCACCTACCAAAAGGATTCAGGAGTCTAGTTCTGCCTAAACCAGTATTAACAACATGCAGGTCGGGCGGAGCCTAACCGCCGATGAAGATGGCCGCGTTCTGAGAGAGCTCCGTGGCGGCAAACAGCTCATAAGCACACAATACGGGCATCAACACCGGCAATCCACCCACGAACCGAGCACTACATACCCGACCCACACCGGAGCAGGCTGAAATGGGAGGCGGACGAAAATCCAAGTCCGGAACGGCCGTGGCGCCAATCTTCAGAACCAGGTCAGACAGAGAGGCGCCATGCGCACACAGCATGCAGGCCTCAGACTCAGACTCCGACACCAGCATTACTAGCCACAGGAAGGAGACATCGCCCCTTACCAGGCAAGACCTAAAAGAACTACTCACAGACATGAAATCCCTAGTGGCAGATGAACTTACCAAACATCTAGCCCCAATCAATGAAGGCCTGACCGCCCTAACTAAGCGCACACACACGCTAGAAACCAAAATGGCCGACGTTACCGCCATAACCTCCAACCATGAGGACAAATTCAAAGATATACAAGAGCAAATAGCCTACCTGGAGGACTTACAAGAAGACCTTAATAACCGATCCAGGCGAAACAACATCCGCATAAGGGGTCTGCCTGAATCTACGGCACCAGAAGCCCTCAACGCCATGCTCCTTGAGGCCTTCAGCAGCCTGCTGCCTGACGCCTCATCATCCGATCTCCTCCTGGACAGGGCGCACAGAGCCCTTCGTCCACCCACAGCAGGCTCATCGCAACCCCGAGATATCATAGTCCGCTGCCATTATTTCCATATTAAGGAGGCGATCATGCGGGCTACCAGAGAGACCCCACTGCAGATTGAAGGCCACACGGTACAATTATACCAAGACCTAGCACCCACGACCCTTCGCAAACGCAGAGAACTAAAACCCCTGACCCAAGCCCTCCAAGTAAGGAGAATTCGCTACTCATGGGGCCACCCCTTCAAACTTATGGTGCGACGTGACAACCACACATACACGCTATACAGACCATCGGAAGCCCAAGAATTCGCCGCACAACTAGGCCTCCAAGACCTAATCCAAGATCCGAACGCCGCCTCACAACGACAACCAGCTGCCCAACACAGACCATGGGACCAACAGCCACAACGGGAGTGCGACAGAAGACAGCGCTCTAGGCAGCCTCCAGCCTAAACCGAAGTCCACTATCACAGCCGCGTCTTGGCTCCACTCACGGCACCCTCACTTCGAACCCACCCTGCTAACCGACCCCGGACACACAGAACAAAGACCATCAATACCGCCAAGCCGAAACTAACGACCTAACCGTAAACCCCAGAACCTGCCAAAGTGCACTCAACACTTGTACCTGCCCTCTGGCCCTCGGGACACACTCAACATCATCGGGGCCCTCTCCCGGCGAACGCGACCGCCCACCACAGCTGCCCACGCCGTCGGCCTTGAGCCGTACCGGCCTTGCCGACCTCGACCTGAGACCCTAGCAGACTCCAGCGACCCACCCCAAGATCCACAAGATGCTGTACAACACCCACAACCGCAGACGAAGAAGACCCCACTCAGCCGTGAAGCACTCCAGCTCACGCCCCAAGATTCAGCTGACAGAGATCGAACTGTGAGAGCTCTAAGTACTTTGGGACTAAAGTAAGATCACACTGGGGACAATTTTTTGCCTTCTTCCTACTGTTTGGGGTGGGGACGGGGGAAAAGAGTGGAAGGATCCGGGGCCCTGGTGGTCCTCCCTCCCCCCCCCTCCCGAGGTGGGGGGATGGCGGGCCGCGACGGCCTCTGACCGGGATGATATGTGCACCACGCAGACTACACACAACTTGACCTGTGGCGCTGGGGGGGCTGGGGGGGGGCGGGCTAGATGGAACACAGTGGGGCTCTGGCGGCCTCCCCCCCCCTCCCTCCAACGGGGTGGGGGGGCGGTGGGCCGCGACGGCCCCGTGACAGACAAGGTGACGGCTCCTCGGAGTCACAAAGCACACGACCTGACCAGAGGGCGGGAATGAACAGACAGTAAATTACAGATGGCCTGGGTCCTGGCGGCCGTCCCCCCCCCCCTCCTACGGGACGGGGGGGCGGCGGGCCGCGACGGCCTTGAGCCACTCAGAATGGGCGTACCCCGACAGCTGCAGAGACCCCAGACACTCTCAGGAAACGCAATAGCCCCTCAAGATCCCAAAGAGACTGGGACCAGGGCAACACGACCCTCCTACCTGACCAGACCACCCACACCTAAAGAACGTTTATCCAGGTCAGTGTTAATGTGTTCTAGACAATCTCAGACTAAAAATATTGATTACTAATCGATGGGTAGCTTAAGACAGGATAAAAGGCCTGACAAACCATTGGGAGGTTGATGGCAGGGATTCCTGTAGGGGGATCTTTCCCAACCACCTGCAAATAAGGTGATCTGGTACTCTAACATCCCACCCATTCAAGGTCTAAAAGCAGTTTCAATCAAGGCTGGTCAAGCGTAAATGCATGATGACAACTCAAATTGTTCTTAGCTTATAGTCATGCCATACAGCTTCCTATGATATATGTTACAACTTATAAGAACTGTTAAATATGCTCATTTTGGAAGACACTTATTGTATCCCACAACTTGTTCCTGTGTGTCCCCCCCCCCCCCCCCAAAATAACAAAAAAAGAAAAAGAAGGGAAAAGCAAAAAAAAAAGAAAGACGCGACAATATATAAACTCCATTGTACATAGTTAAGAAGCCTACCTCCCAGGTTTCATTCTCCCCGGTTCCTTATTAAGACAAGACTGCCCACACGAACCTATTAACTGTTTGCCGCCCACTCTCAGACAGACGACCATTACTCCCCCCACATAACCTGTTCCGTACCGCTGGTCTCCGATCACACTGACCAGAGAGACCCCCGGTACCACAGTTCACCTTAGCTGGCAATTGACGTAAGACCAGCACGTTTACCCCCCTCCCCATACGCCTTACCCGTCCTCTGAATCCTCCTGCTGCCCTTCTGGGACCACTCGGGCCCAGACTCCCCCCTCCCACCCCCTTGACTTGCCCTACACCTTCCTCATACACTACGATACCTGACCAGGCCACCCCTGACCATGCCACTCAACTTACATTGTATCTCCATTAACGCAAAGGGCCTTAACAATCCCAAAAAACGCCATGCCCTGCTACGATGGGCCCACAACCAGAAAGCAGACATTCTCCTAATCCAAGAGACTCACTTCACCCCCCACAAACATTTCCCACTCAAAAACAAACACTACAACCGCAGCTTTCTCGCCAACTCTCCAGAAGCCAAAACTAAAGGGGTGGCTATCATACTCAAAGCATCCTGCCCCCTGAACGACATCCAAGCCTTCCCAGATAAACAAGGTAGATACCTCACGCTCACAGGCAAAACAGGCTCCTCAACCTACTCCATCACCTCCCTATACGCCCCTACAACCCCAGACTCAACCTTCTGGCAAACATTCTCAGCACATCTCACTACGCTCAAAGCCACATTCACCATTGTAGGTGGCGACTGCAACGCCACACACCATCCGTCCATTGACCGCACCACCAGAACTCAGAACGACCCAAGACCGTCACACAGCGACGCTCCCTTCTCCCACTTCCTACACACACATAACCTCCTGGACATCTGGAGAGCCCAACACCCCTCAACTTTGGACTATACGTTCTACTCCCACCCTCACAACACTTACTCCCGCATCGACTACTTCCTCATCTCCCCAAACATAACATCGAGAATCACGCACACCTCCATTGGTCACATCACCTGGTCGGACCATGCCGACATCTCCCTTACCCTCTCAATCCCCAACATGACACGCCCCTGGACATGGAAACTTAACTCACAACTCCTACAAGACAAGCTCATAACCATGTCCCTAGCAGAAGACATCAAGGAATATTTCACCCTGAACGACCCCTCCGTGTCTTCCCCAATCACCCTATGGGCGGCCCACAAACCAGTAATCAGAGGCAAACTGATAGCAATAGCCACAGCACGTAAAAAGCAACACAACAGACAACTAATGGATGCCATCTCTGAAATAGGCCGCCTAGAAACCCTCCACAAACACCACCCGACCCCCTCTCACCTTGACCAGCTCACAACAGCTAGGGCCCTACTTAAACGCCTCTCCCTCTCAACCACGGCCAAAGCACTCACATGGACCAAACAAAAGTATTATGAAAAGGGCAACAAGGCAGACTCGATGTTAGCAAAACGCCTCAAAAACAGACACAAAACGAGTCTCTAAGATCCGCACATCAGATGGTACAATGAGCACCGACCCACACACAATCGGGAAAACCTTCCAGCAATACTTCACGTCCCTTTACAACCACACCCCAGACCCCCAATCTGACCTCATTCGATCCTTAACGGACGACTTCCTCAAGAAACTCTCCCTCCCCTCCCTCACTGATACAGCCAGAACACTAATCTCAGCAGACATATCCCCAGAAGAACTACAAGCAGCAATAAAATCCCTGAAACCCAATAAAAGCCCCGGCCCAGACGGCTTAACAGCTATCTATTACAAAACATTCGGAGACATACTCACCCCACGACTATGCAAAGTCTTTAATGCAATGCTCAAAGGCAACCCACTACATGACACAAGCCAACATCACCCTCCTACCTAAACCTGGGAAATCCCATGAAGACCCAGGTCACTTCCGCCTCATTTCACTCTTAAACATAGACCTAAAACTCCTGACCAAAGTCATGACAACAAGAATTAATCCCCTCCTACCGAAACTCATCAACCCAGACCAAGTAGGCTTCATCCCCCACAGACAAGCACAAGACAACACCAGACGGGTCATAGACCTAATTTGGTACGCCAACCATAAACGCCTCCCGACCGCCATACTCTCCCTAGATGCCGAGAAGGCCTTTGACCGCCTTCTCTGGCCCTACCTATTCGAAGTCCTTCGCAAATTCAATTTCCCACAAGAACTCACCCACTTCCTCCAAGCCATGTACCACACTCCGACCGCGCAGCTGCTAATCCCCAATATTACCCCCCCTCTTTCCCTATACTGAACGGAACCCGTCAAGGCTGCCCCCTGTCCCCCCTACTATTCGCTATATCCCTCGAACCATTGCTAGAGACCATACGTAACAACCCACACATCAAAGGGCTTAAAATCAGGGACGACACATTCACCATCGCAGCATACGCAGACGACATCCTCCTTACCCTGACCGACCCCATCCCGACCCTGACCACCCTCATAACAACCTTACAAGAATACTCAAAGATATCGGGATACCAACTCAACGCCACTAAATCGGACCTCATGCCGCTCAACCTCACAGAACCCGTTATCCGCTCCCTAAAACAAGACCTCCCCTTCCGTATTTGCCCGACGGCGATCACTTACCTGGGAGTCCAAATCACTAGTGACACCACCGCCTTATACAAAGCCAACTATCCCCCACTCTTCCAGAAAGCATTCCAAAACCTGGAACGCTGGAAACCGATGAACATATCTTGGCTAGGAAGAATAGCTTCCGTTAAAATGAACCTCCTACCCAAATTCCTCTACGCCTTCCAAGCACTACCCATCCCCTGCAATAAAACTGACCTCAAAAGACTACAAACTGCCATAGACCGATTCATTTGGAACGGGAAAAAACCCCGTATCCGCAGAGCCACATTATATGTACCCAAACTCTCCGGAGGTCTAGGCCTCCCCAACCTTACACACTACCTATATGCAGCCCACCTGACACAAATCCAACATTGGCATCTTCCCCCCGCACACAAACGATGGGTAGACCTGGAACATCTCATCTTTGGCCGAGACCACCCCTCCCAATACATGTGGCTCCAAAGGCAATACAGGCCACTGCCACCCCCCACCTCCCCGGCAATCACCCACTCCCTAGACCTCTGGGACCGACTCAGCGATAAATTTGACTTGTCCACAGGCCTCTCGCCCCTCACCCCAATCCTCCGCAACAAAATGTTCCAACCTGGCCTCACACCACAACACTACGCCCATTTTGAAGATCGCGACATAGTTAGGTTGGGACACCTCTATCCTAACGGCAAGCTCCTGCAATACACTGAACTCCCCAACTCTGAAACCTTGACCACATTTGATTACTTCCGCTACCTCCAACTCCGAAGCTTCGCAGCGACCGACACGGTTCGCATAGCAGCCACCTCGTCCCTAACCGGGTTTGAAAGAGACACCCTTCAGTCACCATCCAGGAAGAGCCAAATATCATCTATCTACATAAATCTAACCACACACCACACTCAGATAGCCCTCCCATACATCATGGCGTGGGAAAAAGATCTCGGACCCCCCGTGGACCCCACGGACTGGGCTGACATCTGGGCATCTATTAAATCTATTTCAATCTGCGTCACCCATCAAGAGCAGGCATACAAAATGCTCTTCAGATGGTACCTCACCCCCTACCGCCTAAAGGCCATGAAACAAAGCACCACCAACCTCTGCTGGAAAATGTGCGGAGAAACAGGCACATTCCTCCACTGCTGGTGGACATGCCCCAAACTTACACCCCTATGGATAACTATGACGACCCTCCTATCCAGACTACTTAACAAACCAGTACCCCTTGACCCGTGGGCCCTTTTGCTCTCTAAACCCCTGGACAGCTTCAACCGTAGCGAAAATAAGCTCATAGCGAGAATAGCCCTAGCCACACGCCGAGCAATCGCCGAAAACTGGTCCACACCACGTATACCCACTCACCCTCAAATACACACGAAAATCACAGATAGCATAGACATGGACAGACTAACAGCACAGATACATGACACCCCTAAATCATTCCACAAGGATTGGGACCCATGGCTCGACGGAAATAATGCCCTCCCGTGGTGACATACCAGACCAAACGACCAACACCACCAACGCTCACCACGACTATGGAGAAGCGCACCGCTCCAACCCACCCCTAACCCAACCCCACCCGCCCTGGGCTCGAGGGGAATACCCAGACGGGCAGCAGCCCCCTATTCACCTCTCCGCAGTTCCTCTCCCTACCCCCTTAATAACCCCCCCTACCTAACACTCCCCTCCCTGTAACACCCATCCTAACTACCTGGCCCTACTGACACAATCACAATCATCGATCGACACGAAGGCCACACCCCCTCAGACAGATGTCCCCCTCCCCCCAACAATAGGACGACCACCACCGAAAGCTTCTGGCCTAATGACCCTACGACCTCAACTATCTCTGTTAACCGGAACATCCCGGAACTGGTACCTTGCTGGACGCATCGTAACCACCCCAGGAACCCTGTAACACCACCTGACCACAGATAACACGATCTGTAAGGTCACACACGTAACCTCCCTGATTCAAGGTCCTCAAAAGAAAATGTTATAAGAGATACCAAAACACAATGCCAGAAATATGTGCTACTGAAAATATTTTGTATCCTATTGTAACCCCCTAACTAACCAACCTCTTTTTTCTGTAAAAACGTTCATTAACTTTTGTTCATGAAAACTGAAAAATGAAAAATAAAGAATCTTTAAAAAAAAAAAAAAAAACAACATGCAGGTAAAATACATAGTTCCAGCACGTGCTAGTGAAGCAGTGTCTCTTTATTCAAGTGTCTCTTTGTAAACGTGAATAAAGCTAAAGGGACACACTGCTTCACTTGGGTGTGCTGAAAGTATTTCATTTTCTCATTATCTCCATTCTGCTTTTTTTTCTCCTGTCAATCCATACAATGTTTGGACTGCAGGAGGAGACAGATCGAGACGGGATGAACATACTGGATCAAATTTTAAGACAATTTGACTTGTTATATGCTTTTTGATCTAACAAAGAATGTTACAAAAAGAAACATCTGTGGGTCATGGAATTCAATAAAGCCCGTTTTAAACAAGAATACAATTTAACAAAATCTCAAAATAAAAACACAAAGTAATTAAAGAGTGAGACAATTATTGTATGGCCATGGACATCATAAATTGCTGGTCTATATAGCTCCCAGGTTCGGAATTATTGACCCTACTTGTTCGAAAATACAATTTGGAGCTATCATAATGGAATTGCAGCTTATTGATAAAGACTATTACACAACAACGTTTGATATATTGTCTCTTTTATAACGCAGGAGTACTGGAGGCTACAAAACTGCAACAACTTGAAGTTCCAATCCTTCTGAATGATATTTGCAAAGCGTACTACGCAAGCCGTCCTGGGGGGATCACAGATCAGATGTTCTGTGCTGGGTTTCCAGCAGGAGATAGGAATGATACTTGCACAGTGAGTAGTTTTCATGCTTAAGTCTTCTTCTGAATTGTTAGTTAGGCTCCAAGGTCATCATCCAAGAAATTCATATATAAAGAGCACCTATGATCCCTAAAATAACAATAGTTTTTTGGGGGGAGTATTGGTTCCCTTTTGTTCAGGTGCTAAAAAGAGATTGTTTACGGTGTTTTGGGACTCCTTTGCTGCTGCAGCCCGTTCCCCTTTCAAAGAAACAAAGCTTGCCTCCAATGCTCCAGTCCAATGTTTCTTCAAAGTAGGCATGCACAGCCAAATGGCACTGCCTGCAATGGGAAGCGTTGTATGTCCCCTTCCTCTCAGTATGACAGCCACTAGAGGTGTATTTAACTCGGCATTCTACAAAACTGCACTGTTTTACATTGTTGGGTTAAAATGACATGGCCACTGTGCCCAGACCACTTCGTGGAGATAAAGTGGTCTGGAGGACTTTAGTGGTCCTTTAAACAACCTCTGCATGATGGACAACCTATGATCCTACAACTATTTATGTCTCTCTTTGAATGGGAAAAACATCCAGCTGGTTAAAGGCCATCAGGTTGTAGAAATATGCTGTTAAGACTAGAATCTTAGATATATTATTGTTGTGTTTTGCTCTTTGAATTATTTGGGTCAAAATTTTTGAATGATTGATGGAGCAGAGCAAAACTGTATGATGGCAATATGGATATTTTTTTTGATTACTTGTGTGCAAGAACATTCAGCGCTGGGATCCTAACATTAATCTAAACCCAAACACCAAATGCTGTAACTCTAATACAAAACACTAATCATGTGCGTATGTCCGACTGCACAGTTTAACTAATTTCTAGATTGCTTTAACACACTTCAGCCGGTATCGTAAACAGAGCAAGCAGCGCATATAATCTCTAGGAACATGTAAGAAAAATAAGCGGAGACAGTGTTAAAGATAGATCCAAACAAGGAAGAAGAATGAAAGCAGAGAGGCCATGTTAAATGGATACTTTATAGGCACCGTGCAACTCTATCTTAACAAAGTAGTTTTGGTTTCTAGATCATGCCCCTGCAGTTTCACTGCTCAAATATAGGAGTAAAATACCCTTTGTTTCAGTTCATGCAGCCCTAACCACACCTCCCCTGACTTTGACTGACCACAGCCTGCATAAATAGAGGGTTTCATTTTCAGTCAGATCTTAACTTGCTTTAGAAGTTTTTATTCCTGCTCTGTTAATTGTCTAAAAGTGAAACTATAGTCACCAGAACAACTAGAGCTTAATGTAGATGTTCTGATTTCTACTCCTTGTCCCTGCAGGCTTTTTAATGTAAACACTGCCTTTTCAGAGAAAAGGCTGTGTTTACATTGCTGCTTAGGAAAACCTCTAGTGGCAGTCACTCAGACAACCACTAGAGGGGTGCTTCCTGGATCACTGCTGCACACTCAGCAGCACTAACGTTCAGCGTCTCCACCCCCTGCATGGAGGCGCTGAATGTTCATCACAGAGACGCATTGATTGATGAGCAGATGCTGACGGGCGCAGAACTGTTTTATGAAGTGCATGCACAATAGCCTCCCAATGGGAAGGGCTGATATTATCAAGTTGGATGATCTCAGTCAAGGGGACGGAGTGGGGGTGGAGAACTGTAAAAAGGTGAGTAAAATCACCTTTTATTTTGCTGACAAGGGGCCGGGGGCATAAATCGTACTAGTAGAACAGAAGTGTCAGAAATACATGCTTGTATGCCTGACACTATAGTATTCATTTAACCACACACAGGAGGCACTTGTAGGTATTAACATAGCAGGAGATAAAAAAAAAAATAATTCTAAATTAAACAAACCGTGCAATAATCGAATTTTAAACATTAGATCTCACTTTACAGGAAGTGTTTAGGAAGGCTGTGTAAGTCACATGCAGGGAGGTGTGGCTAGGGCTGCATAAACAAAGTGATTTAACTCCTAAATGGCAGAAAATCGAGCAGTAAGACTGCAGGAGCATGTTCTATACACCAAAACTCCTGTATTAATCTAAAGTTGTTAGTTAGTGCCTATAGTATCCTGTTAACCATTATGGCCTCCAGCCTTGGTCAACTTTGGATATTAGAAGTTACAAATGCCCCAAGTTCGGGTTTTGTGATTTAAAATGTATTTATCAGCCTCATTATCTTTTACTATTGTATGCATTTCCTTGTAACTTCAGTTATTCACAGTGCTGAGGGCTTACAATAAGTACTGTACTTACACAAAACCACCACATTTGTTTTAGCCTATCTTCTTGTGTCTGTATGGAAATTGAATGGTTGAAATATCTAAAAAATAAAGATTACTGAAATCCTACAGCTAAGAACGATCTGTATAAAATAAGGGATTTAAAATTAATGCATTAATAACATTAATGGTTCTAACTTCTAAGTGATCCTTTTTCCCTGAATCATAATCTAAATTTATTTTAATATGTTTTCACTAAGTAAGTTTTACATATGAATGTAGGTCACGTAACACTAATGCCATGGATATCCTTTCAGACCCTGAAAAAAATAAATAGAAAAAAGAATCACTAGTGTATCTATAGAGAGGAATTAAATTCAAATCTAATATCCGGCTTGGAGTCCATCATAGTACGGGTTAAAAAATGTCTGCTGTGTTCTGTACGTGTTGAATTCTGAATCTGTGCCAGACAGTCTGTTCTGTCTAAAGCATTGGAAATCACTGCAAATGTTTGGGCTTCAACCCAGGAGACACGATGACCTGGGCCTAAGCTTCCTGTAATTTAGATGTTTTATGGATGCTTTGTATTTTATTATTCTCACGCAGTTCATTGCCAGCCCTTAAAGGATCACTATAGTGTCAAGAAAACAAACTTGTTTTCCTGACACTAGAGCATCCTTGGGGGACCCTCACCCTCAGGGTCCCCCTCTCGCTGGCGTGAAGGGGTTAAAACCCCATCAACCATTTACCTTAATCCAGCGGCAGGCTCCCTCGGCGCTGGTGACCTCTCCTGCCCCGCCGACGTCAGCTCCCGAGTGGAGCGGAATGCGCATGCACGGCAAGAGCCGCACGCGCATTCAAACAGTCCATAGGAAAGCATTTCTCAATGCTTTCCTATGTACGTTCTGCACTTGGATGCGAATTTCGCATCTAAAGTCGCAGAAGCGCCTCTAGCGGCTGTCAGGAAGACAGCCACTAGAGGTTGGATTAACCCGGTTATGTAAACTAAAACTGCTATGTTTACATGAAGGGTTAAAACCTGAGGGACCTGGCATCCAGACCACTTCATTGAGCTGAAGTGGTCTGGGTGACTATAGTGTCCCTTTAAGATAAAAATACCAACATATGGGATGAGGCGGATAGTGAATAGAGAATTAGAAAGTCATGATGACTTCACTTCTATTTTCTTTCCAGTCTGTGTAGATTCAAGATTTTTCTATCTAACCAGACTCTTAGGTGGACTAAAAGAAAAGACAGAAAATATCCCTTAAACAGGGACTTTGAAGTGTGTCCTGAAGATATCCAGAAAGGGGGTAACCTTAAATATAAACTTACAAAAGAAAAAGTGATCCTAGGGCAGAAATGTCCAGGATACACAGATAGGATATATCAGAGATTACTGTTACTGTTAAAAACCACAAGTTTATTAATAATCATAAACACAAACAAAAAAATAATAAATAAATAATGAAAAACACACTACCCCATAAAGAGGAGAAAATGAATCTCAATGGGCTTTAAAGGGGAAGCCAAATGAAGGGGCAATACCAGAGGTTAAATGTTCCTATGTGGCATATAAGTGCCCAATAGAAGGAATAAGAATAGCTGTAAAGCCTATAATGGAGACAGGGTAGACCTCCCTAGTGTGGAGCCATCGAGCTAATAATACTCCATAGACCTATATTAAACATTCTAACCCTCTAGCCCCAGATGTAGCAAAACACTTGGAATAGCAAAACTCTTGATATACAATGATGAACAGCTGCTTGGAAGTGATAAACTAAGCTTAAATCCGGCTTCTACTCCCCATAAAGTAAATAAACACCCCCAAACAGTGCTGAAATGACGGCTCTTTATGATTTTTTAAAACTCACATCACTATCCATATTTCTGCCCTAGGATCACTTTTTCTTTTCTTAGGTGGACTAACAAAGGTCCAGCCAGGACAGAATGTGGACAATGAGCTTACTTTGTCTCTGATCTTATTTCCTCTAGAGCTTTCTAAATACTTTACACAGTGAAGATTGGAATTCTTAGATTGTAACGGTTACATTAGTTAAAAGTTTTTATGGTCAGCAATTGTGAAGGACCCTTTCAGTGTAGGAAAATCTGTTCAGTGGATTATTAATTCATTATTATTACTGCCCTTCACCTAGTAACTATATAGAATGGCAAACTAAGAAATTATTCAGCGCGAGCAGTATTCAATAACTACTCTAGCTACTGTCCTGAGTTTATTTCATTGTAATTTATTTGATTTTATTTGCTCCAATGAAACCATATTTATATTTATTCTCCTGATGACCCAACACTTTCCTCCAACATTGTTTGATCTTGAGAGGGTTTGTTTTGTTCTCCTTTGAACCCCCTACCAAGTATTTGCATTAAGAGTTAATACCAACAGGAACAACTACGACAGATGAAAATAATTTGTAATAATGAAAAGCAAATGGGACATTGAGATACCATCCAAATTGTTTGTTTCAGGACCGATCTGGTGGACCACTGGTTTGTCTGATGGATAATACAAGATACTTCTCAGTTTTTGGAATCGTGAACTGGGGGGTTAACTGTAGGGAAAACCCCAATCCTGGAGTCTACACTAACGTTTTCTCATTCATTGATTGGATTGGTCAAATAATAAATGGATCAGGTAATGTGTGGATGGAGGGATTTTTCGTTAGATATTTGGTGTTTTCAGGAGCGTAATACAATGAGGGATTTGTATGTCTCTCTCACACAATCTTCAATTTCTAGACCAAAACCAGCGCCATGCTGATGAGACCCAAATGGTTAAAACTTTGCAGTTCATGGCAGGTTTCTGGTCACTGGTCTCTTCGGATCACAACCTGTGCTTTGGTTTTAAAATCTGTGTTCAAAGCAGATTCCATTGCTAAGGGTATCTGAAAAATTGCACAGTGAAGTAAAACGCAATGACTGAATGTGCTCATTTGCATATCAAGCTGGGAACTCTGGGATATTTGTAGAAACATTTCTTGCGTTTCTGTGCCCAAGGGGGACTTTCCATAGTCCAGCCCGAGATATGAAGGTGATGCACAACAGTAATATCTCTCTCTTTCTCTCTCACTGTATGTATCTATCGATATATATCGATAGATAAAAATAGATACCACTGTTAAGTATAATCAAAAGTCTTCCATCGTGGACATTAAATACTTCACATTCCACTTTATACAGCCACAGAATCGAACAAAACAATTGGTGAGCTTCCAAATACATTTCTCAGGGGAGATGAAGGAGACGAACCCCCAATATCAAATAACACCATTTTATATAAAGGTACAGCTGTTTTCTGCTACTTGAAACTTTGTTTTTAGGGGTACAAATAGTAAGGTAAAATATTGATATAGAGAATTAACCACAAATTATGGTTTAGTGAGTAAAACCTTAATAAGCCGACTAAATATTATATTACTTTCCATATAAGCACGAAGAGTACGCTAGTCTGTGAGGTCTCCACCATGTTCCAATTTAAAGAGCTCTAGGTAACATTGTCCGAACGCACTCTCTGCATTCATTACACCTCACTATAGTTCAGTGTTTGTGTTTCTCCCCCTCCAATGATACAATGTGTTTCCACCGGCTATGCCAGGATTGAACTGGCTTTTGATATCAAGTGCTATGTTTTTAAAAGGTAATTACAAGCTACCACCGCACACTGTTGTGGTTTTGGTGCCGGGGTGCCATGGCATCCCCCCAGTGTAAGACATCAAGCAGTTTACTAATAGTTGGACAACTTAACCAGGGTTTGCTAGGCCGCGGTCACCTCCTCCATTCATAACCTTTCTTTAGCTCCCATGAGCTAAGTCCTATCGCACTTTGGCTGAAAAGGTCAGCTGATCGCTTTCAGCCAGTAAGGTAAGCCCTGCACTGATAGGCTAGCTCAGTGTAGACAGCTTTCAGCTCTGCTAAAGGAGGTGACTGGACCACAGGTAAATTGTCAAACCTGTTTTTTTGTGTCATAATTTTAATTATTTTTTTAGATCCTTCTTCTAATGTGTCCTCGGAAGGTGTTTATTTTGTTGCTGGCTGTGAAGATGTGATTTTGTTGCAGCCAGGAGACATTAAACTAGATACAAACGGTCAGGCATATCCCAGTGGCTTCAGGTATGTGTTTATAAATGGCTCGATTTGCTTTAGTGCCAGTGGGCTTGTAGTATGGTTGTATGTATATGACGTTGGTTTTATGTCATGATGAATAAGTGATACCAGTCTGGGCCTTGCTGTCTAGCGGGTAAATATCGCCACTTCTCTATATCAATAAATGTAAAATAGAATGATCATGATAGGAACCTCTATTGTTACTTCAGTCGTGTGTTACCTTTACCGTTACTTTTGATACTGTCATGTGGAAAATGTATTGTCTTTATCTGTTCCGGTCAAAATAAAGAGCTGGAAAAAATAAGTAATAATCATGAAAGCATTTGAATAGGATTGATCCAGTGGGCTTCCGACTGGAAATGACCCCCATTTTGTAATGTACTAAAAAAAAAATAAAGTAAATAAACTAAAAAATGCCACTAACAGACGTATTCACTTATTCACGTGAATTCACAGAAAATTTTAAACTTAAGGCCAAAATAGACAAACTGGAAAAATTCTCTGTTTACAGTTCATTGACTTTGGCCTTACATTTGAAATGTACTTTGGATTGTCCCTTTTGTGAATAACCCTGTGAGTTTCCCTCATTCAGTGGTAGTTTGCAATGTTTCCAGAGGTCAGGAAAAGGCTTCTCAATTCTCAGTGCTAGTTTCTGTTCTTCTGAACTGGAGCACCAAACATATTACAGAAATCCCTGTAAGGTCAATGTTAATGGATATACTCTTCACCCCCCAACACTTGTTTTACTCATGAAAAAGACATGCATGATTTATTATTATAATTATAAATATCATAATAATAATAACAATAATGAAACTGCTCTGCAATATATTAGAAAACTGATATCTGCTTCCGTAGTAGTAACATTCCATTTAGACCAGGCCTGTCCAACCTGCGGCCCCCCAGATGTTGCTGAACTACAACCCCCATGAGTCTGTCAATGAAACAGATAGCCAGGGAATCATGGGAGTTGTAGTTCAGCAACATCTGGGGGGCCGCAGGTTGGACAGCCCTGATTAGACTTGTACTAGTGTTAACCAAAAATAGACATATGAAATAGTTCTAGCTAAATAACTAACTAGTATCAATATACAACTGCTCAGTTTATGACACTTTAAATTATATTGGCATTGCACAACATGATTGTTTTCATATTTTGCCACTAGATGTCAGTAGACTAATAATTTTTGTATCATTAGGACTGGATTCCTTTCTAAAATAAACATTCAACTGGTTATTAATTAGCTGTTCTCCCTTTGATATATATAGGAACATTTCTATTCAGTTTCAAGGATATGCAGATCTCTTACAACAGATCTAGCTCACAATGAAAGCTGTCCAAATAGCCCTAATTTTAGTTTAGATTTTATTTGTTTATATAAGGTCACAGGTCTCAGTCCAATGTTGATATCTAAAACGCCCCTGCTCACAAAGTGCAGAGTTGCTCCCCCTGTCAGCTACCTCATACTGCCCCCTATGTCACTGCTACTGTCACTAACTGGGTCAGCCAGACTGCTTCGGATGGACACGTCGAGGTTCTGTGTGGGGACATAGTGGAATGTTTTTGAAAATATTTATGCAGGTTTGCACCATTCCAAAGGCATTAATACACAAAATGTTTCTGGAAAAAAATATTCCATTGTTTCATTCTTGCTGCTCTGCATATGAAGTGACAACGCTCTTGATTTGATGTCATTGTAATATGTTCTTGTTATCAGCTGCCAATGGAGAATCATTGCCCCAAAAGATCAAGTCATCAAGCTGGACCTCAAACTATTGCATATGCCAACAGAATCGAAAAAAAAGTGCTGTAATTCTTTGGTGGTTTACGATGGAATTTCCAATGGTAAAATATTGAAAGGTGAGACATTATTCGTGATTTCTGCATTTCTATAAAAATGGATGTAACTGAGTGAGCTCATGCACCTCTATTCCCGTGTATGTATTATACCTGGACATCTCCGTAGAAAGCAATACATCTCGTTTGTTTTTCATGATGGCATATTTGCCTTGGAGCCACCATGATGCCCTCAGGACTGGTGTTGTATTGGATTTTGCATTCCTCGGGGCTTGGTAATTTTTGTGGGCCAATACACCATCTGAGACCTGCCTTCTGCTCTACTCAGAGACCAATAGGGAGCAGAATTTGGGTTAAACTGTCCGTTTTGGTTGGAGAGCAATTTGGAGCAGTGATAGTTATGACATTAAAGGTAAGTATGTTTTATGGCTAGATTTGTGAGATTAACATTACATTAGGTTTAATTTAACAATCAGGAAGAGCATTGCATTTTAATTAAAGGAACACTATTGTGACAGACCCCTTTTGGAGTGACAGATACCATCTCGGAGAATTGCCGTTGTATTTGGATTATTGTGGATTTCGGGTACTTGTGGATCCGTACGGTACACACCGCCACGTGGAAAGAACAATGGGTCGCGCCCATACTGGTCGACAGATCCAAAGTACCGAAATAGAGACACCGGATCCAAGAGAGAGTTTTTGTTTATGTTATATGGTTCCTGAGTAAATGGTGCAAACGTGTATCTAGCAAACGGCCCAACCGATCTAGGGGATTTTCACGTATATTGTTCCCTTAGATCTCCGTTCCCTAATACACGTAGCACATTGCATTTTCGCATTTTCGTTATATATTGTGTGTGTTATTAAACCTGTAATATTTGTGAAATATTCTGCCCGGCACAGTGGGAGTGACTCCCACTGTAAATGTATTATCTCCTCCGGATACGGGGAGGAGTTGTTGTACGGCATAAAAGCCCGAGTTGCAGAATAAACATTATTCCTACTTTGACCCTCAACACAGAGTCTCGTCTCGTGCTTGGAGGGGATGGCTATTACTTGGATGCGTAATTATTGGGAACCTGTTATGCTTTAGCTGACTTCATTCTTGGGGGAAAGGACACCTTCTCAGCGGCGTAAACCCCTACTACACCGGGGTGCCGCTACAATTGGTGGCAGCGGCGGGATCGTTCTTTCACCCCAGAGGGACAGCTACCGAGAGCAATCAGGATGGAGGCCTACTACGGAAGGTTGAAACGATCTACCCTAAAAGACTTGTTGGAGAGCCGTGGTCGTTCGGCTAGCAACAAAAAGAAAAGAGACATTTTGGCAGAATTGGTCGCATTGGACTTAGCTGAACAGAATGGCGAACTGGGTGTCGAACCAAACCCAGAACCGGAGATCGCATTGGTCCGAACCCCGGAAGACGAACGATTCGACCACGAGGTGAGGGTAAGGCTGGCTCACTACGGACCAAACCCCTCACCTAGGATCGTGACTCAAGTAATTGCGGCGGTCGATGCCAACCGGCGCCAGACTTCAACCAGCGCCAGTCCAATTGCTGGGACTTTTCAAACTCCCGAGGAAAAGAGGAAAGTACACTTTGCCGCTTTTAAAAATTTTGTAGAAACAGAGGGGGAGATTGACCAATACTTAGCGGATTTTGAGCGTCAATGTGCCTTACATAAAGTACCCTCCGAGGAGTGGGTTAAAATTTTGTCTGGCAAATTATCCGGACGAGCCAGTGATGCTTTCCGGGCGATCCCGGACCATGAGGTGGGAAATTATCGATTGGTCAAGGAAGCTCTATTGTCCCGATATGCGGTAACCCCCGAAGCATATCGGAGACGCTTCCGGGAATCCCGGAAGCAAACCGGTGACTCCTACACCGAATGGGCCTGCCGACTACAACGCACGGCTGGCCACTGGATGGATGGGTGCCAAGCTACCACCGTGGAGGAGGTATTACAATTGTTTTTGTTGGAGCATTTTTTTGAAAAGGTGGACAAGGAGCTCAGAGAGTGGATTCGGGATAGGAGACCACTTACCCTACCCGAAGCCGCCCGGCTGGCCGACGAGTATGCAGACGCCCGCAAACCCGACCCCTCGGTCCAAAAGACAGCTCCCCGAGTAGAAAGCCGCCCCGTCGGCCCTACTCCAACCACCCCCGCTAATCAACCTAGCTACAACAGTCCCTCCCGCTTCGCCCAGTCCAGTGTCCCGGACCGCCGGCGGTGCCATAGGTGCCAACAGGTGGGCCACCTGAGAGACAAATGCCCACTAGATCCAGCTCGACAAGCTTCTTGGAGGAAGCCCGCTGAAGGGAACACCCGGCCCTTTACCTCAGGGGCCCATTGCATTGAAGCCCAGCAATGGGGGAAGAGCAATGGGAAATTTTGCACGAGGCCAACCCCCTATATGCGGCTGCCGTAGACAACCGTCAACATCACCGACAAACAGTCCGAGTAAATGGACAAGTTGTCAGTGGATTACGAGACACTGGGGCCACCCTAACATTGATCCAACACGACCTGGTCCCCGAAAAAGAACATACTGGCCAAACGGTGGCCGTTAGAGTGGCCGGGGGTGCGGTGCATCGTCTCCCCACGGCCCGAGTGCATTTGGATTGGGGGGTGGGAGCTGGCCAAGTGAATGTGGGCCTGATGAAAGGGCTACCAGCGGAAGTACTCTTGGGAAATGATTTAGCCCCGCTGTTGTCCGCTTTTGCCCCTCAAGGCCCTGCTGGAGCCTGCCCTGTCACCACCCGGGCTCAGGCTCGTGCTATTGGAATCGGCCCGCCGGTCGCGGAGACCCAGGTAAGATCTAACCCTCCGACTGTGACCTTAGGACAGACCCCCTTAGATTGGGATACCCCTGAGACTTTTGGGAGGGAGACGCGGGAAGACGTCACTCTATGAAAGTATAGGGATAAGGCAGATAAAGGGGAACCGGGGACAGATGGGGAAAGCTACGAGTGGGTGGGGGATAGACTGTATAGGATCCCCCAGGAGCCCGCAACAGGTAAAAACCCCGTCCCGCAGAAGCAACTAGTGCTACCGAAAAAATACCGACAAGAGATCATGAGGATCGCTCACGATATACCCTTAGCTGGCCATTTAGGAGTACGTCGCACGGGCCATAGGATTACCCAGAATTTCTTCTGGCCTGGGTTTAACCGGGACGTGCGACAATACTGCAGAACCTGTGACACTTGCCAACGGGTGGGTAAGAGGGGAGATCGCCCAAAGGCTAAATTAATGTCGATGCCGATCATTGGGGAACCTTTCTATAGGGTCGCCGTCGACATTGTAGGCCCCCTAGCGCGACCTAGCCCATCCGGTAAGAAGTACATTCTTACTGTGGTGGACTATGGGACCCGGTACCCCGAGGCAGTACCCCTGTCAAATATTGAAGCTGAGACGGTAGCCGATGCATTGGTTAAGATATTCACTCGGGTGGGGTTCCCTAAAGAAATCCTATCCGACCAGGGAACCCAGTTCACTGCCTTACTCACACAGCAGTTATGGAAAGTGTGCCACATTGAACCCCTGCTCAGTTCCCCGTACCACCCCCAAACTAACTGTCTCTGTGAGCGCTTTAATGGGACTCTCAAACAAATGTTGAGGACCTTTACGGACGGTTGCAGAGACTGGGAGAGATTCTTACCCCACCTGTTATTTGCGTATAGGGAGGTCCCCCAAGAATCTACGGGTTTTTCTCCCTTTGAGTTATTGTATGGGAGGAGGGTGCGAGGACCCCTCGATCTCATTCGGGACCACTGGGAAGGGGAAACCGAACAGGCAGGGACGCCTATTGTGCCATATGTCCTGGAACTCTGGGACCGCATGGAGCAACTCTCCCTATTGGTAAGGGAGAATCTCCAGGCGGCCCAGGGGCGACAGAAACGATGGTACGATAGGGGTGCCCGGCAACGACTATTCCACATAGGGCAGAAGGTATTGGTGCTAAAACCGGTGAAGGACAACAAACTGCAAGCTGCGTGGCAGGGTCCTTACAAGGTTCTAGCCCAACTCTGTGATACCACCTACCTTATTGCCAGCTGTGCAGATGAAAGGATCCAACGATCCTTTCATGTGAACATGTTGAAGGAATACCAAGAACGGCAGGAAGATATTCACGCTGTTTGTGCCCCAGCTACGGATGACCCCGAAAATTTACCCCTACCTGACCTGCTAGAAAGAGAGACTCACCCCGACCCAGTTAGCCTAGTGAAGCTGGGAGAGCGACTGAACCCTACTGAGCTGGAGCAAGCTAGACAGCTCCTATGGGAAAAACAGAGTACCTTCTCCCAGGAGCCAGGATACACCACCCTGGCCATGCACAAGGTAGAAACCCCAGGGCAGACCCCCCTCCGACAACCCCCTTACCGTATTCCAGAAGCCGTCCGGGACGGGATGCTAAAGGAAATACGGGAAATGACCCAGCTGGGGGTCATTGAGCCATCAGACAGTCCCTGGGCCTCTCCCGTAGTCCTAGTCCCCAAGAAAGACGGAACCACTCTGTTCTGCGTCGACTACAGACGACTGAATGAAAAGACTACCACTGACGCTTACCCCATGCCCCGGGTAGACGAATTATTAGATCGCATAGCCAGGGGTAACTATCTCTCTACCATAGACCTCTGCAAGGGTTATTGGCAGATTCCCCTGGCCGAGGATGCCGTCCCCAAGTCGGCATTTGTCACCCCGTTTGGCTTATACCAATATAAGGTCATGCCATTCGGGATGAAAAATGCCCCGGCTACGTTCCAGCGAATGGTGGATCGGCTCCTAGATGGATTCCAGGAGTTTGCGTGTGCATACCTGGATGACATTGCGATCTACAGTGAGTCTTGGGAAGAACATTTAGTCCACGTAGGAGTAGTACTAGATAAGATTCGGGCCGCGGGCCTGACACTAAAACCTGAGAAGTGCCATTTAGGAATGGCCGAGGTCCAATACCTGGGTCACCGAGTAGGGTGTGGAAACCAGAGGCCGGAGCCTGCCAAGGTTGAAGCAGTAGCGAACTGGCCCACACCTAATACCAAGACCCAAGTATTGGCCTTCTTAGGGACCGCCGGGTATTATAGGCGCTTTGTCCCTGATTATAGTACGGTAGCCAAGCCCTTGACTGACTTGACCAAGAAGAATTTACCTAGACAGGTCCTGTGGTCTCCCGCTTGCGAAGCCGCATTCCAATCTCTCAAACATGCTCTTGTTAATGCTCCTGTCTTGGCTGCCCCAGTACCTAACAAACGTTTCCTTGTACATACAGACGCTTCCATGTATGGACTGGGGGCTGTGCTGAGCCAAATCGGGGAAGATGGAAAAGAGCATCCGGTCGCATACCTCAGCCGAAAGTTGTTACCGAGGGAAGTGAGTTATGCGGCCGTAGAGAAAGAGTGCCTGGCCCTGGTATGGGCATTGAAAAAACTAACTCCTTATCTGTATGGACAAGAATTTTCCTTGGTAACCGACCACAATCCATTGGTATGGCTTAACCGGGTCGCAGGAGACAATGGACGATTGCTAAGATGGAGCTTGGCCCTGCAAACATACAATTTCACCATCAGCTATCGACCCGGTAAGCTAAATGGCAACGCCGATGGGCTGTCTCGACAACTTGACAATTCTCCGGACAAGTGAATTCCGGTCATCCCTAAGTTAATCCGAAAGGATCAAGCCAGGTCTGCCGGAGTGTACCACTAGGAGGGAGCCGTGTGACAGACCCCTTTTGGAGTGACAGATACCATCTCGGAGAATTGCCTTTGTATTTGGATTATTGTGGATTTCGGGTACTTGTGGATCCGTACGGTACACACCGCCACGTGGAAAGAACAATGGGTCGCGGCCATTTTGACCGCATGAACTAATGACCGAACACTCACGAACTTTCCACACGACGAATTTCAACCTTACCGGTAACGTACGCCCATACTGGTCAACAGATCCAAAGTACCGAAATAGAGACACCGGATCCAAGAGAGAGTTTTTGTTTGTTATATGGTTCCTGAGTAAATGGTGCAAACGTGTATCTAGCGAACGGCCCAACCGATCTAGGGGATTTTCACGTATATTGTTCCCTTAGATCTCCGTTCCCTAATACACGTAGCACATTGCATTTTCGTTATATATTGTGTGTGTTATTAAACCTGTAATATTTGTGAAATATTCTGCCCGGTACAGTGGGAGTGACTCCCACTGTAAATGTATTATCTCCTCCGGATACGGGGAGGAGTTGTTGTACGGCATAAAAGCCCGAGTTGCAGAATAAACATTATTCCTACTTTGACCCTCAACACAGAGTCTCGTCTCGTGCTTGGAGGGGATGGCTATTACTTGGATGCGTAATTATTGGGAACCTGTTATGCTTTAGCTGACTTCATTCTTGGGGGAAAGGACACCTTCTCAGCGGCGTAAACCCCTACTACACCGGGGTGCCGCTACAACTATAGTCCCCTAAATTACTTTAGCTAAATAAAGCAGTTTTAGTGTATAGATCATTCCCCTGCAATTTCACTGCTCAATTCACTGTCATTTAGGAGTTAAATCACTTTGTTTCTGTTTATGCAGCCCTAGCCACACCTCCCCTGGCTATGATTGACAGAGCCTGCATGAAAAAAAAACTGGTTTCACTTTCAAACAGATGTAATTTACCTTAAATAATTGGATCTCAATCTCTAAATTGAACTTTAATCGCATACAGCAGGCTCTTGCAGGGTCTAGCAAGCTATGAACATAGCAGGGGATAAGAAAATCTTAATTAAACAGAACTTGCAATAAAGAAAGCCTAAATAGGGCTCTCTTTACAGGAAGTGTTTATGGAAGGCTGTGCAAGTCACATGCAGGGAGGTGTGACTAGGGTTCATAAACAAAGGGATTTAACACCTAAATGGCAGAGGATTGAGCAGTGAGGCTGCAGGGGCATGTTCTATACACCAAAACTGCTTCATTAAGCTAAAGTTGTTCAGGTGACTATAGTGTCCCTTTAATAAAAGTTATATTGTATACATATTCACTTCTAGGAAAGGTTCTCTGTTTTCTGAGAGTTCAAAGTGAGTGAATCCAAAGAGATTTCCAAATTCAAGGCCAAAGTAGTCAAACTGAAAGTATGGCTGGATTAGAGAATTTCTCCAGTTCGGCTACGTTGGCAAATGCCGCGCTCGCAGTAGGATCTCCCCTAGGAAACCATTATTCAATGCTTTCCTATGGGGATTCCGGCAACGCTGGAGGTTCTCATGCAGAGCGTGAGAACTTCCAGCGTCATTTAGACGACCAAACGTTGTCTAAGAACCCGGAAGTCACTCTAGTGGCTGTCTGATAGACAGCCACTAGAGGAGGACTTAACCCTGCAAGCGAATTATTGCAATTTATAGAAACTGTAATAAATACACTTGCGGGGTTAAGGGTGATGGGAGTTAGCACCCAGACCACTTCAATGAGCTGAAGTGGTCTGTGTGCCTACAGTGTCCCTTTAACTCCTAAATAGCAGAAAAATGAGCAGTGAAACGTCAGAGAAGGAAGGAAGGAAAAATAAATTAAGAAGTGAATATCTATCTAATGTTTGCCATGTCGTTGTTTCTGTGACATTCGCTAAATATAAATATATTATTTGGTGTCTAATGGAATTGGTTAATGAAATGTTGTTTAAAAAGACTTCAGAAGGAAAATATGAAACCTACACAATTCTCTTACAGGAATGGATTATGTAATATAATCTCACTGCAATTCTATCTCAAACCTGGTCTTATACAAGAAAGGTTCAGGTATTACCAGAAACAGAACAAGACGTACAATGTGTGCTGGTAGAATAATATTGCACATTCTCTTCCCTGGGAACCATAAAATATAAATCCAGAGAATTGGATCAGACAATGACACAGAATAATGTCTCCACCAATTCATTTTCTGAAACCAGTTGGTTTTTCCAGTGCACTTTATGATGTCACCGCCGTTGGCTGCTCACTGATGTTACATACTGGTGCTTCCTGACACAAGACCCAAAGCAAACACTAATTCTCCAATTCTATGCATGGGGCTGACTAGGGAAAGTCTGGTGATGGTGGGAGGTGTGCTATTTCCCCACAGGCCACTTCCATTGAGGGGTTGTGGGCAGCAGCCTCATTCTCCTGCAGATTTATGCAATGGGGGGATTGTTGGAGGTCCGTTAGTAATGCAGGAGTAAGACAGCAGGCAGGAATTGTGAAGCGTATTTGCTAGCCCAGTACTGTGGAGGCTTGTGTCACAAATCTCTGGGCTCTCCAGGATTGGTCCACTGGGATATTTACTGGTAGACTGCAAAATGTAGGGTGGCCAGACTGCTACACTATGACATTTATAAGACTCGTTTGTTGTCATTGGTTATGGATTCAGAATCTGTGACTTTTTGACATGCGCAGATCTCTGAATAATCATAAAGTCATGCTACACAGGTCATATTGATAGAGATTGCTGGGTTATGGGATTTCACACGTTGTGACTCCAGTATCCACCATCTGTTACACAAATATATTGCATTTGCCACATGAGACAAACCATTGCATTTTATATAATATTTGGCAAAATCAGTCTAGGGAATAAAAAATGGGCAGGTCAGTTCCATAAATGGGGACACAGCGTAGTTGTAGCCTGAATTTTGTAATTTGGTTTTTAGTTAACTACTCTGAATTCTCTGTTAAGTGAATAACCCATTCTATGTTCATAAAAGAAAAGTATTATCACAGTGCTTATACAAAGAATGCTTACTATGAGTGTGCATGTAGTGATTCTGGACTCTGTCCTCTAGATAAACTATGGGGTTCACCTTTGCGCTGTCTTTTGAAGGACTGAGTCTGATATGATATTGTTTGCACAGTAAATTCCCTGTGTGTTCTCTTGCAGCCCAGCTAACTGATGACATGGTTCCGTGTACTGTATGGTCTGAAAGTTCTGCTGTTACTGTAGCAATCTCAACCAGCTCTGGGAATCCTCAGCTCCAATTGTTGCTGGTCTATAGTTTCCACAGCAAGGAATAGTCACTTCTGGAGGTCTCTCTAGGTGACACGCAGTGAATTATTTCATCTGTAGGACAGTGTTTCCGAACCTTGGTTTTTGACCTTTGCCAACCCCCTCCCTTTTTTCTACTAGTACGTGTTTAAGGACAGGTGCACATGAATGAAAAAAAAATGAACTCACCTGCACTCATGTCACAGTTTGCTGCTCTGGTTTCTTACTCAAATTATTTTGCAATCAATCTATTTAATTCTGTTTTGTGTTTGTAATAAATTTAAAATCATTAATATAATTATGATGAAACAAAAATAGTTATTAATATGATGCGATGTACAACAAAATGACCGTTTTGAAAACAATGAATTTTTCAGACAGTGAAGTCTAATAGACAGGCTCTCTTACGTGACTTGGTTTATCTTTGAAAAGTTAAATTCATGTCATATTCCCATGGGGATTCCCTGAGTGCAGTAATGTAATAACTACATTTTCCATGATGCTGTGCTTGTCTTTAGACTAGGTGTTATGGGAAGCTTATGCCACAAGTTTATACAGTTGATAATTGGAGCTTTGACAGGCATGAGACAAAACATAGGTGAGAATAAGAGTGTTAATTTTTAGGGAACTCTCCAAGTGCCCAAAGCACTACAGCACACACGCCGTCGTTGTTCTGGTGCCAGGAATTAACTGGTGCCGTCGCATTGTAAGCAGTCAAACCATTTTAGAATGGCGTGACTTCCTACCTAGGGTGCCTCTTTGGGCTTACCTGAGCTAAATCCTGCAGTCCAGGGCTTGTTCATTGGTGTCGGTTGATTGCCGGTTGATAGACCTCAGCCAATAAGCTAAGCTCTGCACTGCCGGGCTTGGCTCAGACAATTAGCTGTAGTGGTTATGGTGCTTAGAATGTTCCTTCAAACAGGCGAATGTCCATATGCCTTGTGAAAATTACCTCTGTTTTACTTGCTGACCACAAATCCTGTTAAGGAATACACCGTCTTTTATTATATACTTACACAGTTATATAGGCTGAGAAAAGAACTGCGTCCATTAAGTTCGGCCTTTTCTTACATTTTGCAACAAAATAGTAAAAATACGTTTTCTTGACCCCAGAATGGCAATCCGATTTCTCTTTCGTGATTTCAAGCAATATATTATTCCATACAGTAATCACGTGATCGTGTTTTAATAAAATTATATTTGTCATACTTTGAGGACACACTAGAATTTTGATTTTCAATTGATTTTAAGATTTATATAATTTCTATGATCTATTAATCTTTGGTGTTCAGTTTCGTCACCCTACATAAAATGAGCCTTTTCTGATAATATGCTGTTACAAATGGTAAAAAAAATTTAATGTCACTACTGTTTTGTTATGTTTAGATCTGTTTATGAATGAATTGTTACGTAAAGCTTACACTAATAAAACACATTTTAAACTCTGTCTTTATTACCTCTGTCCAGTTTATTTCTTTTGAAAAAGTCAGCGCTGAATGAGGGCCATTACAGATAAATAAATAAATGGAGGTGCGAAGAAGGTGGTATTGAGGTACAAAAAATGTAGCACGTGTAGGGAGCCAGAAATAAGATGAGAAGGGTGGGGGGTCGTTGGTCAGCACCAGGTTACGGCAAGAAGGAGGTGCAAAGCACACCCACCTTCCGCCAAAGCAGGCCTGCCTGCCACCTGACTTCTAACACCTGGGGTAGGTAGCTGTCTAGGGTTATTATAATTATTATTGGTATTTACATAGCACCAACTAATTCCGCAGCGCTTTGCAATATTATGAAAGGAGGGAAATTTACAATAAATAAGACAATTACACAGGAACAGTAGGTAGATGAGGGCCCTACTCAAACGAGCTATGTTGCCTTGTGGTTGGCTACAGGGAAAACAGTGCCTTTTGGGGGACCAATGTCTCTTCTCCTGCTCACAGTGTCTTCAGTAACTTCATGAGATGACAAAAGAAGAGCGATCTTTGCAGCAGGAGGCGAGGAGGATTGTAATTCAATTGTTTGACTGCTACTATCAATCACTTCCTGCAGGCTCCTTACTTCATCACAAAGAAAACTACAACGAGAGACAGCGAGGGCAGAGCTGGGGCAGACTGACACATGGCAAAAAAGAGGCCCCAGAAATTGTTAGAAAATAGCTTTACCTTTTCACAGCAAACATATTATGGAACTTTGTTTAGTTTTGAGGAGGAGCAGCAACTCCTAAAACCCATATTTTTGATGTGTTGCCAAATAACACAAGAGATCATGAAATAATCAAACCACATTGCGGCAGGTGTGTCCTCTAAGTAAGGCCAAATCTAATCCTGTTTGTTTTCAAGGGTGTTGGGGAAAACCACAATATATCAGTGTAAGTTAAAGGAGCAGTCCATTGCTATAAATCAATACATATATTCATAATACTGGAATGTTACTGTTACTCCTGGCCCCCCATTGGCTTCCCCTTTCCTCTTAATTGAAATGTTCACTTGTCTGAAATTTAGCAGCAAAAGGGTTTCTCCTCTGCAGCTCCATCCCACCCAGGAAGATCTCCCTGCTAATAGAATGCAGAAAGCAATGCTTCTCTTAGAGAAGAATTGAATCGAGTGCTTCTCTCACATATTGATAGCGGGGAGGACACCACTTAGAACCTTTATAAAACTGCTGAGTTTCCTTGAAATCTTCATTTTTATAATATGTTAAAGGGAGGAACCTGGAAAGCAGGGTAGTTAGTGACTGTATTTTTATTTTAATGCATACTTTAGATATTTTCCAAAACAAGACACGTACACCAAAATTAATTGAGAAACAATGGTGGTGTATTTTTCCTTATGCCATTAAATGCTTGTTGGAGACTGTGTCTAAAGGGGGTTGTCACCTGGTCTGTAAAGGATACTCCATGGCTTATCTGCACCAGTTTAAACCTCTTGGTGAGTTTGGATTTTGTGCCAGATTCAGCAAAAACCTTTGTGGAGCGTGGTTTACATTATGTCATCGTAGTAGAATTCCCCGATATCTGGTCCATCTCTTTTACTTTTCCCAGCCCTTTTCAGACTCTCTGGTTGCTTATGGGTCGTTCGATGCTTCAATGAAGGATATCTTGGTAAAAACCCACTTTCTACAAAGAAAGATATGTTATTACACACAGTGACAAAATGTGAAGTAGTTATTTACAATACCTTTTGGTCTATCTTTTGTAGCAACTTGGCCAGCATAGTGTCTAGAATAGTGTCTAGAAGGGTTTACTCCAGGCATTGGCAACCTTCGGCACTCCAGATGTTTTGTATTACACCTCCCATGATGCTTTGTCAGCACTATAGCTGTAAGAGCATTATGGGGGATGAAGTCCATAACATCTGGGGTGCCGAAGGTTGCCTATGCCTGGTCGGTAAACTGATTTGTGGATTTGATGCAATCTGTGCTTCCAAATGTAGATCAAAATATCAGAATGGGAAAGGTTTTGTTATTTTGAGCAAATACTACTTTGATGTTGACTATTAAACATTACTAGTATTATTTACTAAATTGAGACTTGCTGTGAAATGTTCCACTAAAATCCCCGAAGTGGAACGATTCTCCAAGTCAGCTATGCTTCTTGTTCAGCTATTTGGCCATAAATTTGAAATCCACTTCAAACTCACTTAGAATTCCTGACACGTCTCACTTTAACAACTAATTCTGACCATTTATTTCTGCAAAGACGGGAATCATTACCATCCACAAGCCCAAAATGTTCAACTGGTATTTCCAAGGGGATCTCGTCATCCGATTCGACGCTCCTGAAATAATAAAAAAAAAGAAATATTAGAACAGTCCACGCAATGAGGACATCATATGGGTTAAAGGGACACTCCAAGCATTATAACCACTGGTTACTGTAGTGGTTATGGTGCCAGGAGAGTCTTGGTGCCTCCACCCCCAATCTAAGTAGTCACACCGATTGTTATTGGTTTGAATTCTTACCTGGGCGCTGCCCTCTGCCTCAGATAAGCCTGGCAGTGCAGGAATTAGCTCATTGGCTTCGAACAATCAGCTGACACCAATAAGTTGGCCCAGCATGGCAGTACTTAGCTCAGGATAGAGAGAGCTAACAGAAACTCCCAATAGCAGCCTCCAGCTTTCACTTTCAGCTGCGGAGAGGCATAGGCACGGAGTGTGGTGGTTATGGTCCTTGGAGTGTTCCTTTAAATAGAGCCGAGTTATCAATTTATCAGCAGGGTAAGAAGAACACATACCTCCGAAAAATAGGTAGAGAGGGAACCACATCCAACAGCACAATCATGTAGAGCATGAAACACAGCCTGTTATAATTATCCATGGACTCACAAGACGCTGATTGCAAAGACGATTTTCTCTGCTCAGTGACCTGATATAATTCCGTTTTACTAATTGATGTCACTAGAAAGTTATTGCAGGACAGGATCTCTCTTCTACACGCTGTTAATAATGTGTATCACTGGAAGTATTGCATGATTAGTCTGTGTTTCTATTTTATGATGTCATAAAAGCCAGGTTTTCATACATGCTGTTTGACCCATTTGCTGGCAAACCACTGCTAGAAATGTTTTATCAGTGTTTTGTGTCTTCAGGAAAGCAACATTTGCAGTACTTTATATCTAAGATTTCTGCACAAATCATATGTATTTTCCCAGAGGACATTCCGAGAGAAATTTCCTGTGAAAATGTAATTCATGTGTGAAAAAAAACACACACAAAAATATATGACTACTACATGGGGTCAGCATTTTTGTTAAGTGGTTAGGCCAAACATCTCAATACACACCATTTAGAATACTCTGGGTTGCCTACTTTTGAAAATGGTATGCCATAATGGTGGAAATGTTATTACGAAGGTTGCCATGCTCTGTCAAAGGCGACATACTGTTATACTTGTGAGACATTGCTGAACACTAATATATGAGTGTTGCAGAGCAGTAAAACATAAAACGATGATGATAACATCAGTGAAAGGGCAGTTTCTGTGTAAAAAAAAAATGCAAAAACCAGACATGGACGCTAACTTTGGCCAGGGTGTGTGACTAAGTGGCTACTAAAAATGACGGGACATACCCCAGTTTGAATACCCTGGGTTGTCTACTTTTTCAGTTGGTGTCCCATGATGGAGTAGTTCTCATTCCTGGGCTGCCTTACAGAAGGGGTGGGGGTAATGTTGTACTTGTGAGACTCTACTTAACACAAACATGTATTTTATTGCAGTAAAAGCTAACAGTATTACGAAATTCACAGTTAAAATGCCATGCAGAACTAAAAAAAATTAAATTTTCTTAATTTTTTTACACATTTTAGTTTTTTTTTTTTTAGCTCTTATTTATATTAAATTATGTTTAATATCTAAATAATGTATGTGAACTGAAATCCCTGTTTCTCCTGAGCACAATGATATATAATAAGTGTGGATGCTCTTAATATAAAAGAGGTGAATTACGGTTGCATAGACATGTAGCTCACATTCCTGGTTTTGTTTTGGTTGAGAATTTGTACAATTGCCTCCATCCTTAAGGGGTTAAACCAGGAATAAGGGAACTCCAGCAGTCAGACGATCTGAATCATAAATCCCATCATTCTCAGCCAGTCACATATTCCTGAGTTGGATTTCCATACAAACTAGCTTTACCTCCACCTGTCAGTCACCCCCTTCCCACTAGTCACCTCCTTCTGGTCAGGTAACCCAGTAGTGATGTGATCCAGTGGGAAGCAGTATAGGAGGGGAGAGGTGGTGCTTGCATGCTATGGGAGGGAGGGCATAGGGGGTTTAACCAGAGACAGCCTGGTGTCTTGATATTAGAATCAGCGGTAGATCTAACTAGCCCAGCCATGGTAAGTCATTTTATCTATTATACTCAGAATATCTACTTTGTATCAATGGCAGTGTATCTAATTATACAAAGTGCACAATCATTTCTCAAATGACAATGACAGCATGCAGACACACTGTCAGATCACCGGCACAAACAGTGCCAACAGACCCACATTACTGGCATCCCTGGGGACCTGTGCCCATATTCAGTCCAACACAATTAACCCCTTCACTGCCAGCATCTCATTACATACAGACATGCAGGAGTAGTGGATTAAAGGTTTGTGGGGAGCAAAATCAATGTTTGGGCTTCTCCGAGCACAAATAATAATATATAACATGTAATCGTATTATTTAGACTGCCAAGCAATGATGTACTGTAAGTATGTGCAAATATTATCCATATCAAATATTATCCATATTACATGCACATGCAATTAAATATTGCTGCATGGTACACACTGCAAATCAAATGTTATTTATTTATTTTTGCATTGGACATTATTTACACATTTTATATCTTTGCATTTGTTCAAACACTCAGAGAAACAATGTTGCAAATTAGTAATGAAATGTTCCAAGTCAAGGCTGATTGCTGCATTGGGCTGTACGTTAGTATGAGGTGGTGTCAGACCATGGGCGGGGTACAGGCTAGGGATAGTTTGACTCAGAAGAGGGATTGGACAAGGCTGGAAAAGGATTCTGGGAAATAAAACACAATAGGGGGTTGTGCAATATGTGCATTGCTGGTGCAAGGTTCTGAATGGGGCTGTCGCCATGGAAACCAATGGAATGTGTGCCCAGCAATTCTCATTGTGTCCATTCAGCATTAATAAAGTCATGTTAATTCTTATTCCAGAAATGTTACTGAACAAGTGGAAGTAGGAAATGCATTAAAAGTGTGAATAAACATATATTGTGCAGCTGTGTACCCTGCATCCATACAGAATTGAATTAGCCAATCAGACACTGTAATCAAAATAGTTCATTGGTGTCCACCTCTTTCTGTAACCCATCAGTTAGGTGCATTCTCCTGATATTTGTTATTCCCTCCAGATAGTCATTGACTTAAGAGCTTGCACTCTAGTGCAGACATTTGCTTTGCACTTTAATTCCAGATGCACAGTGGGGTTTACCTACTAAATAAGACAACAGTTAATTCAGAAATGTTGTTTTCCCAGCACCACATTGGTAGGGCTTAATGTTTACAGACAGGATGTTGGTTAGCTCAGTGGAGATAAACTCAAGAGGCAGCTTCATGAGAGACTTGTCATTGAGCTGCATTGGGGAGTCTGTGATTGGACAGCCACGGAAAGGCTGGACAGGGGGAAGAATGGAAGTGCTTGCATAGGTTGTAGACAAGAAATCTGAAGCTTTTGCACGCTGTTTTTTGTTTTGATTAGCATTGGTTTTTTATGTGTGTGTTGGGCAGTGAGTGTTCCTTTAAGCTACAGTAGATGCAGAGTAAATAAACCTCTGGCTTGTGGCAAACTGCAACTCTCGTATTAGTCTCAGTCAAACGTTTCCTGGTTGAGGATGATGGGTACGTCAACATGTGTTTTGAACCACAGTTAATAGAGTCATGTAATAATACAACTTATTCTCTGCATTCCCCTTTTCAGGACTCTGGTGTGATAGTAGCCCTAGCTGCAGTTGGGATAACTGTGCTAATCTTCCTGTTTAAAGCATTAGGATCTCAAGGCAATAAAAAGTTAATTACTCTTCTGGATCCCAATGTCAAGTATCCACTACCTCTTATTGACAAACAGGTACATTTATTCCCAGCATGTTTCTTATAAATTTAACGTGATAGAAAAAGAAATGTCCATGCTACTGGCTGCTCACTGACACTGGCGACCTCCGTCCTAAGCAGGCAAACAATGCCTCCAGATCGGGCATCGGCTGACACAACACGAACTGACTCACGGAGAAGCTCATAGCCCACGGCCCTGCTAATACCGTAGAGACCCCTTTTGTTTCCTTTTTTTTCTATGTCTCCATGCAAGTTACCTGGTAGACACTCATGACACGCTTTATCTATGTTTCACTTGTTTTGTGTTAACCCTATGCTTTAGGCCTTTATGTTAATCGGATCACTACCCAGCACATTATAATGATGTCTAGATAGAGAACCAGAGGTCCTTAACCATCACGAACCACCTCAGGACTAGGAATAACATGCTTAGTCTTTTTTTTTTTTTTCATTACCTGTCACCTACAACATAGACGTATATATAAACTTGAAAATGCTTAAACATAATAATGCACTACACTCGTTGAATGCTAGATAAATACCACGACTGCACCTGTTACATATAATTGCTAACCTAGTATACTTAGCATGTTTTATAACTGAATAATCGTATAGACTCCAATTGTTTAAACAACTAGGAATAACAGCTATGTTAAACCTATGGCGACACTAATCTTTAACACTTTAATCTCTTATGTGCTGCAATGTTTTAGCTGGTAAAGGATCATCACTTGTTTCTTTTGTTGTTGGCAGGCCAGACCCATAGGCATATATAGACCAAACGTGTTTTTATGACGTACACTCACGTGACCCTGCTGTGCCTTTCACTCTTGTTTTCTAATATTTTAAATCTAAAAATGTGCTGAAGCAGCGTAATGAAGCAAGTGATAACTCAGGAGGATAAATATCTTATGTATTCTGTTTCATTGTGATTCATGCATGCTCTTGCATTCGTTGTTGTGACGGTGCAGGACGATCTGTTCACTTAAGCACAACAAAAATAAAGAATTGAAAAAAGAAAAAAAAGAAACAGAAATGTCCTAATTTTTCTTTTTTATTATTGTGCAGGAAATTAGCCACGACACTAAACGATTCCGATTTGGTCTCCCTTCATCGGAGCATATTTTGGGTCTCCCCATAGGTAATACCGGATATCATAGGAATAAAATATTTTTTGGCATAACTTATCAATTGAGGTTTGTTGTCATTTTGTATCAGTGGATTTCATTATTACTATTTGGGGAGTTTTCTTTGACTTTCTTTAACTTGAACATTAACTGAAAATATTTTATATAAATATTATTATTTTTGCAATTTTTTTTTAAATGATGTGACCTTAAGCTGCCATCATAGGCCAAAGGGTTAGGGCCAATGATTCCCCTGGCCCAATTCAAGAACCCAAAGTGGAGAATGAAGGGAGGTCCCCACACTGGTAACATTCCTAGGTTCTTGTTGGACCTTATTTTTTTTTTTTTTTATACTGAAAATACTAAAAGAGACAAAGTATACATCCTATATGATGATGGATAGATTTCTTTGCTCTCTCATGACAAAGCTACTCCTAGATTTAACACAGTACAGTCAGACAATTCTACAATGTAAGACATGTTTTAGCTATTTTGCTTTTGTAATCCATTTTGAAGTTTATTTGTGTTAATTTAATCTTGTCTATCCCCAGGACAACATGTCTATCTCTCTGCAAAGGTCAATGGGTCCCTGGTGGTCCGGGCATACACCCCTGTGTCTAGCGATGAAGTTAAAGGCCATGTTGACTTGGTTGTGAAGGTAAAATTAATAATTGATAGCTTCCAGAAATGCTTTTGGGTTTTTTTTTTTAACTGTTTTGTGACGTCGTAGATGTACTAAACACGTATTTTGAATTACAAATATTTTAATACAAACACTGGAACGAAAAACACTATGGGAATGGAACAATTCAAAAACCAAAACCACTCGCACATTTCGAGGAACTATAAACATGTTGTGCTCTATGTGGCCTTTCCTCTGGGAAGATAAGACACTGAAGGTCTCTGTGAGCGGATGTGACCAAAAGGCCAAAGACTCACTTCTTCGACCCGGAGCAGTACCTTTTGGACTAACCCCCACAGTGGCATTTCCAGTGTGCAGGAACAAATTGATTGTGCTCATGCATAGTGTACAGTGAAAGAATCTAATTAAATTAGTTAAGCTATGGGTCAACTACTGTAGATCATCTGAAGTTCCAAAGATAGCTATTAATAATATTAAAGGGACACTAAAGGCACCTCATTGAAGTGGTCTGGGTGCCATGTCCCTGTCTGTTTAACTCTGCATTGTAAACTATTGCAGTTTTTGAGAAACTACAATGTTTACATTGCAGAGTTAGGTCTCCGAGGCACTAGCTGCCACCTAACAGAGTTTTGTTCCATGAAACGATGTTGGACGTCCTCACGCTTTGCCTGAGAGTGTCTAATGTCTTCAAATTGGTTTAATGCTTTCCTATGGTGAAGCTTTAATGCGCGGATTGCGAGTGCTGTACATGCGCAATATTTTCCACAGTAGCCGTGACATTGCAGGAGGAGGAGACCTAGTGAACACAGAGGTAGCCTCAAAGCTGAAATTAAGGTAAGTAAAAAAAAAAAGGGGGTTTTAACTCTTTACATGTCGAATGGTGAATGGGGACCTAATAATTAATCTCCCTCAGCCTTGCTGGAGTGCGAGGGTAATCTAAAAGGAGATCAGGGCGCTGTGCTACTGTCTGTTACCAGCATTCTGTGTGTGCTGGCATAAAATAACAACTTTTCACAAAATCGACATGATCTAACCCAGAACTCTTGGCTGCCAAAGCCTCCAGGACCAGATGGGTTAAACTTTCTATGTGCAACGTTTCAAAGCACAACGCTGCATATACAGGCTGCAGGCACCATCACCACTTCAAAGCACTGCTAGACGTGACCATTTAAATCCCTTAGAGACATACAAATGAGATTCACTGTCATGTTATCCTCAGACAGCCACTGGTCCACTGCTGCCCTCCTTACCCAATTTAATGAGTAGGATGAATAATGTAACTCCAACTCCCCCAACTGTAAAACTCACGGTTAGTCCCAATAATTCACAGTTTATTGAATATCCCTGTTACCAGCTACAAGTAACCCCACTGGAGATATCATTTCACTTTCTATTACCCTATGCTCTGGTGACTGAAGATGAATATGTGTTGAAGGACATTCTGCGTGTAAACTAAACAGGAAGGACTTTGTTCTAGTGCTTTATAATGCAGATTATGGGATTTCTCTCCCATAGATGACACCGCATTAAATTAAAACATCGATCAGTGTTGTTATATTATATAAAGCAATCTATGAACATTGTGGAGTTTTCAGAGGACCTTGCACACGCACTTTGTTTTCAGGGAGTTCTCCCACTGGGGTGCTCCAAAACAGGGAGGGGAACAAAAAAGTAGGTGAAAAAGGCTCAGGGGAACTGAAACGTTGTCTACATTTTTGTACTCCACAATAAAATCTACCTGCTGAACGACACTGCTGGGTGTTTTTTTTTTGTTCCCCAAATATACAAATTGCTCAAATACTACCACGGCTCATAAAACCAACAGTCCTTTGTGTGATAAGGTGTAATTTGACAAGCTGTCGGTTTTTGCAATGATGTATAGCACCTCTGTTTTATAGTATATTACACACTGCGTGTTTGTTCCTTTTTATTTAATTATTGGAGAAATTGTTATGATAGATTTTTCTTTGAGCACCAAATGTCCTTCAGCAAATATATTTTTTTATGTATGTTAACTAAATGTTTTATAAATTTAACAAAGATATTGAACATGACTTGATGTTGAATTTCAGGCAATTACCCATCCGGTTCATGTCTGTTTATATTTTTTCTACAGGTTTATTACAAAAATGTGAACCCTAAATTCCCAGATGGAGGAAAAATGTCTCAGTATTTGGACAGTTTGAAAATAGGAGATACCATCGATTTCCGGGGTCCAAATGGTCTTCTTGTCTACAAAGGGAAAGGTATCTAGATGAATCAGCATATCAAATGATATATATAAAAAGAGATGATGGTAATTTTGGATCGGAATTTGGGAATTGTTTTGCCAAATATGTTGCCATGTATAATGGGACTTTTTCTAAAGCAGATCATTGAGACGCTTTTCTGTAAGTAACTGATTAACATAGCAACATTGTTTTAGCATAAAGAGGAGAGACCTAACTTTTTACAACGACAAAAGTGCGCAGGAGTTTCTAAGGAGTCTTTGTTGTTTTCACATTTTTACCGATGCATTTCACTCCTAAACTCGAATGGTTACCGGGGAACGGGAGTCCTAATTCATAGTAAATTAACAAATTCATAGCAATAACTAAATGATATGTCAATGGAAAATCACAGCATTAATAATTTCATGGCTCTAAGTCTAAAGAATAGCTCCTCCTCACTTGGAGCTTGGTATCTCCGTGCCCACTTACCCCACAGTTTTCCATAACCTAATGTATGTGTATAAATAAATATATATATAGAAGCTGTCATTGAAATCTTATCCTTTGCCAAAGGGAAAAAAAAAAAAAAAAAGACAAACTGCACACACATCTAAAAATAGCCGGATTCTCCAAAACTGGAGAGCTTCTTGATGTGAATTGATAAGCCCCTGCTGTAGAAAGAAAGAATAGCTATTGCTCATAACCGGGGACCTCTCGGTAAGACCAGGACTAAACCCAGGCGAGTCCTTAAAAAATGTAAACAAAAAGAGAATCTCCATAGACATACCACTAGCTCTGCAATAGAAGGGAAGAGATCCCACTGAATAATATTAAAAATGTCAAAAGAGAAAAAAAAAATGTTTTAAACTCAATGGCAAATGAAGAGGAGAAGGATGGCTATATTTTGATAAATATAGACGTATTGTATTTACTATGTTGTCACAGAGATTACATTCTCCAGCTAATTCTCTGATGAAAGAAATAACGAATTGAATCAATTTATACGGATTATAGCTATATAGCCTGTAGGTGATACACAAGGGCTCATGTACTTGGGCAGCTCTTGACTATATTTCTTACCATATTTCGCTTTCTTGTCCAAAAACGTAATTCCATTTTCTCACTCCTACCCAGATATATCTGAAAACTTTATGACAGATGTGCCTTTTTGAAGCTTAATATTACCTTTAGCAAATAGAAATCTTGTCCTTTCTAATGATCGTCTGTTTCCTTCAGGCAAATTTGCCATCAGACCAGATAAGAAGTCTGAACCCAAGATTAAATACACAAAACATATTGGGATGCTTGCAGGTGGAACAGGTAAGCTCTTATCAGTGGATGGACATTATCTTTATTTAGACACACGGGTTGTTTATCTGTGCTGTTTTAAGTAAATAACCATTGCATCTCAATTTTTTAGAATTTGTGGGATGGGGCCTTTTAGAAATTTTCCTGGGAGCTTTGGTGCATTTTCATATCCAATTGTTCTGGGTTACATTGTAGCAATGGTAGCTTCACAAAGCCATGATTTTCTTTTCTGTTTTATTGCAAAGTAATAAAATGTTAGTACATAATGAACATTTTGTTCCACATCAATACATATATGTATTGTGTAATATTTAATGTCATGCTAATAATGATTCCAAAACTTATATTGGGCCAAACAGCCACAAAATGTGTACTGCACAAGAACGGCTTCAGATACATTCTAACATGTTGTCTTTATAGTGTTCTAACAAAATCAGCCAAAAAAGGTGTACATTGAATGATTTACTTGTCCGTACTCTGCCAAACCAGGCCCAACTAAACATGCCTTAGTGCATAGCTCACTCTGTGCATTGTGGGGTATTGTGCTTGGCTTTGTGGGTACATGACCACACGATCCATTATTGCCATGTAGAAACATAGAAACATAGAATGTGACGGCAGATAAGAACCATTCGGCCCATCTAGTCTGCCCAGTTTTCTAAATATTTTCATTAGTCCCTGGCCTTATCTTATAGTTAGGATAGCCTTATGCATATCCCACGCATGCTTAAACTCCCTCACTGTGTAAACCTCTACCACTTCAGCTGGAAGGCTATTCCATGCATCCACTACCCTCTCAGTAAAGTAATACTTCCTGATATTATTTTTAAACCTTTGCCCCTCTAATTTAAGACTATGTCCTCTTGTTGTGGTAGTTTTTCTTATTTTAAATATAGTCTCCTCCTTTACTGTGTTGATTCCCTTTATGTATTTAAATGTTTCTATCATATCCCCCCTGTCTCGTCTTACCTCCAAGCTATACATGTTAAGATCCTTTAACCTTTCCTGGTAAGTTTTATCCTGCAATCCATAAACCAGTTTATTAGCCCTTCTCTGAACTCTCTCTAAGGTATCAATATCCTTCTGGAGATACGGTCTCCAGTACTGCATACAGTACTCCAAGTGAGGTCTCACCAGTGTTCTGTACAATGGCATGAGCACTTCCCTCTTTCTACTGCTAATACCTATCCATATACAACCAAGCATTCTGCTAGCATTTCCTGCTGCTCTATTACATTGTCTGCCTACCTTTAAGTCATCAGAAATAATCACCCCTAAATCCCTTTCCTCAGATGTTGAGGTTAGGACTCTATCAAATGTACAGCTCTGCGTTTACATCATACATGTAAAATGAACACTCATAAAGATGTAAGCCATATTTAAGGCGATAAATCCATGTACATATAGTGTCAAAATGCTCTCAAATATCTTAACAAAGGAAATGTACCTTTTAGTGAACTAAATCATTTTTCTGTGAATTCACTGCTAATGCAGGTATTACTCCGATGTTGCAGTTGATACGTCACATTACCCAGGATCCTAGTGATGACACCAAGTGCTACCTCATTTTCGCTAATCAGGTAATAGATCTCCGCAGCACATATCGAAATGCCAACTGAAATATGTGTTTCTTGCACTGTGTTAAACTAACAATGCTCAGTTTTAACGAATTCTAATTTGCAGCCAGAATGGGTTGTTTTCCGTCAAATTGATTATTTTTTAAATTGCAAAAATAAAAAAAGTCAAGCTCTGCAAATCTTTGCAATACAAATATTTTGAAATTCATTTTTCAAATGACTACGACAATTTCTATTATGCTTGGTGTCTCATCAAAGTATAGCAGCTCTGCAGCCACACAGTTCCTAGCATTTCCTAAAACATTTCACTACAATTTTGTTTTTTATTATCTTCCTGTGTGTTTTATTATCTTCCTGTGTTTATTAAGTACATTATAGTGTTTCTGTCCAAGATTAATTTGTTGTTTATGTTCTTTGCACAGACTGAAGAAGACATTCTGTTGCGTCCAGAATTGGAAACCGTTGCCAAGAATCACCCTGACCAATTTAAGCTTTGGTACACCTTGGATCGGCCACCTACTGGTAAGATTTTATACAATGAATGGGATAAGTGTTCAGCTCTTTACAAAATATAGTTACCAAGTGATTCCCAATCCATTGGCATTATTACCCTCTGCCCCCCAAATTACAGCACACTGCTCACCCCGACAGTGGCTATACAACCTAAAATGTATAATCTAATGTGTATTGCTTTTATGGTATGGAATACCCCATAAAATAAAAGTATATTCTGTATATCCGAACTCACCTTTCTTTGCCTCCAAATTTCTGTGTGCATAAAAAAATTTATTCTTCTGCAAAACCACTTGGGATATTAAGCGATGTTTAGTTATATTAGCTAATTTTACGTAGTTACATAGGCTGAAAAGAGACATAACGTCCATCGAGTTCCACCTTTCTCACATCTGTTTTTGCTGTTGATCGAAAAAAAGGTAAACAAAAAACAGTTTGAACCGCTTCAAATTTTGCAACAAATTAGGAAAGAAAAATCCTTCATGACCTCAGAATAGCAGTCAGATTTAGAAGTAGCTATTGTAAAATTATAGCCCTGAATACAATTTTTTTGCAAGTATGCATTCCATAGCTGTTTAAACATCTGTACAGACTCTGATAAAACCACCTCTACAGGCAGAGAATTTCACATTCTTATTGTTCTTACTTCTAAAAAAAAAAAAAGAAACCTTTTGTTTGCTTTAGACTAAATCTCCTTTCTTCCAGTTTAAACGTGTTTCCTTGTGTCCTATGTATAGTCCTGTTTGTGAATAGATTTGTAGTTGTGGAATGCCTGATCTTCTGGACACATAGAAAGGCTGCTCTAAAATACACAGTTGGTTAAGAGGTGTTTCTTTTTAACTTGAATGTTTTTGTTAATCCATTGCTCCTTTTTAACAGGGTGGAAATACGGGTCAGGATTTGTCACTGCCGATATGATTAAAGCCCACCTGCCATCTCTTTCCGACAAGGGTCTTGTGCTTATGTGTGGTCCTCCTCCGATGATACAGTTTGCGTGTCAAGACAACCTGACCAAACTAGGCTTCCCCGATGATAGAAGATTTGCCTACTAGCCCAGATCAAGCTCTTTGTTCATCAGAACCAAAACACCCTCTGGTGTTGCCTTCCATCATTCCACAAAACACTGACAGAAAAAAGGATATTTTAAGGTTTTTTTTTGTAAACATTTTTTAATTCTAGTTTTTCTATTTTTTTAAACAATGCTACTTTTTCTATTATTGAGAGAAGCCTATATTGCAAAATCTGCACTTATTGGGGTACTTAGTGATATTTTTATTCTCTGTATTTTATTCTCTGTGTCTGGAATCCGTGCGACCAGTTTCCCCTAGCACCCTACTCTATTACATGGATATAAAGTTACTCCACAAATAATGCAACTGTTGCTACTTGGCTTGTTTGTTTTTAGGATTCCGCAGATTACCCCAGGATTCAGGGTGATTATTTTTTTTAAAACTTTAAAACACTTTAACACCTGCCAGTACAGCCATCTTTCTGTGCAGTTAATTTTAATTTTTTTATTTTTACATCCCAAGATATCCAGAGAAACTGTTTTGTTTACATAGCATGGTCAATCCAACCTCTAGTGGCTAGTGACAGCCACTAGAGGCGCTTCTCCGACTCGTAATGTGAGAATCGCATTGAGCACGCAGAACATCCATAGGGAATCATTAAATAATGCTTTTCTATGAGTGGTTTGAATGCGCGCGCGGCTCTGGCCGCGCATGTACATTCGGCTCTACTCAGGTGACGTCGGACGGGGAGGAGAGGTCACTAGCGCCGAGGGAGCCCGGTGCTGGATTAAAGTAAGTGGCTGAAGGGGTTTTAGCCCCTTCAGCCCAGCGGGAGGGGGGCCCTGAGGGTGGGGGGGGGGGGGGGGGGGGAAACCTAAGGATTATATAGTGCCAGGAAAACAAGTTTGTTTTCCTGACACTATAGTGGTCCTTTAAATAATTTTGATAATCTGTAAACTTTCTTACTATCGCAATAAAAGTTGAGTTGATATAACCAAAAAGGAAAAATCTGACTCCTTTGAGTTGAAGATTTATTTCCAACTTGATTTTATTTACCTAACTTTTGCTAGTTAATGGTTAACTCTCCACCACGGACTGTTTTGTGCGTAATTGCCTTGAACTTCGTGCCATATAACGCACTACGATTGTTCACCGTAAGGAAATCCTTCTAACTAAAACCATTTTGCAGGTTCAATAGAGCTTTTGTTCTCACTGAACTCTGAATTTATAAATGGACTTTACGTTTTACAAATGGACTCATACATTTTAAGCTGTGAACGATGATAACCTCTACAGGAGGTCGGGCATTCGAGTTCAGCTCAGGACTTTTTTTTTTTTTACATTTTATTTTATTATCCAAACATCTTGTGAATTTCTGTGACATGTTTCTTGCTATTGTGATATCATTTCACTGTTTTAGATATTTTTTATTTTTTGCTCCTAAAGTAGGAATGCCACATTTATAAAAACAAAGTATTGCGATTATTAGTTTCCCTAAATTATATATATTTTCCACCTAATTGTAAACTATTGGTAATGTGGAATCTTTTAAATGTGAAACAATTAGTTTTTTTTAATACTATCAGGGTTATTCACTACAGTGAGACAATGTAAATTTCAAAAATTTCAGGCCAAAATAGCCACCCACCAGCCGAGGAGACCTAATGCGCATGCGCGGCTATGCCGTGCATGCGCATTAGCGCTCCCCATAGGAAAGCATTGAAAACGAATTTCAATGCTTTCCTATGGGGAAATGAGCAACGCTGGAGGTCCTCACACAGCGTGAGGACGTCCGGCGAAGCTCTAGCAAGGAAAATCCTTGCTATAATCCAGAAAGTGACCTCTAGTGGCTGTCTAGTAGACGGCCACTAGAGGTGGAGTTAACCCTGCAAGGTAATTATTGCAGTTTATAAAAAAAACTGCAATAATTACAGTTGCAGGGTTAGGAGTAGTGGGAGTTGGCACCCAGACCACTCCAATGGGCAGAAGTGGTCTGGGTGCCTGGAGTGTCCCTTTAAATGTGAAATTCACTTAATTCCCGGGCAATTCTCATTTTAATAAAAAAAAAAAAAAAAACAGTACATGTACAGCAATACATTATAAATGTTAGACAAAAGGATAAATAAAATGTGTTTTCCTTAGATACTGTGTTCTTGCTAATGGAGCATTATTATAAATCTGAAAAAATGCCACCTTGTGGTCAAAAAACATTACTACACTGAAAAGGACTAAAACGGTCCTGAGGATTTTTTTTTTTGCAGGTATATTAACCCCTTAAGGACCAAACTTCTGGAATAAAAGGGAAAAAGGGAATCATGACATGTCACACATGTCATGAGTCCTTAAGGGGTTAAACATTTGGGATTCTTCGCTAAAACGTCTAATTAAAAAAAAAAAAAAACCTCAACAGCACAACTAAGACTACAATAGCCAAGGAGTGGCTATAGCTGAGACAGAGTTTCTTCAAATTAGCCATTTGGAAATGTAGTTCATATTTATCTAGATTTTAAATAAATACATTTTCACAAGATACAAATACAAAAAAAGTAAAAAACACAGTTAAGCAATAATTGTAAAGATACGTATTTATTTTCTATTAAGTCAATTACAGCAAATATGTACATATGCACAGACTACAAAAGACAAAAATCTAATCACAATTGATCTCCCTGGAAAATATATACATCTTTTTAAGAGATTTTTTTTAAATATATTTTTAGATGAGATCTCTACTTTTCCATAAGAATAAAAATTTAAATATATGTACAGCTTCTTTAAAAGTTACAAAACATTGTCCATTTTGCATTTACACAGACATTGCAGAGACTTTTTCAAAAACGTGTTTCCAATCTGGCAACATCATCATCATTTAAATGAGCATTTTTTGTTGTTGTTGTTGTTGTTGTTAGGAAGCTTGTCCAGTCTTTTTTGGTTCCAGATCATTTTTAGCACCAATGGTTAAAACCGAATAACTGCATTCATTATCTCCAGGCATCGTATGAAGTTAAAAGTCTGTAATTACTCATTATTTCATCTTGGCTGAGCATGTTCTGAGAAGCAAATAAGAATATTTAAAAATAAAATATATAATCGCTAAGTACACAAGCTGGGGTTGATCACAATCTGGTTTGGAAACGTATAAAAGTTTAATGTAACTATTTTGTCAATTCATTTTGCAGAGCATAATATGAATTGTAGTCTGACTGTACCCCTGTGCTAGATGCTCCTGAAATATATCTCCCATAATGTTGACAATGCATCATGGGAGATGTGGTCCGCAACATCTGGAGTGCCGAAGGTTGCCTACCCCTTATGGAACATAACAATCAGATAACACTTGGCAAGTGGCAACCCATCAAAGTGCTATTTATGATCGAATATATTGAAAAGGCAACATTTCAACCCAATCCTGGGTCTTTGTCGAGCTTTGGACGGTTGAATAAAGACCCAGTTCACACACTAAGCATGACTTTGGTTAGGGTTATTCAGTAATGTTGGAATTGCTGGGGATCAAATCAAAGGTCAAATTTGAAGTACAGCCAGTTCAGAGATCCTTACAAAACATGGACTGCAACTCCATTAATGGTCAGCCTGGCTGAGAGTGATGGGAGTTACAACCCACATTGTCATTTGAACACAGTGTCCCTGTTGGGGTAGGGGCTATCAATAGAGATTAGGGTTTTCATCGCTGCGCCTTTAACCCTTTACCAAAACAGAATACATCTTTATGAGCAGTCCTGAAATGGGGACCTCTAACCACATCATAGCATTGTCACTGTAATAACACCCATTGTTTTAATGGAGAAGGTCCAATAGTTCCACATTCCAGGGATAGCAATCTTACTGAGTAATAAGGTGGCAAGACTTACCGTGAGGTTGTTAATGCCTTCAGAAAATGCACCTATCTGCTTTACCATGACGTCTGAATGCTCCATCTGAAAAATCAGTCATCAGCTACGTAAATAGGTACCAAAACCAAGCACTTGGTTCAATATCAGAAACTCGCCACCTTAAGCACAAAAACCTACATTTACAAGGTTAGGAACCTTATACGAAGTTAGTGGACCCTATGGCTTTTCCCGCCCAAATCAAACCAATTTTCAGCTGCAGTAGAACCCAAGGCCCCCACAAATCCCCTAAAACATTTAATAACTTCTTACGTCTGTATGCTGGATGGATACCTCTGATACTCTGAACGTGTGATGTACAATTCCCATCACCCCTGGCTGATTGTTATAGGAGTTACAGTTGAGAGATTACATTGACAGTTTTATTATGCCGTCTTATAAAGCATGGGTACTTCAGGCCTGCGTTTGCATTACGCACAAATTGGAGTAGTTATATTAGTATGTGAATCTCTGATTTTGTTTTGTATCTGCAGTTACAAACGTTACATTTCACTATACTGATCAATATTGGTTCCAACCTGAAGAGGAGGGTAGCTGGTCTTTTCAGATACAATGTTCGTCCACAAAGTATCACTGTGTCTAGTCCGGTAACTCAGGTACCAAAATACCAGGAGTGGTGCAGTATGCAGTTACCCCAGTGTGTACTTCTATACATTATGGTTTGCCTCCCAAGTAAAAGATATCGATAATACTACTTTTGCTCATTCTTTTGTAACCTACATATACAATATAAATTCATTTGATTGTATCTCTTCACTTACCACGCAGGGGCGGCCATCTTTAAGCATTCTTTAGTAGGAATCACCACTGACTACAAACATCATGCAGTTAATCAGGAGTTAGAGTGCGTTCACAAGGCTTGCCATCATGTGCAAGCAACATGCATCACAAAAAACAAACATTGTATTCAGTCTGATCGGACCAAAGAGAAGGGTCATAAAATGGCAGCAGAGCAAGGATATGTACTAAAAAGCAGTAAATTATATGTAAATATTTCCTTTAATTAGAAGGCTGTCCGTATCCCCTGTAGCAGAACTTCCACCTTTCGTGTATTTTTTCCCTGTTATTTCATGTGGTTCCTCTTTGTCCGTTCAGGAGACTTTATACAAACGGAATCCATTAGTCTCCCAAACGAGGACCACCCCTGTGCCCCACTAGAACGTTGACACCAACCCCTTCAGTGCTACACTGCAAGGGAAACAATAAGGGCTTCCCCTGGGTGGTCACCAGTTCGTATAACCGAACACGTGGCAGAGAGCATGGTGGCCATCTTGTCTCCCGAACGTGGGCATCAGTACTTGGTCGTCGAGTGCCTGGAACTCTTTTCAGCTAGGCACTTGCGCGAACACTGGCCGTTCCACTTCCCAACCACCTACACGAACGATGTCCGGGATATATGAAATACCGAATAGGGGGGGCATTCGTATCCGGAAATAAAGAGATTCCCTTGTATGGTCTTTGCACCAGAACTTCATGAACAGAGAACAGCCAGGGCACCAATTTCCCTGGAACCGTTTTGGGGTAGCACCTCATGTCTGGCCGGTCAAAACTTTACCATGATGCCATTCCCGTTCTGCAGAACCGATCAGAGTGATTCTTGGATATGTTGGACACTCAGATCGGGGCTATCAGTGAATGTACTTGTTGTGAGGTACATGATATTTTGTTGGATATTCTGTACCTGGCAGATATTTAAATTATAGGAGTTTTCTCAGGCACAGAGGATCCTGGGATTAAAAAACCCTGCATGGGACTGGGCATAAAAGCCGTGTATGTCCCAATAAACTTCAGTTGTACCCCCAGAGGTTGTGTGTCATCCAGTTGCAGGGGGGGGGGGGGGGGGAGATTCTTTGACTATTTTGCTTGTTCCGGATTGTACTTTGAAGTATCAAGCAGAGAGGAGTCCCTGCTAGGACTAGGGCTCTTCTACGTATCCTATGTAAAAGTGTATTTTCAATGACATATTAAAAAGAGGACACATTTACCATAAAGACAGAAAATATACGTTCTGGAGGTCAGCGGAATAACTATAGTCCTTGAGACTGTAACCTGTGGATAGGGCCTTTACACCACTCATTGTAATGACATCATCACTTAAACACTGTCCAAAGAGGTGGATAACAGGGAAATACGTGATTAATTCACAGGCAGCTCGTGTGTAATTGTACTGTGATAGTGGTTTGTTTGAAAAGACCCTGGTAATATTAAACAGTTTAGTTATGTAGACTTTGTCAAACCATCCCTGAAATATGTCACTGGATTTAAAGGGACACTACAGGCATCCGGGTGCCATGCCCCTGCCATTTTAACCCAGAAGCTGAAAATATTGCCGTTTAACAGGAACGGTAATGTTTGCATTCCAGGGTAACAAGCCCCTAGTGGCTGTCACATAAACAAGCACAAGAGGCATTTCTTCGTAAATAGCAGCGTTAAACTCGGCTATTCAATCAGATAGTTTCCGGACTGTGTTTTTCCGTGCATGCACAGTAGTCTCTCGTTGCTTTTCCATTGGATTGAAGATGGAGGAGGCAGGGTTGATCATGAAGAAAGCACCACAGCAAGGGAAACAATTTAAACAAACCTCGCTTTACCTTCACAAAGGAAAGGGTACCCTAACTAGTGAGCAGGTCACTATAGCATTAGGAATACATGTTTGTATTTCTAACACTATAGCGTTCCTTTAAGTGACATCATGACTTCTACTGAAAGCAACAATTAAAGCAGCACGGTTTCATCAAACTTGTCTTCTCCTATTGTATCCTTTTCTCTTCCTCTCTCAGAATCTGTTCTTTTCTCTATTTCTGATCTAGTTTTCTTTAAAACATAAGACAAAGTAGGGACTACTTTGTCTTGTGTATTTTTCCGATGCCTGACATTCTTTGACCAAAGGAGGAGCGGAGAGTATTATGGGAAAACTTTCTTTGACACAGGAAATAGAACGGATAAAGTTAGGCGTAGGAAAAATACATATGATAATGTAGTCCCTACTTTATCTTATGTTTTAAAAATAAATCGATCAGAAATAAAGAAAAGATAAAGCAAATGCTGAGGCAGGAAGAGAAGAGGAAACAACAGGAGAAAAGTAAGTTTGGCGTGACAGTGCGGCTTTAAGTTGGATTCCTCATTGTCAATTTGTAACAGTCTGATATTTTCATTTTTGTTTGTTTAATTGACACAAAAGGAAAATGGAAAACTGCCACAACCATGATGCAAATTTTCTAAATAAATATTCCAAAAATAATAAAAAAAGTTTAATGCTAAGCCCAATATTTTTACACAATATCTGTGCAATATATTTGTTTTTGAAGGGTTATTCACTACAGTGTGAATTGTGGTGAATTCAAAGTAAATATCAGGCCAAAAAATTTGGATACACTTACAATACATCTATTCTACTGCAAAATATTTTATAATGCGGAAGATTTACTTTAGTTTTTCCCCACTGGGTAGAGAACCTAAAAAAAACAAAAAAAAAAACTACAATTCATTGTGTAATAACTAGAAATAAAACCAAAAGATTAACATCTCGCACAGCAGGTCTTCACTCTATCGTCAAGCCATTCAAACTGGTGGGGGTGTGACTGATAGACCGTATAGGAATCTCCATGAGCTCTGATCGATGATGCATTGTGATTGGCTTGCTGTATATTGCCATCCAATCACAATGCAGAGCAGGGCCGAATGGAAGCGGTTGGACGCTATAAATACCCCTGCCGTCCACTTACACCTCAATCTGAGTCCATCCAACAACTCTTGACAGTCGACATAGGAGTCCGTGAAACTCCTAAACCTTTTTATTAATAAACGGAACACAATCAAAATCTAGGCACCCAACTTGTATTTTGTGTGGAAAGTGTTTTTTTTGCCTGCTGATTGCAAACGTCAGTGGTTCACACAAAATGAATTCAGATGCTTTTACAACACTAAGAATCCTAAACAAAAACACATACCATGCAAACACAAGCAAGACTCTTGTTAGGTGGACGGGTTTTCGATGAAGGTGTGTTATAAAGCATTCTCTTACCAAAAGAATAGAATGTATAAACATATTTACTTTTCGTTTTCAATTTCTTTAATTTATTAGATTTAAATGAAGGCTATATGGACATTAAAGAGTTAATGGGCTTGTTCCCTGTTTACATGTAACATATCCATCCCGGCCTCATTAAAATTGCACTGTTTCGTAATAGCCCAGCGTTTACAGTCCATGTGCAAAAATAAAAAATATAAAATATGCAATGCACGAATATTTACACTATTTTTTATTCCTAGGTGTATAAATATTCCGGTTAAGTTAAAAAGGTATATTTAGTTTCAGAAAATGTAGTATTTTGTTGTATAAAATCTCATTCTTACTAATTTCCTCATTTCAGTCAGCAGCAGTATCCGGACATGCTTCATTTGGTACAAAAATAATCTCGTTGTCTGTTTATATATATATATATATATAATTTTTTTTTTCAGTAAAATAAAACGCAAACCAGTCCATGATGAAGACATGCTGTTGATGATGCAGGTAAGATGGGTTATATGGAGATGCATGGTTATTTGCAAGCTTTAACAGAGATGATGGCAATGGATGATGATGCTGGGTGCAGATGCCACCATCAGATTAATCTGCCCACCTGCTCCACTTTGTCCATGTCTTTGGTAGGTGTGGTGCTCGGGACTTTGTAATCACCATAGCACTTCTGAGTACCGTTACTTGAGTCCACGGGGCATACATAGTCTGTGGAATCATCAAACTTCTTCTTCCGAAGGTGGCCAAAATGGGAGAGGCCGAGTTTCTTTGGCTGTAAAGGGAAGATAGAAAGATGAAATTGGAGGACATGAATACTCAAGTTACTAAAAGTTACTTCTTAAATCCCTTCATGGCCGATGCACTTATTTCTACCTTATTTAACCCCTTAAGGACACATGACATGTGTGACATGTCATGATTCCCTTTTATTCCAGAAGTTTGGTCCTTAAGGGGTTAATGTGTAGAATAGTGGTTTGCCACCTGCACCAGTACAATTAGATGAGTGTTACATAACAATAGCCCAATATTAACCAGGTCATCTAGGCATGCCTGATCACAGGTTCATTCACAACACCATAACCACTACAGCTCATTGGCAGAAAATCATGAAACGCTGTTCATAGATTACTTGCACCACAATCACTGCAAATTGTTCAGGAGTGGTTTAACAAAACCAGGGCTCTCCTCCGCTCTATATCCCCTCACCCCTCTACAGCAGCACTGAGTAAATTACACTTGTACGTTATGTGTGAGTCCATCCAACATGGATTAAAGTTATGGGTGCACATGGCTGTCCAAAACTGAATGAATTTGCACTGGATAATGCATATGCGTCATCTTGGCATTATCAGTGGCACTGCAGAGGAGATGAACTATGGGTGTCAGGGAGATCTCCATAAAAGGTTTGACACAAAACTGGGGTATGGCGCCCAGAGACTCATGGCAGCACAACCACTACAATGAGCTGCTGCATATTAAAATCTGACTCTCCTCCTGTAGCTCACGGCTCACTTTTGTGCCTCCATTTGTTGTCTGCGATGGGGCCAACCTTGTGTGGGTAGAGCCTTCCAAATCATGGGGAAAGTTACGGAAGGCCCCTATTCCATAACCAGTTGCATTTAGAATATTGAAATTGTTAATTTTGGCCATTTTAGTTTTAGTTGGATTTTAGTCTGAATTGTTTTAGTTTTAGTCGACAACTAAAATCTAATGTGTTTAGTTAAAGCCTCTGTCTCTTTTGCCCCTTCCCTAGGCCGCCTGGGTCTCTTTGTGTCCTCCCAGACCATCTAGGTGTCTTTGTCCCAAGCCCTGTTCTGTCTCTTTTGCCCCTTCCACAGCCCCTCTGTGCAGTAGATTTCAGTTTAGTTTTAATCATAGACTTTTGACTAAAATGCCATTTTAGTTTTAGTCGCATTTTTGTCATCTGAATTGTTTTAGTTTTAGTCAACTAAATCTCAAAAATGTTAGTAGAGTGAAATTTGACTAAAATTGTTAGTCGACAAAATTAACACTGAACAGAACAGAGTCTGAAGCCACTCTTTACACTGGACATTTCAAGGATATGCCCCCTACTGATAGAAGTTATTATGGCACCATATAGAAGCAGTAAGAAATTGTGCCAGAACATGAATATTTTACAAACCAGGAGATTTATTAGAATTCTCATGAAAAGACGTAATACTCAGTATAGTTGGTGGGAGCTCCCTCATGGATTTATATTGGATATTCACCCATAGTATGCTAAAGTAACTTTAACTTTGTCATGTTACTTTCTAAAGAAACACAAAGTAAGAGGTAGGAATGGAAAGACATTATTTTAGCAGGTGCGTTGTGCCTTCTCCCTGTACCCCTTGTTGAAGTGCATTTCATAAGTCTATTAATAGGTCAGAATGGATATTTTCAATTAAATACACACCCGGACTTTGGCAGTGATGGACAGAGGTGTGTATGTTGTAGCTTCCATTATTTCTCTTTTTTCCTGTTGGGCATCTGGGCCTATTAACAAGTTGAAATTTGTTGCCAAGTGTCTCCTTAGTAGTGTCTTTTGAGGTGGAATGTTTAAGAGCATGGCTAGGGTGTCCGCATTAAATCGAGGTTCAAGTATCTACAAAAAACAAAAAGAAAAAAAGAAAACACAGTTAACTGGTCAAATAGATTAAATTGGTAAGAAAACACAAACAAAACACACACACACACACACACACACAAACAAAAACACAAAATATATCTAAATGTGTTGGTTTTGCAAGTATCTTACAATAAGACCACCATGGACACCACTGCCGCGGAGGTTTGGAGCGTACTCTGCCAGATCAACAGATCTCAGCCATTCCATGACTCGGTGGTTGGACCACTGGACAACTTCAGAAGGGGAAATATTATTCTGTCAATATGAACCACAACAAAATGAATCGAATGTTCAACACGTTGACTAGATGAGCCAAACCTATTCTGTGCATTGTGTCCACATCTACAGGAGGTATTCATGACAATGGGTTAAGTTAATTATTTTACAATAACTCTGAATGGAGAGAATATATAGACAAAATACCACTAGGTGCGATTACTCGCAGGTACTCCCTCAAGTACCCAACAATCATTAAATATATCAAATAGAGAATGCACACTAGAATCACTAGAAAGTTATGCAAATACTTTAATAAACCAAAAATTGGTACAATAAGCATAAAACAAAATTACAAAGTGACAATATAAAGGCATAACAAAACAAACAGTAATAATTCCCACAATTCCCACAAGCCTATTATGGCAGAAACACGAGCCCCCAATACCCCCAACGTTTCGGCACCTACTGGCTGCCTTTTTCAAGAGTGTTTCTGCCATAATAGGCTTGTGGGAATTGTGGTAATTATTACGGTTTGTTTTGTTATGCCTTTATATTGTCACTTTGTGATTTTGTTTTATGCTTATTGTACCAATTATTGGTTTATTAAAGTATTTGCATTACTCTTTCTAGTGATTCTAGTGTGCATTCTCTATTTGATATATTTAAGTCAATTATTTTACCTTATTCTGTGCCCGACAAAACATTAATGGTTAAAATATTTATTACACGATATACATTATTTATTTTTATAAAATACAGTGGATAGGACTGAAACGTCGACTTTGTTATATGTAAACTGCAATAAGCAATTTAGGCAGCTATTTTGCATTTAAACAATTAACTTTAATATTATATATATGTATACATTTTTTATTTGCTGAGCAACATCAAACTAAGCTATGGAACGCAATGAACAAGTGGTGGCTTTTTGATTGAGGAAATATTTTAACAAGCGTTGAAATAGCCATATTATCATTTAATTTGTCTTAGATGCTGTGAAACTGTGCACTTTTATGGGTTGGTGAAAAAAATTGCAAAAGAAAAAAACAAACAAAGACAAGTCCAAATCTACTCCTAGCACCATAACCACCACAGCTGGTTGTAATGGTCGTGGAGCTTGGAGTTGCTCCTTTAAAGATGAACAATTTGTATGTAACCAGAAAGGTTTACCCCAAAAGCACCCTAACTCTGTGTCAATATACCCAACGCAAAAAAAAAAAAAAAAAGTTTTTATATATATATATAAACCTTTTTTTTTTTCTTTTTTTTTTTTGCGTTGGGTATATTTATTTTTTAAATTAATTATTTTGGTCAAAAGTTGATATAAGTCTCAGTAATGCCAGTAATTTTACAGTCATTAGTCTCCCAAAACGCTAAATTGATTAAAAGAGGAAATAAAAAAAATAAAAAAAAGTAGCCAAACCCGACAATTATTGAAGACACGTTTTGGTTTGGCTGGTTTGCCCTAAATGTTATATTCCCTTATGAGCTTCCAACATTCACATCTTAAAGAGTTACTCCATATTTCCTTCAAGATTATCCACTAAGCCAAAAGTAAAGGTTGGGAAATGATAAAGGAACTAGTGACTGCAAATTTAGGGCAAAATAGGACCACTTGAAAAATTCTTCAACTCACCTTTTTTCCCATTTTGGCCAATTCATGCCTAAAATGTGTAAGGAGAACACCAAACTCTTTGAGGTGGGCTCAGGTTTCTCTGGATTATGTAAATAGTGCAGTAAAAGTGATGCAATTGACATTTAATTTGCACTTTTGCTAATAGAATATTGGGCGCTGTACCTCATCTGCTGGCCGTCTCCGCAAGCAGTGCGGGTGGAACATGTTGGCATGTAGAACATGGATGGCACATTTAATGCTTAGATGGTGAAGCTGGCTGGTGACTTTCAGGAACAATAGGTCATTCTGAAAAACAAAGGGTCAAATTAAAAGGACTGCCCAATATGATGCTATAAAAGTGGAAGGTTTAGAGGACCTACAGCTATTTTAAGTGTTACCACCTGCACTAAACATTTCATTCAGAAAGTTAAAATAAACGGTCACTTGTAGCATTGAGGTTTTGTTTTATATACCGTTTCTTACAAAGCATCTTTGTTTAAGGTGCTTTAAATAGAGTAATAATAAGAGCGCTTACTGGGACACTTAAAACGTTGGAACATTATACGATATTTACAAAGCATACAAAAACAAAGCATTAAAATCAGGTGGAAATAAACTTTTATAGCCAATAATAGGGATCAGTCATTGGTAAGGTAGTGGGAAGGGGAATATGGGAAGAGGTAATTTGAGTTAAGAGTCACTCGATAATTCACTGCCCATCAAGTTTCTCAATGCTCTGAAAAGTTCGGCCATGCTGGGTCTCCTATTACAGAAACTCAACTCTGCTACGGAAGAGAAGAACCGAGCTGGTGCAAGGTTCCTCTTGGATTCTGCTGCCTGAGGCAGGTTTTAATCAACTGTCCTTTAGATTCATAACGTTTATAAACAGGAATAGACTTTGCAAAGTGATATTTATTCACTTAGTCAACTTCTTGGCTGTGCTGGGTTCCTACCAAGGTGAGAGTTGGGTCAACTGGCCAAGTTTATTCAGGATGTAATTTAATAATTCACTTAAGGCAAGCCAATAGATCATGCAATAATAAGAGTGTGTGCATGTAACTTGTAAATGCTTTGTAAGTTAGGTAAATATATAAGATACGTTTTTTGAGCAGTTCTAATTTGTTTTTTGTGAATTTATATTTTTAAATTGGGTATAAATCAAGATAATGTTTAGATTGTATTTTGAGAAGCCATCACTCTTCCCGTTCCACATTTTCTCAACTGCCTTAAGCTAGTTTACTGGATTATCACATTCCAATTTTAGCATGGTGGCTCTAAGCCTTTCCTTCCTCTCCTCCAGAAAGAGAGTCTCTTTACTTGCCAAGTTCCTACACCTGTCCATCAAAGGAACATATTACTTCTGGGGGAAGGGATATTCTACTTCCTAGAACCTGTTGTAATAGTTACACCTAAACTTCGAATCCCTTATCAGGTGTGGGACACGTGTTTTGCCACCACCCATTTAACCAATAATTGTTCCACTAATGGCAACATAACTGAATTTACTAGGATTCTATTTAAGCTATACAGACAGTGTAACCTATTCATGTTCTACTGAATTTACTAATTACACTAGGCAGATTATTTTCTTGACTGCTTAATTTGCAAGAGAAACGGTCTGATAACATTGAGCCCATAGTCGCTTTGAATGTACCATGACCTGCAATTCATAGAAAAACATGTCTATTCACACTGCCTTCACAGATTATATTATGTAGTTTTTAAAGGCATGGACACTGTGGGCCCAAAAACATTACCAAAGATACTGCCCAAAAACATTACCCAAGATGTAAGAATTAAAAGCATGCAAAGTGCAATTTTAGTGTTTTTTTTGCAGTCAGTTTGAAGGTCTTCGAAAACTTGGAAAAATAGAAAATGAACTTTAGAAGGAAAAGCCCAAAATTAACTGACTTCTTACCACAGTCAAGTATTGAAGCACTCTTCCATCAACTCGGGATTCGTGAAACTGATCTTTGTATTGAGGTAGACCAATATCATCTAGCCATCCTGTCAAAGATAGAATAGTCATCAGGTTCATCTGTAACGCGGTGTGCGTATGGTGCAACTAAGTGAGAAAAGATTATACTTACGAGTCACCCACGTGTGATTTAGTTGTGCAGATTTCTCTTCCTTTTTGGTGCTAAATGTAGTCAATGCTAGTTGAAGCTTCTTCCTGTGTAGTGGGTGTTTTATCCCCAGTTCCTAAAGAGAGCACATTGGCATTGAGTATGAAGAACACTTCTAGACGTGGAGCAATTACTGCAGGAACCAATTCAATGTCCCCTTTTACAATTTACAAGATAGGTCTTCCTCTTAATTTTTACTCCATATCGATAACCATGTAATGGGTTATTACAAACATACAATACAATGTAGCACTTCATAATTGCTCACCTTTTCCAGGGCTTGAGGTGTAGCTGTTAACAGTGTATGACCAGAGTTCACCCATTGTCTGGCAAAGATGACATACTGCGCCAAACCAAAGTCTTCGAGCCAGTTACAAACCTGCTCATTGCTCCATTGTGCAAAGGGTGCGTTAGGATCACTGGTAACGGACAAAGCGCATGTTACCTCATCATTACAGCCTAACAACCGAATCACAGGTTCTGTACAGCATTTTAACATGTAACATTGGTTGAAGAATACTCAAGTGAATTGAAGGAAATATATATATATATATACATACATATACATATACATATACACACACACACACACACCCCTCCACCCCCAAAACAAAAGATTCTGTTCGGCAAGTCCCCCAGTGTTTGACAAACCATTTGAGCTGTATGAATAAACCAAAGTTCTCCTGGGGCATATAGCCTGGCTCATCTGCTGAGAGTACTAACCAACATCTAGCCGTCTCAGCCTATTACTGCTGTCCAAAGTTGGATGGGCTAATGTAGCAGTTTCTTCAGAGGCCGAACCTCAACAGAGAAGCAATACTGTAGGCAACCGGAGTGTGTCTGTTTTTGTCAAACCAGTCTAATAGTTTAGCATAAACTGGGGGAATGGTACCCAAAGACTATATGCACCATAACCACAACAGAGCACACAAAACCAGTTTCACACTAACTAGGGAACTCATACTTGAAGACGGTTTGCACTATATAAACTAAAGAGAAGACATGTACAAAAATTTATTTTAAGCGAATTATCCAACTAAATTTGATTTCAAACAGTTTTACCTGCAGTTTTACATACGGTGTCTACAAATTATATTGATTCCAGAAATCGATTAGTTCAGGTATCGATAATCAGGAATTTTATTTGGACGAATTGCTTCAAACTAATTTTTGCACAAGTCTACTTCAGAGCTGATTACCGTGCTCCGAATGCTGCTGTAAAGGCAATTTCACATGGCGCAGTAAAACAATTCCAAACATTCCTACTTGACTCAGATTTCTCAAACAATCGACAAGCCATTCACAATGCCTGGGCGTTTCTGTATGTTTGGTTTTAAATCAATTATCATTTGTGGATTTTTTTTCACTAAATCGTAAATGTTAGTGAATTGAAAAACTGAATTGCAAATATTGGCTAAAATAGTCCAACTGTGACTACCTGAGTTGGAGACATTTTCAAAAAATTTGCACTTTTTGCCATAATTTTCCAGTTCAGATTTCAATTCACTACAAGCAGAAATTCAGTGAAATAAACCAAAAGTGGATTTTCCAGATATTCGATTTAAAAGGTTTATCATTGAAGTATAAATAGTAACAGTAACCCATGTTACAGTAAGATGTGGTTATAGTACTATGAAAATCGTTACATAGATCACATGTCGGAATGCCTGTGGGTCAGATGCAGCTTCACAATTAAAAACTATTTTTTCCTTAACTGCTCCACTGCTGGGAATACCAACACATTATTTTATATTATTTATTTAGCTTAACAACCCTGAGAGGGAAATGTAAGGATTAACCGGTAGACTACACAGAATGCAGTAAATCATTACATTTTGACATATAAAATCCCCTGACATAAGATACCTATTTTTACTTCTGGAATCCTTTGTTCTGGAGAGTCTTGCTCCGGCTGTCGCACGTAAGCCCCCTCTCTTAAATTCAGACAATCCAAGATCATCAGCATTGAAGTTTCCAGAAGGGGTTCTCTTTATCCTGCACAAAACCATCAGTAGGTCATCATACAACGCACAAAAACACGTGTTAGGAGTGCAGCATTATGTCTACATGGTTCAATGCAGGAGTCATTTTTAGGACTCTTGCACTCTGTTAATCGTGAAGGGAGGTAATCTGTGTAGCCGTGGCACACGTCTTTCTTCATCGATTCAATTAATAGCTCTGTTCTGCTATTTGCAAAGGCTACCATTTGTCATATTCTGGTGTGTTTTGTTTTTAAAACGGAGACAAGAGATCAGTGAAGATCGATCTTTGCCATTGTGGGACACATGCCTCCTACGTCAAATGCGATATCATAAAGTAGAGTCTATTTCTGCTAAAGAAATTCTTGACTGTAAAACTTGAAAAAAAAAATATTCAGACCCATTTAGTTTTAATTGACTTTCATTGTGATTCCTCTACAAAAAGCACTTAGACATTGTAGGCACTAAATACCTTTAGCTTAATGAAGCAGTATTTGTGAATAAACCATACCCCTGCAGTCTCACTGCTCAATTCTCTGCCATTTAGGAGTTAAATCACTTTTGTTTTTACAGCTCTAGCCACACCTCCCTGCATGTGATTTACACAGCCTTCCTAAACACTTCCTGTAAAGAGACATCTAATCTTTAAACTTCCTTTATTGCACATTCTGTTTCATTTAGAATTTCTTATCTCCTGTTCTGTCAATAGCCTTCTAGACACTGCAGGAGCCTCCCGTGTGTGATTAAAGTTCAATTTACAGAACAGGAGATATCGTCTAAAGCAAGTTAACATTGAAATTAAAATGAAGCCATTGCGTCTGGGGCTGCTTAAACAGAAACAAAAGTGATTTAACTCCTAAATGGCAGAAAATGTTGCACTCAGACTTCAGGTCATAATCTATACACTAAAACTGCTTCATTAAACTAAAGTTGTTTTGATGCCTATGGTGTGCCTTTACAATTAGGCATTGATAATTTCACAGTTTATTTACGTATAAAAGATGTCTTACTTTCCCCAAAACTTTTTGATGCCTTTTTGACTTTTCTTTCCTTCAGGAGACAGTGGAGAATGCGGACTAGAGTCTAGTTCAGAAGACTGTGAAAATTCATTTGAATTAAAAGTAAAATCCAGATTGTTCTCGGTTTCACCTGCATGACAGAAAAAAATATAAATAAACAAACAAACAAACAAACAAACAAAAATGTTACATGCGCAGATCACGGCCACCCATTTTTATTGTACATATCCTATCTTAAGTTGATATACCAAATACAGCTGTATGAGCTGGGGGATATTAAGTCCAACAACTCCCGACACAGTCAAGGATATTGATTAAAATGGAAATCCTCATGAATTGATCAGGGCATTCAACATTTTGGATCAATATAGTTGACCGAGAAGAGTAGGTGAATTAGATAATTATCTAATATTGCGAATTAAACGTAAAAAATAAATACAAAATTACAATAAACCGAACCACCCTGCGTGCAATGTTTTAGGTCAGATTAAAAGTTTACTAAATTATTATTAAATCAGAGATCTTGAATCTCCCATCTCCTATATTATTTTCTGTTTCCAAACGTTTTTTTACCGATTCATTCTCAGGTTATTCCCCACGTGAAATGCATGAGGCACAGTGTGGCTTCTGTGAGGTACAGCTGCCAACTCTCTACATGACTACCACAGAAACCTCTCAAAATGGCTACCACAGGAACCTCTCAAAATGGCTACCACAGGAACCTCTCAAAATGGCTACCACAGGAACCTCTCAAAATGGCTACCACAGGAACCTCAGGGGCGTGGCTTTTTGGAGGGTCTGTCAATAAGGGTCTGTCAAACAATCACCCCCATTATTTTTGCCTAGATTAGGAGTTAAAAAAACCCAAAAAAAAAACCAAAACAAACTAATAAAATAAGTCAGCATTGAAATTTCTGTTTAGTGGATAAGTGGATCTTATGTATTACATAAATTGACCCCCAGCAGCACCCCATTTATGCATGTTCAGGTGAGTGCAGCCTCCTGGTTTCATGTTTGGTAGTCTGGCCAACTCCTTGGTGTTGCACCCCTCCCTGTCACAGGTGCCTCATTCCAGGGCCCTATTTAGCCTTGTACTGCAGAGACTAATAAAATCTGTCAGCATTGAAGTTGCTGTTTAGTGGATAAGTAAGTGCACTGGATCTCGTGTATTGGACAAACAATGAGCCGGCACAGAGGAGGTGATTTACCAAATATATTTTTTCTGGTGTAATTACCAGTAACGTTTGCATCCTTTTTGTAATTTTTCATTTTTTCTTATTACTTTTTGTGTAGAACCATTGCATTTATTTACATACACCCTTTTTTTTGCACCAGTAAAGCATTTTATTTTCTGTTTTTCATCTTATACCACTTTTATCTCAGCACAGGATGTGAGGCAGAATACTTGAATACTGCGCAAACGTCTGTTGGAATATACAAAGAAGAAAGGGGACACACTATAGAATACTTTGAAAACCCTTTAATGAATCGAGACATTTTTCAACCACCCAAAATGACAGCAGTTCTTCAGAAAACTTTGATAAATCACCTTCAATGTGTTTAGCCAGCTTGTCACTTTTAACCCAACTGACCACATTTAGTAGGCAACTACTAACATCTGTAGAATCTAGAAAAAAAAAAAGTGTATTTTTTGTTTCAAGGGGTCAGAAACACAAGCGAGAAGGGGCAATCCAGCTTGCCAGGACAGTCCAGCTGAACTCCCGATCGGGAGATAAAGGAGAAATAAAAAAAATTCAATTCAATTCACATTGAAGGAACACTGCAGGCACTATAATGGTTTGAAGTGGTTATGGAGCCTGAAGTCCACGGGCTCAGTGTGTCCTGTTTCACTATTAAACTTATACAGAATACATTAATCTCTTATTTAAAGACCAATGGAGGTTCATTTCCCAGTGAGGGGACAAACTACAAATAATTTCCATTTAAACTACGCAATTCTTTTTTTCAAAGTTACAGGCACGAAACAGAAACCAAAAAAATAAAAAAACAAAAAAGTAAAACGACACGTTTTTTTCATTCTACCTAGTTTGTAACAATAAAAAAATAAAATAAAAATACATTTTTTTAAAAAAGGGTTGTTGGTTGCAAAACCTGGGAATAGTACAAAATAATTAAGCTCACGGTGTTAACGATTTAGTAAAAAACAAATTAACAAATACAAACAAAACAATCCACAATGCAACAACGACCGGGTTAAATAAAAACTGCTAAGGTTATGATCGATTTCACATGCGGACGGTAGGCACTGCAGGTACAATACCTATCACAGGGGCACTGGCACTCCTTGTAATATCTTCACAAAAAAAGGAATAAAAGTGAAAGGAGAGAAATTTTAAGTAACTTAATAAACAGTGTTGATGGAAATGAAATAAAAAAAGTTAAAGAAAATGCAAAAAAATTAAAATATTGGAGGGGGAAGACTTTAAATAATACGCAGAGTTATACATTTTAATTTGAAGTGACTGGACATGCATCCCCTCATTTTCGATCATAAAATCTTTTGTACACTGCCGACTACCTCTGGGTGCGATTCGTGTCAAATCTTGTCCCCGGTTTTATGCTTATTATTGATACTAAATATATTTTTTATTTATGGGTGTTATTGTTACTAATGCATTTCTCAGGGCCAAATTACCATTTTACGTATTTATGTATTTACTTGTCATTTGGTCTCTTTTTTTTTCTTCTAAATTCCTTCTGTCACATTTTGTTTCTTGATACGTATTTACTTCGTATAAACCTGTGACATTTCTGCACTTTACTTAATAAAACTGGTTATAAAATAAAAATAATGCAATGGAATGTAGATAAAACCGTAGCTCCTTTTTAAAATAAATACAGGAAATACATAATTAGTGACACAACGAGCACCTTACAAATGCTAATACGGCACAGGCACATACAGAAACATACACTCTTCTAATTAGACACACATACATAATTAACCACTCACGCACACACATACATAAAGAGACACTGTAGACACACAGATGTAAACTAAAAAAAATAAACACCCCCAAGCACACAGAGGCACGTATACACATTCAGACACCCACTCATATAGTCTTCTTTAGAGACACACATACAAAATGAAATATTTAACTATACTGATGAGACACGTAGTTGGCCACTATTACCTATATAGTTTGTCATACCCACCAATACACTTCCATAGGCACCTTTACATTATAGGTGTGTGCCATGTGTGCCCAGACACACCTTAAGGAAGGGCTAAATTGTTCACAATTGGCAAGATTTTAAAAATAGTTTATGTTTTAGCGTGTTTAATTACTAGTAATCGCTCTTTTTATCGTTTAAATATTATACTCTTCTTAAAATCCCTGATGCACACCCTAAAACACACACGTACACACATGTACACACACACGTACACACACACACACGTACACACACACACACGTGCACACACACACACGTGCACACACACACACGTACACACACACACACGTACACACACACACGTACACACACACACACGTGCACACACACACACGTGCACACACACACACGTACACACACACACACGTACACACACACACGTACACACACGTACACACACACACGTACACACACACACACGTACACACACGTACGTACACACACGTACGTACACACACACGTACGTACACACACGTACGTACACACACACACACGTACGTACACACACACACACGTACGTACACACACACGTACACACACACACACGTACACACACACACACGTACACACACACACACGTACACACACACACACGTACACACACACACGTACACACACACACACGTACACACACACACACGTACACACACACACACGTACACACACATACACACACACATGTACGTAAGTTAGAATGTTGTTCTTCCTCCCTTTCCTTAGCTCATCAGCGAAGGAGAGAGAGGGAATGAAAAGATCCATGGTGCGCCTGGTGCCCAGTGTGGGGAACAAGGACTATTGGGCAATGGCAGCACTCCTATCTCTCCTGTTCCTCCTTACTCACTGCTCATCTGAACGCAGGGGGTGCAATTATATGACCTCATAACACTCACTACTTGTTAGTGTGGGTGAAGTGTCTGATTGTAATTATTCCTGCACAGCTCGCACTGCAGTCTCTGCGAGAGGGGCAATGAACCCTGGCTAGCTAGGCCAGTCGCTCAAAAATCCCATGGCAAAAGTCACTAAAAATTGGGGACTCATATCTGTAGGGTCCCTCAAAGTGCGGAACCTAGGCATGGGGCCCCATTTCCCCCCACCCAAATGGTAGCCCTGATTTAGACTAATAAACCGAAAGGTGTCTAACCTGTCTGAGGTTATGTTTAAGTGGAATGCATCTTACTAGCTGCATTGGTAAAAACAAAAAAAATTATGAAAAAAATTAAAATAAAATTTAACCCTTTTCCCCCACATATTCAACAAGATTTTTTTTTAATGGCAGTTTTACCACTAAAAATGTAAATAGTGAATAGAATAGCACTACGATGACAGAAAAGTGAATACATCTGCCAACATTGTACTTTTTAATATTCCTCCCCCCCTCCCCCCCTTTAATATTTGGGTAATCCTGAAATGTAACTCGCTAATAGTGTTCTACATTTCTACCAGTGGTAAACATAAACCAGTAATACTAACTGATTAGAGTTTTTGGGAAACACTAGATTGTGATGTAATTACTCCTTTATTTGCTACATTTAAAATTTACTAAAAATCATAGAATAACAGCCATCAATTAAAAAAAAAAAAAATACACGTTAGATGCAGCATGATTATATTTTAACAGGTTGTATAATGTAGACAGGTGAGCTAATGAGCAATATCCAACTGTATTTCAATTGCTAATTTACAATCAGATTTTCTGGATGTTTTTTAACGAAGTCTTAACACGAATAGTTTAACCAGGACGAAGGAAGAAAATTTAGCAAAAATGTTGAATATTTGTTATACTACAATTTGATCAATAAACCAGATGGGATCAGTATATCAATCAATATACATTATTCGTCAATAACTTACACATGTTTTGAATGCCATTGGTTTCACCGTTGACATGAAGGACATTCTGCGACCCAGGTTTTCCATAGATGTCATGAGACCCATTGTGATCTGTCCGAAAAAGTTTCCCGGGCAAAGTCTGGTACCTCTGATCCTCTACATGGGGTTTATTCTGCCAAAAACAGACATGACAATGAGCACTAGAACTTGTGCTTTGGACAGGTTTACACAAACAGCTTTGACCTCAAGTTGAGTAACACGGGATGTCGTAATTGACTTTCCAAGGGTATTCGTTACATGCAGTTGTTCAGAGAAGATTACTACTGCCAACTGTGACCCCAAATAACGTTCTTCTGTTTCAATGTGTCCCTATTAGGGCAGTAACAGGTGTCACAGAGGTCTGCCCAGTCAGTCACTCCTCTGGGACCAGAAGTTATTTAATAACAGAAAGTATCTACCAAAATTTTAATTGACTGAAGTGTAAGGAACTTAATGCACAGTCTATACCCACTTGTGTAATTAAGGAATCCATTATCAGAGCAGAGTATTTATCTACAAATTATAATTAACATGCAAAATGTACTCAACATGCTTTATTGTAAATTTGAATCATTTTCTAATTTATTGTTTCTTAAAAATGTTAATTTTGCTGAGCTTTGTGATACATTCATAAAACCTACAGATTGCTACCAGTGGGGAAGAGAAACACACATGTTAGAAGTCTATGGAGTTGTGTGATACAAATTGATAATTACACATTTTGCTGTGTGTGGGGCTCAGTGTTACACTAATCCACACGGTACTGTGAGATTTAGGCTGTGGAGGTTTGTGATACACTTATATTTCTGATACATGGGTTTCCCTAGGATCAGTCCATGTATTGTCCACTGTACACATAATTACATTAACATTGAAGCTCATCACTTGTCAATACACATAGTAAGTCTATCTATGTGTATGAAACTACACATTTACAAGGAAAAAGACACACATACACAGGTAGCACCAGGAAACTGAATCTGAGAGATGGCTACTTGGTTTTACCCTTGAGAGGATCATTTTAAGGAAGGGGGAGGAGCAGAGGTACTGACAGAGGGAAGTAAATATCTCCCCTAGAAAGTTTAGGGAGGACAGGAAACAAATAAATCTGTCACACAACCAAGACATGGCCAGGCTAACAAGAAATACACTGCTGCATACATTAAGCACATTACTGTAAGCATTATAACTATGGAACGCTGTGACACTCACACACTACACATTACTGTAAGAGTTATAGCTATGGAACGCTGTGACACTCACACACTACACATTACTGTAAGAGTTATAGCTATGGAACGCTGTGACACTCACACACTACACATTACTGTAAGAGTTATAGCTATGGAGCTCTGTGATACACACACACACTACACATTACTGTAAGAGTTATAGCTATGGAGCTCTGTGATACATGCACGCACTACACATTCCTGTAAGATTTAGAGCTATGGAGCTCTGTGATACAGTCACACACTACACATTACTGTAAGAGTTATAGCTATGGAGCTCTGTGATACACACACTACACATTACTGTTAGCGTTATAGCTATGTAACTCTGACATACGGTACACATTATTAAAAGAGTTATAGCTATGGAGCTCTGTGATACAGTCACACACTACACATTACTGTAAGAGTTAGAGCTATGGAGCTCTGTGATACAGTCACACACTACACATTACTGTAAGAGTTAGAGCTATGGAGCTCTGTGATACAGTCACACACTACACATTACTGTAAGAGTTAGAGCTATGGAGCTCTGTGATACACACACTACACATTACTGTAAGCGTTATAGCTATGTAACTCTGACACACGGTACACATTAAAAGAGTTATAGCTATGGAGCTCTGTGATACATTCACACACTACACATTACTGAAAGAGTTACAGATATAAAGCCCTGTGTAAGATTTATATCTTTGGAGCTCTCCCAACCAGTAATATACAAACACAACACTTAATTACAAAAAAAGCTGAGCATATAACACAGCAAAGAGGGACAGGAGGCGTCTGGGAGGTCCAGTTACATGAATCTACGTAGAGCTAAAACATTTAGATTTAGTTAATATTTTAGCCCTGCAGAACTGGATACACCTATTTTAAGAGAAACGTTACTTCCCAGGATATTTAACATTATGTTTTCCTATCCTCTATATATTTAACAAATATGTTTTTGTGCCTGAAAAAATAAATTTAAACTAAATGTATAAATCCACACAACTATCCTGGTCTCCTCCATCTTGGCTATCTGTCAATGATTGTTACAATCTCTGTTCCTAGCCCCATCAGCCAACCAGAGGAGGAAAAACCCAAAATACAATGCTCGTTTCTCCTGCTGCAAAGTAACGTGTGCCTTGGCTGTGCCAGGATTAGAATGGATCGTGGTGTTAATTTCTAAATTGTTAATCTAATTAAACAAAAGCAGAACTTTATGACATTTTTTTTTAACAAAAGTTCGACAATTTTAATCTTTTATCGATTAAATGATTTAGTTTTCAGGGAAGTAACGAGTCTCTTGTTAGATGAGAATAGTCATGATACAAAATAAGAACAACAATATTAAAGATGTAAGAAACGTGGAAAAGAAAGTACAATAACATTTAAGGACAACAGAACTATTTGTAGCGGATTAATAATAATATACCTCTGGTGTTACAATGGGCTCTGGGTTTTCCACATCAACATGCTATGGGGTGGGAAGGACGATACATTGAAAAAACAACAAAGAAAAAGTCCGTAAACAAATATGTTAGTACAGTTTACAAACAAACACAACATTGTGAACGGTTAGAGGTTACATTACATAACTCCAAAGTTGCCAGAGAAATTCACAACACAGAAAGGTTTGATATGTTGTTTATCCCTCCGCATGATAGGATTTAACCCCTTCACTCTTCATGACTTCTGGGATTTCAGATCTTGGAGCCATTATTGGGGCAAAAAGCATTCCCAACAAGGTTTTTTTTTTGTTTTTTTTTTATAGTGTAATTCAATTATGTTTTATTCAAGGTTAGAAGAAAAAAAAAGTTGTATAAAGTTTCTATGGAATTACGTAGTGTATAAACAGAGCAAGATCTGTATTATCCAAGGGCTTGCCAAGTACATAGGTGTCATGAGTGAATGGATTAGCATAATACCCAATATTTAGTCCGTACAAGGTTATAAATAAGAATATTAATTGTCATGCGGCTAGGTTAACACAAAACACGTTAATAGAAATTAAACATAATCCCATTATATACAAGCATAAGAATGACCAGAATCAAGTCTTGCATTCAGAAATTGTAATTACAAAATCGGTTGTCCAACTGCTAATGTACTGCAGTTCCCCAAATTCTCTAAGTCAAAAAAATGTAGCCAAGAATCTGGAGCGACATGACTGCAAGCGTGATTTAGACCAACAAAACCAGAGATAGTCAACAAATAGCTTTCCAGCTATAACTTCGATATCTTCAAACCATCGGTTTCCAAGTCAAATGTGATCTTAAATTCAAGGGAATTGTTGAAGGAATGGTAAAACTGGCAAGTTTTGATTTAGTTATGCAGATCCAGATTGTCTTCAGAGCACTAACCTGATGGCTGATGAATGATTGGGAGTTACCCAGTGCAATCAGGCACTGCAAGGGGGACCGGCATTGTTCCTAACACTGCATCCTAGCTACTGATCTGTTGCTTTAAGTTAAGTTGGTGGGAATATTAATGGGGCACTCAGAGAACCATGGCCATTGCAGTTCATCATAGTGGTTATGGTGCCAGTAGTCTATGTACCTCTTCATAGTACCTATAACACAACCCTTCGATTAGCAAACAGAACATATAATTCCATTATGCAATAAGCTTTGCTTGCTTCTTTGTTTTTCTGCAAAGTAAATTAATTCTAATTAATTAACTAATTCTGATGTAAATATATATATATATATATATATATATATATATATATATATATATATATATATATATATATATATATCCCTAAAGCCACTGCGTTTTAACTAACTTTTCTTACCTTTTCCAGGGATTCACTTTGTAAATCTTCTAAACTAGTTGAAATCTTTTTCGGCTGAGGTCTAAAACACAAAAACAAAAAGCAACATAATGAGATAATTATTTAATGTAGAAAGAATACCAACTTCTCAGTTAAAGCCGTTACACTAGTAGGAACGTAATTATTATTAATACTGGCATTTATAAAGTGCCAACAAATTCCGCAGCCCTGTATAAGTAAGGAAAAAGACCGCACAATATACACAATCTAACACAAAAGGGGCGATATCACAGAGTAAATCAGATACATCCTTACCTAGTTCTAATTTCAGACGTTTCTTCTGGGGAGGATGGACTACCATTATCACTAGTTCTGGGCATACTTGCACTGTTAATAAATACATAAATAATGCATTAATGTATTTTACTTAAACCTTTCCATTAACAATGAGAGCTACTGGGACGATTGAGCAGAAACTGTGGACAGATTATATCAAACTGAATAAAGAGACAGGAGAGCAGAGAGGTTTTGAGATACTGAAAAGAAAGACAGAATTTTCGATTGTGAAGGAAGTCTAAGTTGGGAGGTACAAAGGTTAAGCCATGTTTCTGGTAAGAGATACAGACAGTAGAACTTATGGAGGGAGCCACAAGTCAAGAAGAGGCTTTACAATGGTTAGTGGTAACATGAGTGCAATGAACCTAAGAAGAGCGAGTTAAACCGCTGGCAGGTGGTCCAAAGAATGAGACTCATGGGAAAGACTGGGGAAAAACACATCTATTTGATAAACTGAATTGTAAAATCAACATCAAAAACACACATATGGTTATGACATTACCTTGAGTCCAAGTTATTTTGTGTAGGTGAAGAGGACGCAGAGGGCAATGGATCTTTAGAACAAAATACCTTCAAGGAAGATACAATTTTGTAAGGTATAAAAAAAACCAAACAACAAAAACACATAAACATTATCAATGATTTCCTTTAAATTCCTCACATGTTGAAAACTATTGGCACTGAATACGGAAACTGAATGGGCATCTAAATCATTGTTCTCTTATATCCAGATATTGCTCATTGTCGTCTGCACTTTTCCCATCTTTAGTCCATGCTGATGCTTTGACCTATTCCTTGTCAATAAATGCGGTGTTTAGAAAAGAAGGCTTAACTACTATAAAACTTAACAAAAAAAAAGTATGAATAGTGTAGTAATGGCTGAGCAAAGCAACACATATTTTTGAAGTACATGCTAAGTCAAGATACACTAAGGCTGAGTGAACATCATGTAAAATGTATTTATCAGCAGAATCTTAACGCTCACTGGCATAAAGTTTAAACCATATTTTTTTTTACATAACAATGGAGGGTCATAGGTTTCCTCCGTAGTTATGAACGTGGTGCAAACCTGCCTAGATAATTAAATTACCTCCGATTGAAGTAGATCTAACGTTTGATTATTCTTTGGATTCAATTTCCTCAGAGTGGCCTCAACTTCATCTTCACTACTTGCAGACAGAATCCTTTCCGAAGAGCCTGAAAACAACGAATTGAAATTTAGGGACTACATCTTTTTTTTTTATTCTGTACATTCTTTTTAGATTGTTCTGATAATCCGATGCATTCCATGCCCTCTACTCTACTCTAGAACAATGTCAGAGCACAGTCTTATTATAAAATTGTTAGACCCAGTATAGAATATGTATGCACACAAATATTGTACAATGTATACTTTCATTCGTTTTACACGAACAGGACTGGATCTCGTAATTGTGATTCGATTGCCCTGTTAAATCAATAAAGATTGTGCCAAAAATATTTAGATTTATTATATAGATTTAAAACAGTAAGGACAGGCAACATATTTTACTGCAACAGTTTGATTGCATTCAGTAACGAAGACACTAAGCAATGATTTATTATGGAATAATTGTAAATGCCACTTTACCATGATTTGCCATTACAAAACTCTTAACTCTTCGGAACTGGTTTAGCAGCAATGTTAGCTCCTCTATTCGAAGGTCCTGGTTGATAAAAAAAAAAAAAAAAAAAGGTAAAATAAATACAAATAAATTACAGTGGTATCATCCTTCCTGAGAAAAAATAAGAAGAATACAAAAACTAGAAAATTCACAACATACCAAAATCACTTTATTTATCATCTAAAAGGATTAGCCAAAGAACAGTTGAACATGGCTACATATTGTGGATCACCAACTCGTATTAAAGGACCACTCTAGTCACCCAGACCACTTCAGCTCAATGAAGTGGTCTGGGTGCCAGGTCCCTCTAGTTTTAACCCTGCAGCTGTAAACATAGCAGTTTCAGAGAAACTGCCATGTTTCACTGAGGGTTAATCCAGCCTCTAGTGGCTATCTCCCTGGGGCGCTTCCGTGAAAATCACGGTGAGAAGATGCTGGACGTCTACAGAAAAACATTGAGTAATGCTTTGCTATGGGCAGTTTGAAGGCGTGCGGGGCTCTTGCGCATTCGGATCTGACGTCGTTCAGGGAATGACAGGGTGCCGCAGTTCCAGTAAACGTTTCCGTTGGTGCGCACCTTATTTTGGCTACTTTATTTAGTACCCTTTACATGTATCACTGCAATACGTTCTAAAAAATACATTGTATTCCAGGTGTGTTTCTCTGGCTTCAAAGAGTTTCAGAATATGAATCTCCGGTCTTTAAATTGAGAATTAAAAACCAGTTGCAACAAAAAGTCACGGAAATGCTTGAGTTTTGCTGCCGTAAAATATTGCCTATGGTACTAAACATTACTAAAATGTAAAAAAAAAAAAATGTAATTTGATGACTGTGCGAATAAATTATTTAAGCTTTCTATTTTGTCTACCGAGCGGAAACGTAGGAGACAAGAGAGTGGATGGGTTCCAAGCAAACCCAGCTGATGGAACAAACAGATTATAGAGCTAATCTATTAAGTTGACCGGTCACCTATGTTTTGAAGAATTGCTCGGGGCACAGTGAAACTCAGGAACTTGTATGTATTCGAAAGACCTTTCCTATGGTAAACATTCTCAAACTATTAATAAAATCGCCCAAGCCTGAGGGGTCTTCTAAGTCAGCCATTTAATTTCCAGTGCAGAATAATGTTAAATCGACAAAAAAGTTACACATTATTTTATATCAACTTACCTTTTCTTCATTGGCTGCTAATAAAGTTTCCATTCCAAGCTTTAGCCTCTGAACCTCTTGATCTATACGGGAGAGATGTTTAATTTGGGTAAGTAGTTAGTAGCTTTATTTTTTATTATTTTTAATAAAAAAAAAAAAGAGAGACAACGGTCATCAAATTTTCATTTAAGTTTTTTAAAAAAAATGTATTACATTTAATGATATTTCTTCATATGACGTACATTGATTTTGCGAAATTTACACTTTTTAATCGGGGTGAGCAGCCATGTTGGGGCAGCAGTTTCACATGGATCAATCACAGCAGCTGACAAGTTAGATTAAGCAGCAGCTGATTGGATAACAGAGTCTGACCCAATATGGCTGCTCAGCTAAACAGAAAAAGACAAATATTCTAAAAATAAAATACAAAAAATTAAAAATCAATAAACACCATTTTAAAAAAGATCATTAAGTTTCATTAAATGTAATCAACTCTGAAAAACATGAAGTGAAAACTTGATGACAGTTGTCCTTTAAGACAATATAAAAAAGTTAATGTATTCACAAGTTCAGTAATTTAAAGAACACACAGCCTTTTATCACCAAGCAGGCATTTAAGCGAGCAGCTACCAATAGTTAGCAGATCAATTATCCGATTTAGTTTGCAGGTGTTATACATTCTAACATATTGGTTTGCAAAGTATTCATTCTACAACACATTGTTCCCATTTCATCGACAGGTCACCACATTCAATCAGTCTGTGCAATTTGCCTATATATACACACATATATAAAACAATCCACAACAAAGTGTTTGGAATATTAAGAATACGTTTGTGCTTTAAATTACACACCGTTCTCTTCCAGATTACTCTATTTTATATTAGCTACCGGTAATTTTAGATAGTAAGCTCAAATATTATATGAAAGTGCAGATGGCTGACTAAAGCAAAAATCTCGGCTTCTTTTATTCCAGCCAGTATATATAATTATTTATCCTTCTTTATGTTAGAATATAGTTTATGCTTTTATAGCAATCTGGGTAGGAAAAACTATACAAGAACTGAGAAATAAACAATGCTTTGAAGAAAGTCACCTCCTCGTTCCCTTCACATGCGATCAGCTGCTGCAGTTATACTATTAACTCTCTCTGCTATCACATACAAATGCCTCTGCTACCTCTTGTCTCATCTCCCCAGTTTAACCTTTAGATTGTAAGCTCACGAGCAGGGCCCTCTATTTTTTGTATTGTCTTTTCCAATTGTACAGCGCTGCGGAATTTGTTGGCGCTTTATAAATGCCAGTAATAAATAAAATAAAAAAGAAATGCACCTTTTTTAGTAATGAAGACTTGTGCGCGTGAAAATCTACCACATTTAAATATGAAATTAATTCACTGTTTTGCATAACATTCCAACACAGGTGTAGACAACCTTCAGCACTCCAGAAGTAGTGAACTACATCTCCCATAATGCTCTGACAGTCATAATGTTGGCAAGGAATCAGGAGAGATATACATTTCACCTGGAGTGCCGAAGGTTGCCTACCCCTGGCCTAACACCTGCTTTTAGAACCACAGTCACTTTAAAAAAAAAAAAAAAGGAATGAACATTTTGTAGATATTTGCACAAATAAATACCTACCTACACATCATACCTTAAACATACATTATATACACATTAGAACATCGATGCATAATTACGCACAAAAATGTAGGTCCTGCCAGATTTTAAAGTTTTGTAAAACACGTCATGTAATCTACAACACAGTGAGACGTTACAGGTAAATAATGCCATTGAGAAAACAAGTGCTTGGAGGTCAGTTGGTTCATCTAGGATTATAGAACCCCAAGATGAATTTTCCGTAAAAAAATCCTAAGAAATACCATTAGATAAAATATTTGGTAACTTTTCCTTTATGTTTACGTTTGGTTTTGCCATACTTTCTTTTCTTCAGCTTCTACTTCATGCCCCTTTTACACTTTGCAGTTTCTTAAACGGTCACGGTGTCCTTCACACAATGTGGAGTATTCACACATGCTTTAATTAGGAGGACACGCCGTCAGGGTCGGCTGGCCTTTCATCTCAGATTTGGCTGCTTGCCGGCCAGCATAATCCCCACACATAGCTTCCACAGAGAGTGAGCAATTTTAAGTAATCACAGAATAAACCAAGCTGTCCTGTAGGTACCAAACAGCGGGAGCAAGCAAGAGCAAGGACTTGGTCAGATATACCTATCCACATCCTGGCTCCACTAAGGTAGAACAGGACAATCAAGATCTCAAGAAGGTACCTATTCACAGAGCTTCTCATAAATCTGCTGAATCCTTATCTTCTTCAAATGACACGCATAGTTTGACAGGAGTCCAGTAGGAACATTGAAGGAACCTCTGTAGTTAAATATTCTACAAGGTTCAAACCCATTACTGTACAGGATCAGACCATGCAATCCCCACGGTGCTAAAAACACATTATTTCTGAATTTTCATTTGACCATTAGCAACTAGGTAACAAGCTCAGGATTTGTAATGACACTGCAATGGCTAGTCGGTACCTCTGATTTGTACATTGATAAAACTGCTCACACGGTTTCAATATTTGGCCAGTTAAAAAACAAACAAACAAAAAAAAAACCTCTAAAATTGTAAAGAACATCTTTGATTTAATACTGCTGGACAGACATATTATAAATGCTCTTTCTTACCTGATATCTTGCATTAAGAAAATGTATATAATTGTGCACATAATGTACATATAAAACAAACATAATTTCTAGAATTCTTTCACAATGTGATGATAAAACACAGGAATGTGAACTGTTAAACCAGAACGTGTTTAAACAACAAGGAACCAATAGCATCACAAAGCAGGCAACACAAATAGCAACCGGTTTAATCAAATACAATGCGGATTTAAAAGACGACATTCATTTCGTTAATGTGAATTATATGAATTTAGGTGGACATCAAACGTAAGCCATAATGTGATGTTAGCGGTTTCCAGAAAGTGGCAAAAAATAAATAAAAAATAAACCAAAAAGGTTATAGCAACATAGTAGCATTACAGACTGATTGGAAAGCAGGACAAACGATAAACGTTTTATGTCTTACGTTTCTCTTTTATTCTTTTCTTAAATACTTCTTCTATGTAACGGGAAAGTAAAATAATGCAACGTTACATTTTAATGTAATATTATCCATTTTTACAACGTACAATAAAGTTATTTTGCTAAATAAAAAATAAAATAAAATAAAATAAAAACAACTTTACTTAACACCATTAGAACCAAAACAAAAAAGTTACAAAATAACTAAAGAAAAAAGGGAAGCTGTGGATATGGATTTTTTTTTTTAAGCCAAATAATTCCCCACTTACTGGTATCAAAATACATCAATATGTTCTACATTCTGTACTAAAAATAATTTTAATAAATATGAAATCACCCACGTTAAATTTTTCTGCATTTATAGTTTTGTTGGGACAAATTAATCAGTTGTGGCCACAGTTTAATCGGTTGTGTGCGACTCAGTCACATACCAAAAAAAAAAAAAATATTTTTGGCTTCTTTTTATTATCCCATCATCTGATCTGTTTGGCTAGATTGCTAGTACATACATTTTAACTCTCTGGCCAGGATTCTCAATTTCCCCTGCAAATGTTTGTCTCACTCGTCTATCATTTAGATTGTAAGCTCACAAGCGATCTTACTAGCACTTTGTATGAAGTTGCTGTTAATGTTCGAATTTAAGGGTCCGACATTCCTTTCATATGGACATGTCTACATTCTGTTCTTTCTACCTCCCATGAATTCTACAGCAGTGTATAAGAGACTGAACACAAAGTTAACATAACAATAATAATAGAAATTAGGAATGAGATTGCCAATTCCAGTACCAGTAATGGTAATGGTAGAAGGTAAGAGAGAGATATGGTAGAAGGGGGGACCAGCACCCAAATACAGGGGTACGCAACCTTCGGCACTCCAAATATTGTCAACTACATTCCCCGGATGCTTAAGAACATTATGAGAGATGTAGTCCACAGCATCTGGAGTGTCGAAGGTTTGCCAACCCAGCCCTCAAGTACCCCCTAACAGTCCAGGATTTAAGGATTACCAAGTTGTGTCTAACGTGTTTTTAGGAGAAGAAACTCCCCCCACGCCCCCACACACTTTAGACACAACAGGGTAGTTCCTAAATCCTGGACTGGTAGGGGGTACTTGAGGACTGGGCTGGGAATCACTGTATTAGAGTACTGTAATCATGAGCCACCTCCTGATTTAATTTGCGATGCAGGCCATGTCATCGGCAGACCGCTTGTTCATCATGGCAAACTCAACTGCTTCTTCTGCATTCTCTCCCCACTTTTTATAGTGTCGTGGACAGAACTCCAAATTATGAAGCAAATTCAAAGGATCGTCTATTGCCAGTTTTGTTTGATTCTCAATACGTCCATGTGGTATTTCAGAATTGTAGAATATGGAGGAATCTCACATTGTTTGATACCAAATGCATAAGTCTACTAAATAGTATATGTAGACTAATTGCTGTAGATTTATTTTTAATATTTGTAGAATACTGGTTTAGAGACCCATTCGTCCATGTGGTTTTTATTTCTCTACACATATTGGTCTATTTCTCTACATATGTTCTAACTTTCTCTAGTTTCCAGGAGCTAGATCAGGTTTAAATTCTCTCTTTAGATGTAATCTTACAGCTTGCCTTGACAATGGCCTTTAAATATTGTGTTAATTATGGCCAGAAACTTGAAACAAGCCCCCCAAAAAACCTCATGATCGAAGAAAAGAAAAATTCTTCCATGTGCCAATAAAATGATAAAAATACAGAAAAATAAATCCCTTCGATAATGAAACAAAACCTAAAAACTTTCAGTCCTGGTTAATCTGTAACTCTTGCTTTGCCCAGCTTTGAGTTATACAAGATAATGGGTTTGAAGAGTGTCCCCTTTTTCCCATAAGGGCTAGCTCAGTAGAAAGTAGATACTTAGTGGCTTATCTATAATAGCAATCCTGGGCAACATGTCAACACGATACATTGGGAACGTACTCTACAACAAAACGGTTTACGCTTACTGAAGCAGGGTAAGTTGGGTGAATTAAAGCATTTTAGGTGAGCAGGAAGCAGATATTTAGGAGAATTATTAATATTTCATTATATCTATTGAATATTGTTGGTCACAGGTAACATTTCTCTCCCACCATATTTCTCCTATATTTGTATTAATGTCAAGAGCTGATCAATCGAGACCTGGTCTAGAAAATACAGCTGTTGTGGTAATAACTGCATGCTCTAGACAGCTATATACCAATACTGGTTATAAGGGCAAACCTTTGGAGAGACCGTGTGGAGGAACCATAAGTAAACACGTGCTTGGTCCATGTGGCCCTAAATGTAGGTAAATGTTTACCATCATATTTAAATCAACAACTAAAAGAAAAAAGAAAAAAAACAAACTAAAAAAAACACAAGCAGAACAAGAAGCTCACGCACATGCATTAGAAATGTTATATTAACGAATGACCATTGTCCAGAATGTGAAACAATAGCACTTTACCTCTTTCTGAAGATTCGTTTTGGGCAATGGTCTTTGAAGAGATTTGGCTTTGTAAACGCTCAATTTCAGCATCTTTTAATGCCAGCTGCTCCTGAAGTTGGGCTATTTCAGCCTGAAATGCACAAAAGTGAATGAAAATCTCCATATTGTTGGGAGCCATACCAATAATTGGAATTGTGTTTATCATACAAAGACTTCTTTCAGCCTGGCGGATATAACCTTAAATCAGGTATTACTGATCCATTGCAGTATTTATTAGCAATAAACAGCAGAACTACTTCTCGGGACACAGTGTGTTTAATTAGAAGTTTCACTCTGTGAATGAATGCAACATCAGGGAGCCTGATAGAATTCCTGGAGGTTTTAAAATAGGGGTAGGTACCCATTGGCACTGTTACAGACTACATCTCCCCTGATGCTTTGCTAGCATTGTGAATGGAAGAACATTATGCGAGATGCAGTCCCGAACATCTGGCGTGCCAAAGGCTGCTAACCCATGTTCTAGAACAATTAAGTTTTGTGAACAAGTTTTATGAATGTTAACTGAAAGACTGTGCATACTTATTTCTTCTTGAATAAGCATCAATAAGCATCATCTTCAACCTTTATGACACAATGTAAAGATGTGAAATACACTGAATATCCAGAACTGCAGCCTAGAATGTGTGAGAGACCCTGCCATGGGCATAGTAAGTAATCAAAGACATTCTATTTTCGATAGTCCTCAGCTAATAGGAAATGAACATGAATATCAAAATGGGAACCTCTAGATTAGTACACAGCCTCGCAGAGTGTCTTAGTCAGTCTCTTGTCATTTCATACTGGCTCAACCAAATGCTGGTGCTGGGTTTCTTATAATTAAAATATTGGTGGTCAGAGATCTCAATCGTTATCCACAAAATAGTTTGTTCTTGCGGTCAAGAGGACATGGCATGTCTTGGGGTTAAGGTCAATAGCCTATTGTTGATGTCACTTTAGATATCGATGCGCCAGATAGATTAGAGTTATGCACTAAAGTGAGAATTTAAGGCCAAAAGTAGAAGCACAGCAGACTTAAATCTTTCCAGTTTGGCTTTTGTGGTCTTCTCATTTTATTTAATAACCACGAGATAGGAAGATTTTTTTTTTCTATTTCTAACATCTCATAATAAATGTGAGTTATAAAGACATAACGATACAATAGACACCTGTGATAGGTCGTAGTGTTCTCTTAAACTAATCACAATCCCCACCTTTGTGGCTTTCAGTTTCCATTCATACTGTGTCCTTTCATTTTCCAACTCTTCAACTTTAATTTTGAGGTTTTTGAGCTCTTGTAACAAATTCTGTTTAAGAGAAAAAGAAAAGAAAAAAACATTTTTATTAGGGATGGGTGCAACGAACCACAAGCACACCCTTGTACGCTGCAGTCAACAATTAAGGAAGCTCGAAGACACACACACAAATCAACCAGCATGCCTAAAAACACAAGTCAACAAAATGAAGTTTCCCATGCAGTTGCTTTCACGTGGACATGGCCTGTTCACGCTTGATTCTGAAGCTATGTATAATCATTAAAATATGTATCTTCTGCTTGGAATCCAGATTTTATGAGTCACTTTATGCACGAAGGTATGTGTCTCAGCAAGTTCATGTTTCACTTCTGCATCATAAATACACAATCTGTATTTTCTATTTATTTATTTATTATTGCCATTTATATAGCGCCAACAGATTCCGTAGCGCTTTACAATATTATGAGAGGGGGATTTAACTATAAATAGGACAATTACAAATAAACTTACAGGAACAATAGGTTGAAGAGGACCCTGCTCAAACGAGCTTACATTCTATAGGAGGTGGGGTGTAAAACACATTAGGACAGGAATTTGCAATCAAATAAGGTGGGCTGCCCTTTAGGAGAGGGCAAGAGGCAGGTATGTGAGGTAAGGGTTAGTCTTGGAGGCCATAAGCTTTCCTAAAGAGATGGGTTTTAAGGCACTTCTTAAAAGATGCAAGACTAGGGGAGAGTCTGATGGCGGTAGGCAGGCTATTCCATAGGAAGGGAGCCGCCCGCGAGAAGTCCTGCAAGCGCGAGTTGGCCGTACGAGTGCGGACAACGGACAGGAGGTGGTCACGGGCAGAACGGAGAGACCGAGAAGGGACATACCTATGGATCTGTGAGGAGATATAAGAGGGGCTAGAGTTGTTCAGTGCTTTATAGGTGTGAGTTAGTACCTTGAATTGACTCCTATAGCATACAGGAAGCCAATGTAAGGACTGGCAGAGGGGTGAGGTGTGAGAGAAACGACTAGAGAGGAAAATCAATCTAGCAGCAGCATTCATTACGGACTGTAAGGGTGCAGTACGGCTATTGGGGAGACCAATCAGGAGAGGGTTACAATAATCCATGCGGGAAATTACTAGAGCATGGACAAGCTCCTTGGTAGTATCTGGTGCGAGAAAGGGGCGGATGCGGGCTATGTTTTTAAGATGGAATCTACAGGATTTGGCAACATGCTGGATGTGAGGCTCAAAGGTGAGACCAGAGTCAAGTATGACGCCAAGACAGCGCGCTTGCAAGGATGGACTGATGTTGGTACCACAAACTTGGAGGGAGAGCGAAAGAGGAGGATCAGTATTAGGAGGAGGAAAGACAAGGAGCTCAGTTTTTGAGAGATTGAGTTTCAGAAAGCGGGAGGACATCCAGTCAGAGATGGAAGAAAGGCAAGCAGTGACACGTTGCAGGACGGCAGGGGAGAGGTCCGGGGAGGAGAGATATAGTTGGGTGTCATCAGCATACAGGTGGTAGTGAAATCCAAAAGAGGTAATAAGTTTGCCAAGAGAGGCAGTATAAAGAGAAAATAGAAGGGGACCAAGGACGGAGCCTTGGGGAACTCCAACTGAGTCAGGGCAAGGGGAGGAGGTATCATTAGAAAAGGAGACACTGAATGAGCGTTGGGAGAGATAAGAGGAAAACCATGAGAGGACAGAGTCACAGAGACCAAGCGATTGAAGAGTTTGAAGAAGGAGAGCATGATCAACGGTGTCAAAGGCCGCTGAGAGGTCAAGAAGAATTAGTATGGAGTAGTGGCCTTTGGATTTAGCTGCGATTAGGTCGTTAGTAACTTTGATAAGGGCAGTCTCTGTAGAGTGGAGAGGGCGGAAGCCAGATTGAAGAGGGTCAAGGAGAGAATTGGAATTGAGGAAATGAGACACACGGGTAAAGACAAGTCTTTCCAGAAGCTTTGAGGAAAAAGGGAGCAGGGATATGGGACGGTAGTTAGAGGGGGTGGATGGGTCGAGGGATGGTTTTTTTAGTATAGGTACTACAGTGGCATGTTTAAGGTCAGCAGGGACGATGCCAGAGGAGAGCAAGCAGTTGAAGATGTGTGTTAGAGAAGGCACGAGACAAGTGGAGAGAGATCTAATAAGGTGAGATGGGACAGGATCGAGCGGGCAAGTGGTGGGGCGAGAGGAGCAAAGAAGAGCAGCCACCTCTTGGTCAGTAGCTGGGGAGAATGTCTGAAGGGTAGGAAAGGCATGATCTATGTGTGATTGAGAAACAGAAAGGCAAGGAGGGGAGAATTCTTTCCTTAGCTGTTCAATCTTGTCAGTGAAGTAACATGCGAAGTTATCAGCAGTAAGGTTAGTTTTGGGGGTGGCCACAGCAGGGCGAAGAAGAGAATTAAAGGTGTGAAAGAGACGCCTGGGGTTGCGGGAACATGAACTAATGAGAGTGGAAAAATAGGACTGTTTGGCAAGGGCAAGGGCTGCACTGTATGAACACAATATGAATCTATAATGGAGAAAGTCTGATTGTGTACGAGACTTCCTCCATGAGCGTTCAGCACAACGGGAGCATCTTTGCAGGTAGCGCGTTGATTTAGTATGCCATGGTTGGGGGCGGGTCCTCCTCGAGGTGCTTGTTTGGAGTGGCGCTGCAGTGTTCAAGGCAGATGTAAGAGTAGAGTTATATATGGAGATGGCCTGTGAAGGACAGGAGAGGGAAGGGATGGACAGCAGTTGTGAATCAATGTCAGCTGACAACTGTTGGAGATCAAGAGAATTAAGGTCCCTCCTGAGTTGAGGGGGGTTAGGCTGAGGTTTTTGGGTGAGGGGGTATGTGAGAGCAAATGATAAGAGGTGGTGATCAGAGAGTGGATATGGAGTGTTGCAGATATTAGATACTGTACATGCATAAGTGAAGATTAGGTCAAGGGTATTGCCAGCTACATGGGTGGGAGAATCTGCCCACTGCGATAGCCCGAGGGAGGAAGTCATGGAAAGTAGTTTGGTGGCTGCAGAGGTCAAAGGTGGGTTTATAGGAATATTGAAGTCCCCGAGAATTAGGGATGGAATGTTAGAAGAGAGGAAATAGGGTAGCCAGGCAGCAAAGTGGTCAAGGAAGAGAAGAGGGGAACCAGGGGGGCGGTAAATAACAGCAATGTTAGCAGAGAAGGGTTTGAAAAGGCGAATTGAGTGTATTTCAAATTATGGGAAAGAGAGAGAAGGGGGGGTGGGAAGAGGTTTAAAAGAGCAGTGAGGGGAGAGGAGAAAACCAACACCACCACCTTTACATTCAGAGTTTCTTGGGTTGTGGGTAAGTTGGAGACCACCGAAGGACAAAGATGCAGGGGTGGCAGTGTCAGAGGGGGAGAGCCAGGTTTCTGTTATGGCTAGTAAATCAATAGAACGAGAGATGAAGAAGTCATGGACAGCAGTGGATTTAGTTATATTGCAAACAGAGCGTGCGTTCCAGAGGGCAGTATTGAAGGAGGATTTAGAGGAACATGAGATGGGTATGAGATTAGTGTGGATCCTTGGGTTAGTATGTGCTGAGTTTGTTGCGAGGGGGCCGGGGTTAGGAGAGACATCACCAGCAGCTAGGAGCAGAAGGATAGAAAGGAAGTGAAGGTGGGAGTAGGATTTGAAAGTTTTGTAGGAGGGTATGTATGTAGAGGATTTGGGAGGAGTTGGTGGAGATAGGCTGGAAAGGTATGCGTAGAGTGCATGGGATGAATAGAGAGGGGAGGGGAGTAAGGTGGAAGTAATAATTATGGTGTTGCTAGGGACAGGTGAGTGAAAGGATAGGGATATTTTAGTGATGAGAGAAGTTAGTGTTAAAGTGAAAAATAGAAGGGAGAACATTAGAAAAAGTGTATTATATAGATATGTAGATCATATATACAAACACACAAATATCAATGAGTGATTAAACCAATGTAAGGATGCAGTGTGTTAAATAAATTCAGGTGAGGAGAGGTTTAGTGATTTGATTGGTGTGTTAAGGAAACCAGCTGATGTGCACTATCTATAAGTAAGTTGTCGACCATGGGGTGGGATGGTGTGGGGAGGGGTGGGTGGGCAATCTTCCAGAGATGATACCTCTGCTCTAGACATTCTAGACATTAAAATGTAGGCAACCTCCAGGTCGGTCAGTGTTGTGGAGAGACGACTGTGAAGGTCTTCAGTGGAGGCGCAAAAATATGGAAGGGAGAATTTTTTAGACAGAAAAGATCATTCACATTTTTGAGTACCGTTCGGAAGTCAGTGGATTCAAGGTCAGGATTCTCACATCCAACTACTTTGTGTCCTTTATCTCTGTGCTTGAATAGTTAAAAATATGCCTTTGTGGTTCCTCCAGTGATGCAATTTCCTTGAAACACTTAATTATAATACACTAGCTACAGATTTTTGTTACTAATCCTTTGGCAGCCAATAACCGTTTTAGCTGGAAAACCTTAGGTCAGTTACACTTACCCTGGAAAATGTTGTGCAAGTTCCTTTGTTAGATTACAATAGCTTATTTTTATACTAGAGATCTAACAATTTGGAAGTTTATTCCCATGTAGGCCCAGATTAAATAAATCTTGGATGAGAACCTGGCAGGGTCTCATTACCTAGAATCCTGGAGAGGTCAATGGAAACAAGTACATTGACAGCTCTCCAGAGTTGCTCGTCTTGTTACACATTAGGGACTCAAAGGAAAAAAAATAAAAATAATTAAGACAAAGTGAGGGAAAACTGCTAACAATACCTTCATGGAACACCTTGACCCAACTTGAAGATCATGTATTTGACTCCCAGTGGATTTCGGGTGACCAAGTCGGCACCTGAAATTTGTACCTTGATGAACAGGTTCTACACGAAAAAACAAATTAAGGTCCAGTTTAAATGTATATTAAAAGCCTAGTAGATGGTGAAGTTATGGAAAAAAAAGCTGAAACTCCCTAATTTATCAATGCCAGAAGAGCAGTGAGCTAGGCAGGGGTGTTGCTCGGTTCTAGAAACACTTCGGGCTTGAGCCCCCAGGAAAACTTGATGACCCTTACACTAAAAGAGAGGCGAGGATAGGTCTTGACATATCCTCAATTTATGTTGTTTATTTCCCCTCCTCTCTACCCATGAACAGCTTGCTGCTGATGCAGATATAACAACATGTTGCACAACAAGGTATGGAATGTGACCATGCCCCACTACATTGCTAACAGAGGAATGTGCAGTCGAGTGGTGTTCCCAACGCCCCTACTCATTGATCATGCTTTTTATAACTGGTGGCGGCTTTGAAAAAAAAACACTATTATACGTTTTCTACCTCTACCAACTGTAGAGATCCAGGGTTAAAAAAAAAGCCTTACCACTGAGCATTCAACCCCAGAAGTCCCCTTTTCAAGCAACATCTGTAGAGATATGTTTGTTTTAGGCACAATTACTTTGGTTTGCTTTTACAAAGAGGAACTTTATTAGTGAGGGAATTATTTTGTGGAATAGATCAAATATGAGGACTCGTGAAATCGTATTTATTTTTTTTAAAAGAGAGGAGTGGGGCTAATTCCTTAACCGCAGATATGCTTCGACACAAAAAAACTGTAATATGCACAATTTATACCTTACACAGACTGTAGGTTTCCCAAGACATAATATTTAAAGGTTTTCATAGGTTTGGTACTTTACTCAAACACATTCTACCATGCCTACTGTACCCGCAACAGGTCAAAGCTCACTGAAAAGTTGCTAATCCCACCAGTCACTTTCAATAATTTAATTATTGTTCCTAGTCGTATAGAGTGTTATAGTGCATTATTACAGCGTCCACACAGATCCTAGAATTAAACTAACAACTTCTATGTTCTTTTTAACACATGCCCAGATTTCCTATTGGAATGAAATTATATATATTTCTTTAATTAAGAATATTTGATGTAAGGGCTACTTCACATCAAGTAAGGTGGTTGAGAGCCAGAACAAAGAAACACTGTGCTTGGATTTACAGAAACACTACAACATGAAGGGAACAAAACACCATCATCATCAAGGAGCGCATGCTGTGAGTGCAATGCAGGTTAGAATAAAAAGTTATTCAATCATAAAACCCCCCTCCCTCCAAAAGACAACCCCAAAAAAAACCATATGTTTCTGTTTCAACAGACTAAGACACACCACCCCTGGCTGTGACTCCCATAGCCTGCATGAAAAAAAAATTATAATGATGTTAACTTCCTTTAGACATTGTATCTCCTGCTCTGCTATTAACAGTGGAGGAGATAAGAAATTCTAAATTAAACGTCATTTGCAAGAAAGGAAGTGTAAACATTAGATGACTCTTTACAGGAAGTGTTTAGGAAGGCTGTATACGTCACATGTAGGGAGGGGTTACTAGGGCTGTATATACAAAGTGATTTAACCCCTAAATGACAGATAATTGAGCAGTAAGACGGAATGGGGAATGATCTATACACCAAAACTGCTCCATCAAGCTAAAGTTGTTTTGGTGACTAGTGTCCCTTTAAGTCACATCCTTCTAAAAGGTCTTCAAAGTCAGAGTAGAGCTCAATGTGGTTTTGTGCAAGGACTAAATGATCCTTTAGAGAGTGTGAATACTTCTGAATCTGATCATTCATAATCAGAAATATGAACAATCCTGGGTGTCTCTTTCCACTTTTCTTTCTCTGCCAGATGTTTGTGATCATTCTCGTGAAGTCTGATGAGATTATTTTTCGCTCTGCGTTTTATAAAAACAGGGTTATTTATTTTCTAATTATTAGGCAATATATATATTATCAGCCCATAGTTTTTGAAATAGACATTTTTCATAATGTGAGTGGTGTTTTTAGAAAGTCAATCAAGCCACCTTCAACCTTGGTTAGAGCGCGATCCATATGTTATACTTCCTATTAATAGTCCACCAATAGAGATGAGAGATTTTTGTATGCAGTGGAAGCAAGTCATACTTTTAGGCCTTTCCTGAAAAATACAGGCTATGAATACATGACACCCAGGGCAGTCTTTAATGCGGGGCAAATTGGGCAGCTTCCCCGGGCCGAGTTACTCTTGGGGGGCCCAAAGCAGCTGCCCCATGAGCCCTGCTGCCCTCAACTATTCTTCCCCCATGGGACCGACATTAAGGAGGCCCACCGGGTGGGTATTTGTAAGCAGGGGCGTGGTCACATGCTGTGGCCCTTTAACAGCGTGACCGGGCCCCTTGCTTTTCGGCAAAGCTGTGAGGAAGTGACGGCCGCGAGTCACTTCCTCCCACTGTGACTAAGAAGAGGAGACGCATGGGAGATGAAGGAGGGGGCCTGGGATGGGAGAGGCAGACCCCAACTCCCAACAGCCTCCAGTCTGGACACCGGGAAACTGGTAGGTTTGATACCGTAAATGTGCATTCTTAATAGCTTTTATGTTTGTAAAATCCATTCACAAAGATCTTGCTTGTTAATTGACTTTTAAAAGGAAATGCTTTTTTACCATAAATATTTATAATGGAGGAGGGGATGGCATTTTACCGCTTAGGTGTGTGTGGGGGGGGGGGGGGATTTTGGCTCTGTGTTTTGGCGCTAAGAAGTTATGCCATTTGTTAAAAGGTAGGAAACTGGAGGGTGGGTTTAAAAGTGTAAATTTAGGTCAATATGTCCGTGTTAATGTTCCCGTGTCAATGTCCCCGTGTCAATGTTCCCGTGTCAATGTGTCCCCGTCTGTAGGTTTGTCAGTGTGTGTTTGTGTCAGTATGTCCGTCAGTGTATGTCAGTAGGATTGTTGGTGTGTCTGTTTGTGTCAGTATGTCCGTCAGTGTGTCAGTATGTATTTATGTGTGTGTGTCACTATGTCTGTCAGCGTATGTCTCTGTGTATGTGTGTTAGTATGTCTGGCAGGGGGCAGGGTACAAGGGCCCCAAGCAAATGGTTGCCCAGGGTCCCGTCAATATTAAAGACGGCCCTGATTACAGCTCATGTAAAAAGGATTTCAACTGAAATATGAACTCTGGGTGCAATATCCCTTGCAGTCCAAAACCAGAGATTGTATTTAAATAATCAGGAATAGTCTGGCTTTGGGTGAATGGGAACCAAAATAGGAAAAGCAATTGCAACTTCCATTGTCATGTGACAATTGTTTCGACATTGAATTAAAAAAAATAAAGAAAAAAAAAAATTGTCAAACAAGTTCATGGAACATACAGTGACTAACATACAGGTTAGTGGATACAATAATACAAAAAAAAAAAAAACGCGTGCTAGGTGTGATTATACAGGGGAGCCAACATGCGGGTTGCAAACTGTATCACTGCAACTCAATATCATCCTAAGGCACACAGTTAGAGCTAGTAATTCAACACCCAGCTGTGCAGCCACAAGCTAGTCTGAGACGACTGTGCCAACAAACAGAATAACAGGCTTTGTCGGGCGACGGCCCATCAGGCGGTTATATTGTCTGCTAACATTGTGTAGAGGTGAACAAAGACACACATTCTGGATGCTGGAGAGGACGTTAACTTTTGCAACAAATTCATATAAATCCCTATAAACTCATGCTCAAGGTATAAAATACGTCATACGTTGTTTTCTTCACATCCTGGGCAATGGTTCTGCTCAATGGGCTCGATAAGGCAGTTTGTACTGGAATCAAGAGCCTTAATAAGGTCAGATTTGCTATTCTGGGGTTCCCTCTCTTGAATCTTATTATTGATATCCTGCTGGAATTTACACATTTGCTCCTGTAGCTCATTTATCATGTTCACTACGGACTGCGAGAAAAAGGAAACAAAATGCATGAGACAAGGTCCAAAAGGGGGTTACAGCTGAAGAAAAAGCAGATGAAAGATACGGATAAATTCACAGAGTTACTATAGTTGACATGCAAAACCAAATCTAAAATTGATAAAAAAAAAAAAAAAAAAAAAAAGATTCTTTGCTATCCTTCCCTATAAACGAATTCCAGTTTAAATTTCCCAATCAATGGCACATATCAAAGTTTAAAATATTACAGCTATAGGTATACACATATTGTCTCCCGTGGAATATAGGAGACTTTGATGTCTGTACATAAAAGACAACATAGAACCGTACTCTCTGACATTTTATTAGGAGCATCTAGATTGTACCAAGAGGGACAAGTTGACTACATAACGTTTTGAATGTTTGATAAAAAAAATTTGACTACATGTCCGTTCAATGAACATTCCATTTTGCCCACTCCTACACATGGCCCATTTGATTGAAATCTGTATACTTGACGCCGGTCATGTTTGTGGAACCAGCTTGGAGAATACATTGTCTATCACATTGCTGGAGATATAATTTGAATAAGGAGTAGACTGTAGTCATAAAGGAATATACATTGCAGGAATGCTTGGGTATACTGGACATTTAATTGATGTCAGTTGGCTTGATGACATGAAACCATTTCCTAAAACATTAAGCCCTGCTAGCCTCTACCTTACAGACATGATCGATCCATGAATTGCAGCAGAACCAGTTTCAAACCAACAGACAATCATTAAGCTTCATGATCACATGTCTACGGTAGCCACATATTTCTGTTCTGATCTGCTGGAAATGGAACCCTATTTGTTCTTCTGCTGTCCAAGAACATCTGCTTCAATGAAATTATTCAGTGACACCCTTCTCTTACCAACTTATTTTACCAACATACAATTACAAATGAATAGTAGATAAACCATAGGTGTAGGAAATGACAGTCTGACCGAGTAATAAAGGTGTCCGATACCATCTTGAAATGTTTGCTGTATGACTCTTAAAGTTGAAGTTAACAAACTTAAAGGATTAGACACATAAGGAAAAAAGAAGGGGGTCCCATCTATCAGCTGTTTTTAATGTCAGCAAATGCACAAACCCTGAAATAATTTGGTTTAGCTCCTAGCCACTTTTACATCTTGATAATTGTAGTTGAGGAGCATCACAGATGCATCCTGATTAAGATGTACCTAGAGGCACCTATGAGGCTGACCTTCTGAGGCACTGGAACACCATTTGGAATGGTCTGGAAAGAGAGATACCACCACATCAACACCTCATAAAATTCTGCTTAACTATCATACAGAATTTAATATACATTATATTATCATGGATATCAGTCTATACTTCTGATCCAAGGCTTCCCATAAGTCTGCATCCCATGTGTGAACAGATTGTGATTGGCTAAGAGAAGAGCTATGAGTCAGTAAAATAATAATTACACACTCATTTAGAAGTCTACACATTAGTTTGAAACAAAGCTGTAAACATCTAAAGGAATTCTATATAAAAGCACACTAAGTGGACATCTCTATAGCAGGGAATCGCTCAATTCTCCAATATCGACCAATAAAAAGGATGTGGGGTTGAAATAATTAGGAACACTGGATGTAAAACCAAGACTAGCCACAGACAGAAATTCTTCCAGAATTCTCAAAGAATGTTGCAAGGTCAGGCTGGGGTGGAGACCAACAATGGCTAGATAAGATACCCATAGACATACATAACAGATAGGCCACCACCTCCCTTACTCCTGTGTAGTAGAGTTTGGGGAACTGAACCTATTTTTTTGAATACATTTTTATTTGAGGATTTGTGCCTTCTTGGTCTCCGTTAGTTTGGCCATTCTTCTCTGACCTTTCTCGTTACATTGTGGTTTTGTTTGCAGTACACTTGAAGTTTTGTGTTTATTACACCGTTGTCTGTAATAAGTATACAAGACTGTGGGGAGTTAAAAAGAAACCCAGGAGGTCAGCTCGATCTGCTGGGCTAGAATCACTAGATCTGACACAGACAGACTGTGGTCAAAGTCACTTCATTGACTCATCTTTCCTATTCTATGGTTTAACGACAAAAATAACTAAACCTCATGAATGTCTTTTGTGCTTGGTTTGTCGAGTGGAAACAACGTGATGTGTTATTTGGCAATGAGCAGGTATAATAAACTGGCCATTAAGTGTATGGTTTGAGAGGTGGGGTCTTTTTCATGAATAGTTTTTAGACAGTATTATTTTTATTAGAAGCAAACGTTATCAGTACTTTTTCTTTTTTCTTTTCTTTTTTTTTACATGATCTAGTCCGTTATTTTGCTTTTTAACCTATTTTTTTTTCCACTGGATAATTTAAATAACATTTGCTTAAAAAGTAATTTGTGAAGTAACTGTTGCAGCTCAAAGCTGAAATGAATGCATAGAACAAATTAGGTTCTGAGGGTTCAGAAAGCAAGTTTATACTGTGACAATACGGTTTTATTCTTGTTAAGTTGTTTAACAGGTTTTATTTATACATTTAACATGTCACTCTATAGTTTTACCTAAATAAGGGCATCCAATATCTTTTCAAGTATAATGCATAGGAATACTAGCTGTTTATGACAGTTATCCACAATAAGTGCTAAAGGCATGCCAGCAGTGTGGGATTTAGGTATGCTCTAATTCCCGTTCCATTGAAGATACGGACAAAACCTGGAACATTGGTGTGCCCTGAGGATTGTGATTTGAGGGGTTCTAATTAAACCTTCAAAATTACAGGAACAAACGATGGGAAGAGCCAGAAGGTAGATGGAGGGTAAAATAATATGCACTAACTGTGGGCATCATGGGTCTTTACACCCCCAATGTTTATGAATTGTACAATTATCAAGTTATTAAAAAGTTAAAAAGGTATCCAAACTTTGAAATTATTTTAAGGGACACTCCAGGCACCAAAACAACTTCATATAAATGTGAATGGGGAATCACTGATTGGCTGAGAGCACCAAATAACTGTTCTCAGCCAATCAGCGGTACCCATGCCCAGCGGCACTCAGCGCTTCCAGAAAGTGACATTTCAGAAGGCGGTTGATGCCTGTGGGAATCGGAGACTTTTTCATGTAGATGAAGTTGTTTTTGTGCCCGGGGTGTCCCTTTAAAGGATGAATTTAATAATAGACATTCACGGTTTTAAAAGTACCTTTTTTTGATATACCTTTGGAAAGTCCCGCATATCTTACATGATATTGTGATTTGAGAAAACCCCCCCAAAAATTTAAAATAAATAAAACACACAAGAAGCTTTTTAACCCCTTAAGGACCACATTTCTGGAATAAAAGGGAATCATGACAAGTCACACGTCATGTGTCCTTTAGGGGTTAACTAGTTTAATAGATGTACAATGTGAAGGGCGTGATATCATCGTAACATTTGGTGCTGCTCTGATCCACGTGTAAAATGATACATTATATAGCCATTGCGACTAAGGAAACGTGAGTGGCCATTAAATGCTGGGTGGAGGCAGACCAGTTTTTTTTAGTTTTTTTTTTTTTTTTAATGTAGTTGATTGTTACAGGTTTGTACTTTTGCTTCTGTAGTGCATTAAAACATGAATTACAAAGAGACAGACAGACAGATCTTGTGCTGTGTACCAACAATTACTGGTTAGATTACCAGAAAACAAAAACAAACAAACATTTGTTTGCTGAAACAAAGGCCTGTAATAGGTTTGTGTCAGTCTTGTAGCGGAGCTGCAATATTAAATCCCCAAGATCTCCGCTGGTATAGAAGGTAATCCAAAGTAAAGCGCTGGAAAAGAAGGCAATATCCCAAATCCCCCAGTAACCGGACGAAACACAGTTCATGGAGTCAACTGACAATTTTATTCACGGCTCCAGGAGTCAACTGTCATTTTATTCCACGGTCACAGTATTTATGCAAGTCCCCATGCAAGGGGTTTCCTGAATGACATTGCAGGGGTTTTACTACAGAGGACTGTGTGGGGAACTTAGCCTGCAAGGCTGTTTCCCAGCATGCCTTGCTGTACAGGAGGGATAATTGTGCAAGAATGTCCGGTTAACCCCTTAAGGACAGACGACGGATATATTCCGTCATGATTCCCTTTTATTCCAGAAGTTGTGTCATTAAGGGGTTAATCACATTATCTCTCCGTACAGCAAAATATACAGTTTACATAAAAATACATAACTGATATAATATTCAGACGAATGCTACACACTGCATATAAAACGAGCATAGCAACAGTTAACGAAATATTCACACGAAGTGTCCAGAAGTGGTTTGCCACATGTTAGTCTTCTTAATTTCCCTTTGAAAGGTCAAGGAGTGAATTACTCACACCTTGTGCACACACCTGGTTACACACTGTGCCAGTGCATTTGGTAACTTGTTTTTTTTTTTTAAAAACTGTTGCCATGACAAATACAGTATTTAATATATTTATATATATTTAGCTTCAGCACATGACAGGTTGATGACAAGTGGTTTACCAACATCCGCCACGCTACGAAATTAATATCTTCAAGAGGCATTTATAGGCTTTAATGTTGCTTACAAGCTCAGTAAAAAAGTGAAACAGCTGGGAAGCTGCAAAGTGTTACATGTGACCAGAATCTGTAGACTGCAAGATATAAAAAAAAAAACGAAACACGATGGGAGCCTTTCTCCATCCTCTATAATCTGTGAGTCTCGTCTTGCCAGCCAGACTGAGAATAGAACACATTTTACTTTCCTGCCTCTGGCTTTCTGATATTATACAATTGAGCCACAAAAAAAAAATTAAAAAAAATAATTACAGAACGGTAATAGAAAGTACTCATTTCCTTGCAACACTGATTCGCTGTAGATAATCTGCTGCAAGTAAAGAAATCCATTAAAAAAAAAACCAAAAACATCCAAACGTAAAAAGGAAAGACATTTTTTTTTTCCAAATATTAGCTCCGCGTTCTAATTTAAAGCAATTAAGAACTATCACAACTGATATTTGTAAATGGTGTTTTATAAAGGGGTATTCTAACCACTTAGGGAATCTGTATATCCAGAATTAATGCGTGAAACGCTGCACGTACAGATTAATCTGCACTTTTGCGCTGGTAGTTAGTTGCACCCTCTGCACACGGAGTTTGGTAGCCCAGAACTCTTTTCCAGACCTCTAAATTCTGTGCAAAAAATATGTCTGTTGTCATTGCCCACTGCATGCTGGTAACAGACGTGGTAAGCTTCTTCCTTCCTCCCTCCCTCCCTCCCAGCATTATTTAAGAACTCTACCAACATCTCTACATTTCAGTATGAGGGCAGTTTTTTTAAATATATATATTTTCCCTCCCTCCCTTACTGGCTCAGAACATGCACATGTGCTCTGAGATGGTGAAATTGTCCACTCAAGAGCTTGAGAAGCATAAGATTGGACCATGGAGAGGAAGGGAGTAACATGGCCAGACATCAGATGGGGTGTGATAGACCCTCACCTCATGATGTATTTCAGACAAATTTTATTTTAATTTCACAGCATTTTAGATAGGAATGGTTGGAGTGGGGACCTTTTTAACTAGTGCCCAATAGGGAACTATTAAAAAACAAAAACAAAAGAAAAATAATAACTGTCACATGTCATGATCGCTCTATGTAAAGCCCTTACGCATCAAGAATTGAAAAGGGTGAAACTCACCTCGGCTTTATTGTGTGATTCTTCATAACTATTCTTGTCTTTCTCTAAACCTGCCAGTTTAATCTTCAGGTCTGAAATCTCAGCCATCAGGTCCAGTTTCTGAGTTTCCAGTGAAGTGCGGCTCAAAAGCTCCTGAGAGGTAAAACAAACATTACAAGTATATGATTAACACAATTACAAGTATATGATTAACACAATCACAAGATAACAAGAGTTGACAAAATTGTTCTCAAATTCTACATTGTTTCTCATTTAAAAATTATATTACATGTTTTTCAACGTAGTGGTCAATTCATCACTATTTCAATAAAAGACCTATGGCCGGTCCAAAAGCAAATGACAGTAGCAGGTCCAAACGTGCAATCCCTGCCCTACTGAACCTCGAGACAAATCTTTTCTCTTTCTTCTAACTTTGACTTGCTGTTGAACTGACTAATGAAACGGACATACTGTGTAATAATTTACACTTCAACCATCAGGTCAGTAAGAGACTTGTGCCACCAGGGATGCAGATCGCCTTCTCCTTTACTCTTAACCACTAGGATCAGGGTCCCCAAACCTTCACCTCTCACCAGAAGGGTATAACATGTCCTAGCCTTGGGCAGCTGTTTGTGCTATTAAATGGAGTGCTTCTGCTGACAGTAGCCCTACTGTCAAATAGATTGGTTTACTAACATTTATTCCCAGTCTCCACTCCTTCAAAAAAAATCATTAAAAACCAACTTCTTCATAAAAGCGTATCAATTAAACTGTTAATAGCTCCCGACTGATTCCTCTTCTGCAACTGTCACTAGTCTAATACTATCCTTACCTTTTTGTGTCACTATACCCCACTCCCTCTAACATGTAAGCTCACTGAGCAGGGCCCTCAATCCCTCTGTCACTGTGTCACTATACCCCACTCCCTCTAACATGTAAACTCACTGAGCAGGGCCCTCAATCCCTCTGTCACTGTGTCACTATACCCCACTCCCTCTAGCATGTAAGCTCACTGAGCAGGGCCCTCAATCCCTCTGTTACTGTTACTATACCCCACTCCCTCTAACATGTAAACTCACTGAGCAGACCCTCAATCCCTCTGTTACTGTGTCACTATACCCCACTCCCTCTAGCATGTAAGCTCACTGAGCAGGGCCATCAATCCCTCTGTTACTGTGTCACTATACCCCACTCCCTCTAGCATGTAAACTCACTGAGCAGACCCTCAATCCCTCTGTTACTGTGTCACTATACCCCACTCCCTCTAGCATGTAAACTCACTGAGCAGGGCCTCAATCCCTCTGTTACTGTGTCACTATACCCCACTCCCTCTAGCATGTAAGCTCACTGGGCAGGGCCCTCAATCCCTCTGTTACTGTCACTATACCCCACTCCCTCTAACATGTAAGCTCATTGAGCAGGGCCATCAATCCCTCTGTTCCTGTGTCACTATACCCCACTCCCTCTAACATGTAAGCTCGTTGAGCAGGCCCTCAATCCCTCTGTTCCCGTGTCACTATACCCCACTCCCTCTAGCATGTAAACTCACTGAGCAGGGCCCTCAATCCCTCTGTTCCTGTGTCACTATACCCACTGCCTCTAGCATGTAAGCTCATTGAGCAGGGCCCTCAATCCCTCTGTTACTGTCACTATACCCCACTCCCTCTAACATGTAAGCTCACTGAGCAGGCCCTCAATCCCTCTGTTACTGTGTCACTATACCCCACTCCCTCTAGCATGTAAGCTCATTGAGCAGGGCCCTCAATCCCTCTGTTACTGTCACTATACCCCCACTCCCTCTAGCATGTAAGCTCATTGAGCAGGGCCCTCAATCCCTCTGTTCCTGTGTCACTATACCCCACTCCCTCTAACATGTAAGCTCATTGAGCAGGGCCCTCAATCCCTCTGTTCCTGTGTCACTATACCCCACTCCCTCTAACATGTAAGCTCATTGAGCAGGCCCTCAATCCCTCTGTTCCTGTGTCACTATACCCCACTCCCTCTAGCATGTAAGCTCACTGAGCAGGGCCCTCAATCCCTCTGTTACTGTGTCACTATACCCCACTCCCTCTAGCATGTAAACTCACTGAGCAGGGCCCTCAATCCCTCTGTTCCTGTGTCACTATACCCCACTCCCTCTAGCATGTAAGCTCATTGAGCAGGGCCCTCAATCCCTCTGTTACTGTCACTATACCCCCACTCCCTCTAGCATGTAAGCTCATTGAGCAGAGCCCTCAATCCCTCTGTTCCTGTGTGTCCAACTTGTCTGGTTACAACTACATGTCTGTTCATCCACCCATTGTAATGCGCTGCGGAATTTGAGGGCGCTCTATAAATAACAATTATTATCTCCAACTCATGATATTCAGCAAGGGTTTGGCTTGCATAGGCACGTGGAGAATCAGACTGGTTGTCTTATCAAAAATCTTTGTTGTGAAAAATGTATTTTAGCCCAAGAATAGCCCCCCCCCCACCCCCCCCACCCCCAGAAATCCAATAACACAACCTACGGAAAACTTCCTGTAGTTGGAAGAAACTTTTAAGCTTTTAACGGACTAAATGTCATTAAAATGTTATCCGCAATAATAATTTGATCAGCTCAGGATATTCGCGTTACAGACCCGCTTAAAGTTGTATTATTTAAAGATAGGATCCAATAATCAAAGGATAGAACAGACTGGCTTACAATACAGGAACACAGACTGTTACAAAAGCTAAAATATTATTTAAACGCAAGATCACGAGCGTTATCGTTCCCCGTTTTATTACAGAAGTATTTCTGAACTTTTTCATACATCACTATTGCTAAAATAATCTAATTGTGGAGCAAAAGCATTCAATTGTTCCTACAAAATATATATATATATATATATATATATATATATAAATGTTTTGCATAATAAAAATGTATTCAGTATTTTTTGAGCGTTAATTCACAAATATCTGGGTTAGAAACGAACATGTGCATTCCCAGCCTATGCAATACAAGAACAACCCGCACGACTCAATCATTTTGACACATCAGCTGGAAACGGAAAGTTCCAAAACACAGAATGTGTCTCTCCGTGAGGCTGACGGCTCCTTACAGATGTCAGAAGGATACAGGTCCGAGTCTCAGTGACCTACCTGATGTGATGCCTTCAGCAACAAGTGTAGAGCAAAGAAAGGTCCAATCCCAATCCCATCAAATACATCTTACTGTCCAGGCTGCTATAGAACGTCCTATGTCAAGTCCCAAGGATACAGTAATGTCGTGGCTTTAGGGCAGTCAGAAAATGCCAACTCCTACCTCCCCCCCCCCCTCCCCCTCCAAAAAAAAAACCTGCAACCAGTATTTTGAGTTTAAAAAGAAAGATAATTAAAAGCTATATAAACTAATCGTAGGTTTTGCTTATTTCTCCTCAGTCCATACCGAAGCAGCTCGTGAAATTATATTTGCATCTGTGTGCATAGCAAATAGGAACCAAATGTGGCTTACAGGCTGAATCTCACACAAAGTGCGTGGAACAATGGGGAATGTAGCACATGTAACCTTCTCTAGCCTGCCAAGCAGCTTTTGATAAAAGATGAAAACAAATGCTTGGATCCACTCATGAGATGCAGCGATGTTATTTTTAGATCACGCAGAGAATTTACCAAATCCAATGCAGGTCTGGCCAGCTTGGAGTTATCTTAGGAACTCTGGATTCTTCACAGAGGGGTTGCTAGGTAGCAAAGAGACCCAGGCTTAAGCCCAATGTTATAAAAACTGGCCTAAACCTCTCCATAGCTCTAACATGTTCTAAGTTCATTTTAAAGATGTGATTAATAGAACATGATGACCTTCATCTACAAAAACTCTGTACCTACTGTAATAACCCTACACCTGCTAGTTTAGCTCTACACCATCAGCATGCACCTCAAATTAGCACCATTAAACCTGCACCCCCACTAACGCATTAAAGTGGCACTGGCACACCTTATGTCATTGGAACTGCACTTTTTCTTTCAATGTTACACAGGACTTTGACCAGGCTCCCTGGTAATAGGGCAAACCAATTAGCGTTTTTTCCTGTTTCTGCAGAGCCACAGAAATCGGAAGCCACAGCTGTCGCACTCAGTGGCTGAGAGCTTCAGCTGACCACTCTTAGCCAACGAATGACCTTCTGTGCCATGAAAGTTCTGGGGCTCGTGGATGACACCCCCATGAAGCTGTCTGCATGGAATTACACCTCTGGCAGCCAAGGGGATTAAATACTGTATGTGCACATGAAGATTCCAAGCACCATCACCACTTTAAAATCACTGAAGTGATCATGGTGTTTGGGATAATCCTTTAACAATCTTTATCTCACCTGTACGACTTCATCTGAGCACATGAAAATAGCAGAATGAAAGGACATGAATCCATGCCTATGCATTGAGAATGTCCGTCACCACACAATACATCTTATGCAGATATGTGGATTCATGACATGGAAGCCTGACAGACACAGAAATTGAGAATTTGGAGATTTATAGCAGAGATTCTATCCACGTCTCCCTCTAGGGATGCTTGTCACCTGGTTACAGACAGCGCAGAAGCTGAATTTGCAAAATGTATAAACTTTCAAAGATAACCAACTCTGGTCTGAGAGACACGTCTACAAACTGACGAGCTGAGCTCGGTCATGTTGGAAGGAAGAATCAACCTTCATACCAGCACATCTGCAGATTGGTGGGTGACGTCAAACAGGCCCACGTGTATGCAATTATGTGTCAGCGGCTTCAGATTTAGACAGATTACATTTAGCTTTAAAAAGTAAAAATTTCTAGAATTTCATCTAAGCATTTTTTTTCTTCTTCCAGGTGGAATTAAAGCTGCGTTCCAACTCTTTCATTTCTTAGAAAAACAGGAGGCTGCGGATGTTCTACGTTTAGGGTAAATTAAATAATTATAGGTGGTCGTCTGAATCCCCATCATGGCAGCATAAAAAAATCAAAAATAAAATAAAAAAAATGCTTCTGTGCAAACACTGTGCAATACAAGAGTTAAATGGGAAGTGTCTGGTTACGGTCTGTTAATCCTGCATTTTAGCTATTTTTATTCACGAAATGCCAACATACTCTGCAACAGTATACCGTCAAGGGACAAACACTTCAGGCAAGTTCACCTCAGCTAGTCAGTAGTAGAACCTAATAAACTTTAAATAAACTAATTTTACAAGTCGGGTGATTCATTCCACGGAGAATAGAGAAAAAATATTTAAAAAATAAAAAAAATAAAAAGAGCACAGCACATTTTTGGCTTAAATAGCTAGGAAAGATATATTTCCAATTTGGATATTATAACCCAGAAATAGAAATGCCATTGCCAATTTTGCACAAGTGATTCTGCCTCCCAACATTGCGGATTTTAGTGGGACAGTGCCCCGATTTCAGAATGCTGTCGGCTCAGCCTTATTTCCAAGTGCTGTTTTTTGGGATCCTAGATGTCGGGGCTTATTTACTAAACCACTTCATTTTGGAACCATTCACTATGAATGGAATTATGGTGAACGGACAAGGAAATTTAAGACATGTTGGGCCAAAATAGCAACCTATGAACAATGAGAAGGTTTCCGGTTTGTTAATATTGCCCTAAAATATGTAATTTTATTATCAGGGTTACTTCATGAGTGACAGGTCATGAATGCAAAATAAATGTAACATTTTAGACAAATAGTCAAGTAGTATTTTAAGCTTGGCTGTTTTGGCATAAAATGCGACTTTTACTTTCAATTCTCAAAACGTTTAGTGCAGAACTCTCACAGTTTTCAACTTAAAAAAGACACTGCCATAAATTAATAAAATTAAAAATACATGCAATTATTCAGTTTTTTTTAATTGGGGTTACATCCAATAGTCTGCAAAACCTCCAGATTTCTTGTCTGCTGCATTTGCAAGCCTTCCCCTTCTAACTCCGCCCACATATTCTGCGGCTGTCCAATCACAGACTTCCCAATGCAGCTCAATGAGAAGTCTTTGCAAGGCAGGTGCTCTGGGCAATTTCTGCCTTGAGTTTAGCTTCACTGAGCTAACCAAACCAGGAAACAACAGGACCTGTTGTCTGGCAGCCAAGGGATGTAAAAAGGTTAATTTATGATTTTTATTGAAATCTGCCCTTTTTGTAAAATGGGGGGGCGGGGGGGGGGGAATTATTCAGCAAGCTAAGGTGCTTTAAGTGTTTAGAATGTGCCTTTAAAAACGGACCACTTGACATTATACAGCTGTTAAGTTGTGTTAGTACTTTTTACTGCCTCAGTAGCTTTTTTACATCACAGATCTGCGTTAGCTTGAATGGAAGACAGAGGTCGTTAAATTCCTTCAAAGCCCTTTACCTCCACGTAGTCTTAATGTGCCAATAATCTTTAAAATGTTTTGCTTCAACAGACCATTTTGTGCTTTGCGCTCTCATGCAAAACACGAACCTGCTACGAACCTGAAAACTAGATCTCCTATGTACCAACCCATAGCAGAATATTACAAGAAGAATACTTCGCTTCAGAGAACAATCCATTTCATGCAGACAAAAATGGACTTCCATGGCTAAATGTACAACATGACAGCTGGAGATAATTAGACGTTTGGGTGAAGTGGAACAACTGGGAAATGTAGCTGACAAATAATTGGAGGAGCAGGTCGAGTCATCACTGAAATAGTGGGTGTCGAATGCTCTGTATACTCACGCTCGGGCCTGTTACACAAAGTGGAATACTAGCAGGAAAACGTGGAATCTTTAAAAATGGTATATTTCCTACCAAGCCTCTCCCACCAAGTTTATCGAAGTTTGCATAGTCGAAAAATTTAATGTGAATTTTAACTTTTAGCCAAAAATAATTTGCAGCAAAAAATATTTGAACTTAAGGAAAAAAATTAAAAAAAAAAATTAAAAAAAAAAACTCTCCCAAAACACAAACAGACTTGGGTTTTATTTATTTATTTTTTACAATTTAGCCATTTTGAAATGTAAAATTCAAAATCAGTTTTGGATTCCGCAACAATTCCCCATTTAGTGAATAACCCCGTAAGAGCATTAATGCTGCTCACATAACCCTAAGCTATGCAGTGTTAGAACATGTGCAGTTTGTTTTGGCTATGGAACGGTCGAAGTCTATATATAGTACTTGCACTCAAAGCAGCTTGACTCGCGTACAATGATGTGGCAGAGTCGCATGTCAGTATAAATACAGAGGTACCAAATTGGAACGGATGATACGCTCTTCACTGTAATCTTTACCCTCTTTTGAGGCCCTATTTGTAACAAAGCGGAATCAGAGAGAAACAACCATTGTTTAATGACGCAAGTGAAAGGGTAACGTAAACTAAAGAGGGACATTTAATTTATAAAACTCACCGGAATTACTTGTGAAAAGAAAACTGACATTTCCCAGGATTTGTAATATTATGTTTACCTATATTTATTAAAATGTTTTTATGATGTGTGAAAAATACAATTCACCGTAGAAGCCCACGCGTCTACCCCGGACCTGGGTGCTCACTTGTCAATCATCGTCATAAATGTCAGCCTTTCTTCCATTAGTTAATGGGAGCAGAGAGCGATACAGAGTTTCTGTTCCTGCTTTGCATTGTGTGCCCTGGCTGTGCCTGGAGAAAACTAAATTGTGATGTCATATGCTAAATCTTTAATGTTCATTTTTTTTTTAAAGGAACATCAAATGTCATATGAAAAGTTTCAATGTTTCAAATGCCAGGGAAATGGCAGTACCACTTTAAGAAGAAAAAAAAAAAAATATATAAAGGAAAACAAACCATAAATGAACACAGTTTTCATTGAAGTAGGTCTTGGTTTTCATGTAAAATTTGCTTTACTTTGTTAGACCAAATGTCTCAGACCCACTAAAATAAAAGAAATGCATATATTGTCTTAGCAAATAAAGTCCGTATCATTTGAGTTCATTGTGGATTAGTCACACGGGAAAATCCTGCCCTTTGACTTTACTTAGCAATGCAAACTTAAAACAAGAGAGAGAGTATTCATTTGAGTTACTGTACGTATAGACCGTAAATTATACGTATTAAAGGCACAATAATAGATAACACATTAATAGCCTTATGTTCACCAGGTCAGATATACCCTATACCAGTGGTTCCCAAACTTTTTAGGTTCAAGGTGCCCTTAATATTTCAATATTTTTCCAAGGCATCCCAAGTCAAAACAATGCGCTGCGGCATATACCGGGCCCCTAATCTTGCGAGTGGCACTGGTAGATTATATAAAGAAACAATCCAGGCACAATAATCACTACATTATGTTGTAGTGGTTATGGTGCCAGTAGTGCCCTCCCAGGGTAAGTAGTCAAACTGTTTAACTACCGCCGGGATAGGGGCTGTAGTGTGTGTGTGTGAGGGGTGCAGTGTGTTTGTGAAGGATGTAGTGTGTGTGTGTAAGTGGGGCAGTTTGTGCATGAGAGGTACAGTGTGTGCAGTGTGCGTATGGAGGAGCTATTTTGTGCTGCGGGGTCTGTGGGGGTATTAAAAATGATGTCCCCCCCCTCCCTGCTTACCTTTGCTTGGGAGAGGGGATATTTCCTGCAATCCCTGGTGGTCCTGGTGGGGAAGCCATGGTGGTGACAGTGAACTCTAACAGCCTCGGGAGTAGTAACCGCGGCAACACTCTGAGCTCACGAGAGGATAACCCGGCAGAGCTGCAGGTTAGAGCTCCCCCGGGTCCTCCCTCCCTCCCTGCCGGCTGCCAGCAAAGTGCTAGCGGGCCGGAGAGGGAGATCTCCCTTCCAGTCCTGCAGAGCCAGCAGGGGAGAGCACAGTTCCCGGCGCCACGATCATATGATCATAGCACCAGGGAAAAAAAAAAAACTTTTAGCTCTCCAGGGCGCCGCGGCACACAGTTTTGGAAACGCTGTCTATATAGTAACTATGAAATGAAATGGCATAAATTAGATGGTATTACTTGAGAGGTAGGCAACCTTCGGAACTCCACACGTTGTGGACTATATCTCCCCTGATGCTTTGCCAGTACTATGGCTGCAAGAGGATTCTGGGAGATTCCTACTCTAGGACAAAATAAGGAACTATGCTTAGATTTGGCAGTAGTCCTTCCTGTTATTAAAAAAAAAAAAAACGAAGAGTTTCCCGTAAATGTTATAATCCTTTTTAGAACACTCTAATGAGTAAAGCCAGAAAATGCAGATATACACATGGAATACAGGGCCGGATTAAGACAGGGCCTCACGGAGCTGCAAGAGGTCACCTCATGTTACATAGTTGAACCCAACTATCTTACACCCTCTCAAACACCCTCTGCATGAGGAGATCATGCCATGTGTATTAATGTGGGCATGTGATTATGTCTTGTAAGGCAGTGAGTGTGTAAATATGGGGTGCAGGGGGGCACTGTATGTGTACAGTAGGGCAGTGCATGTGAGAGAGTGGTGATGTACATGCGCAGATTAAATGCGGTGTGTATGCCTGTATACATCAGGATGTATGCCCTGACTGAGCCAGAACGTAGACTGTAACGTCATTTGCTAAATCTTTGTCAATTTTCTTTAAAAAAAATTGTATTAATCACATGTAAAAAAAAAAAAGAAAAAGAAAAAAAATCAACACGTTATAGGTGATCTTCAATGTTTTATTAACTTGTGTAATTTCTAAAGAAGTGATTGTTCTCCTTTCAAGCTATAGCCAGTAAAGATCTAAATTAACAAATAGTAAAAACATAACAGATTGGAAAAGAGAAGCATTAGGAAAAGCATATGACATTTAAAAAAAGCAAAGAAAAACAAGCTTTGACAAATAAAAATGTAACATTAACAAGAAGTGTAACTCACTGAAGATTAAAAGGGACACTATAGTCACCAGTGCAACTACATGTATTCCTGACCCTATAGTGTTAACACGACCATCTAGCCCCCCCTGGGCCCCTCATGCCTCCATAAATATAGTAAAAATCTTACTGTATTCAAGCCAGAAGCTGTAAACCTGCACGCTGTTAGACTCAGGAAAAACAAGCAGTCTGCTGACGTGATAGTCTGATCCAATCACAGTGCTTCCCCATAGGATTTGCTGAGACTGACAAGGAGGCAGATCAGGGGCAGAGCCAGCATGATCCAAACACAGCCCTGGTCAATCAGCATCTCCTCATAGAGATGAATTGAATCAATGAGTCTCTATGAGGAAAGTTCAGTGTCTGCATGCACAGGGAGGAGATACTGAATCACAGGATGCTGTGCACAGTGCTGCCCTGTGTCAGGGCCGGCCTTAGGGGTGTGCGAGCTGTGCGGCCGCACAGGGCGCCATGGAGCAGGGGGCGCCGTGTGGCCGCACAGCCGCACAGCCGGACGGGATTTAAAAAAAAAAAAAATTTTTTTTTTTTTTATTAATTTCCGGCGGGGGCGGAGCTTACCGTGCGGCGGGGGCGGAGCTAAAATCGCCAGAAAACTGATGCAGGGGAAGCAGGAAGGAGTCCCTGCTTCCCTACCAAACAGTCACCAGGAGCTGCACTGCCTCCACAATGAACTCCACAGGTAACTGTGTGATTGTCAGGTGAGTGTGACTCTCTGTCTGTGTGTATTACTGTCTGTGTGTGTATGACTGTCTGCCTCTGTGTGTCTGTGTGTATGACTGTCTGCCTGTGTGTGTGTATGACTGTCTGTGTGTGTGTGTGTGTGTATGACTGTCTGTGTGTGTGTGTATGACTGTCTGCCTGTGTGTGTATGACTGTCTGCCTGTGTGTGTATGACTGTCTGCCTCTGTGTGTATGACTGTCTGCCTCTGTGTGTATGACTGTCTGCCTCTGTGTGTATGACTGTCTGCCTCTGTGTGTGTGTGTATTACTGTCTGTGTGTATGACTGTCTGCCTCTGTGTGTGTGTGTGTATGACTGTCTGCCTGTGTGTGTGTGTGTATGACTGTCTGCCTGTGTGTGTGTGTGTATGACTGTCTGCCTGTGTGTGTGTGTGTGTATGACTGTCTGCCTGTGTGTGTGTGTGTGTATGACTGTCTGCCTGTGTGTGTGTGTGTGTATGACTGTCTGCCTGTGTGTGTGTGTGTGTATGACTGTCTGCCTGTGTGTGTGTGTATGACTGTCTGCCTGTGTGTGTGTGTGTATGACTGTCTGCCTGTGTGTGTGTGTGTATGACTGTCTGCCTGTGTGTGTGTGTGTATGACTGTCTGCCTGTGTGTGTGTGTGTATGACTGTCTGCCTGTGTGTGTGTGTGTGTGTATGACTGTCTGCCTGTGTGTGTGTGTGTGTGTATGACTGTCTGCCTGTGTGTGTGTGTGTATTACGGTCTGTGTGTCTGTGTGTATGACTGTCTGCCTGTGTGTCTGTGTGTATGACTGTCTGCCTGTGTGTCTGTGTGTATGACTGTCTGCCTGTGTGTCTGTGTGTATGACTGTCTGCCTGTGTGTCTGTGTGTATGACTGTCTGCCTGTGTGTCTGTGTATATGACTGTCTGCCTCTGTGTGTGTCTATGACTGTCTGCCTCTGTGTGTGTCTGTGTGTATGACTGTGTGTGTGTCTGTGTGTATGACTGTCTGCCTTTGTGTGTATTACTGTCTGTGTCTGTGTGTATGACTGACTGTCTGCCTGTGTGTGTGTATGACTGTCTGCCTGTGTGTGTGTATGACTGTCTGCCTGTGTGTGTGTATGACTGTCTGCCTGTGTGTGTGTATGACTGTCTGCCTGTGTGTGTGTATGACTGTCTGCCTGTGTGTGTGTGTGTGGATGTCTTCCTGTGTGTGTGTATGGCCGTCTGACTCTGTGTGTGTGTCACATGCAACCAATACACGCATATCACACACTGTTAATACACCCATTACAAATATCATACATAGCATACATATCACACACAGTCATCACACCTACTATCACATACACAGACAACACAAACATTACAGCATACATGGATGACGGGGGGAGGGCGCTGTGAAGATTTTTCGCATAGGGCGTCTAAATGCCTAAGGCCGGCCCTGCCTGTGCTCTGCTGACAGCAGATCTGAGTGGATGGAGGCATATTATGCCTCCATCAACTCAGAAGTCCCTCTGGTTCATTCGGAGTGACTGCAACTGGAGGTGTTGCTAGCTTTCAATGTAAACACTGTATTTTCTCAGGGAGCTATAGTTCTCACCTGAACAACCTCATTAAGCTGAAGTTGTTCAGGTGACTATAGTGTCCCTTTAACCTTTTACTAGAGAATAACAGAAAAGAAAAAAGAAAATGAGCCTGTGCATACCTATATGTGTTATGTGTTGCAGTCTGTTCTTGTCTGAGTCCTTATAGGACTTTCTAATTAACCTATTAAAAAAGTCATTTTTTACCTTTAGTATTCCATTCTTTACAGCCGGTACTGCATCCCCCGCTCTGTTCTTTTGTTGGTTTATTAACCTTTTACTAGTCCTAGTGACTTATTACCAGAGATAACCTTCCTGTGTGTTATCCATACATGTTGCGGAGCAGAGATATCTGTTAAACAGTATTCACTGTAATGACACAGCCGTCACCATGTGCTCAAAATAGTAAATTCTCAGAAATTCAAGCAAATGAGACGGAGTGTGGTTTAAAAAAAAAATTATAATTCTGCTGCTGGTTTACTAGCTCAGCTTATTTGGCAAATGTCTTACAGATTTTGTTGCCAGTTTTCTCGATCACAATTTACAGATTGACAATTAGAATATTTTTGCTTGTAGGGGGTCATACATACATTATGTAAAAATAAAGAATAACTTCCCCCGCTACACTTTCCAAATCATACTAAAAGATACAATACGAAGTAAAAAAAAAAACAAAACAAAAAAAAAAAAAGATGACTTTAAAAAAAAAAAAATTCATTAAACACGGTGTTTTTGTTGGTTTGTTTAATACTTACGGTCAGGTTCTTTTCTGGCTATTATCCACGTCAGTATCACCTAAGAGACCCGGTGATGCTGGCGTGGATTAGCCAGGAAATCGTTTTCTTTGTAATAATATATAAAGTAGCCATTCAATTTATCTCCCGGGAAGAAGAAATGGAGAACATGTGGGCTGTGCTCATGACTGATGTAAACTGCAGTTTGATAACCACGATAACATGTACTTCCCTTTTCTTGCACTTAGTTAACAATTTCAGTTCCAAAAATGTCAGAAATGTAATCCAACATATAAAGGGAAAAAAAAAATGGATTTTAAGATATTTCAGATTTTTTTAGCAGTCAGATCAGGTTTTAGAATCCAGTGCAACTCTCACTACTCTTAGGCAGCACATGTACGTTCTAGTGCTTCCCTTTAAGTAATGCCATGCCCTTAATCCTACACTACAAAAATACTAAACATTAATCAGGATTAAACATTAACGCACACACTGCTTTAACACAGTAACTTTATACTAAAAATATCCTGGAATAGAAAATATATAACTGTGCGCCACGTATTGGGTAGAAATAAGGCTGTATCTTGATTCTGGGACATTTCCAAACACATGAGACCTTTGGGTGGATTTGTAGTTTATTATAATCCCTCCAAATCCCATTGATGGCAGGGTGCAGAGCAGAGTCTACACTTTTTAGGTGACAAGAGAACATTAAATTATTTTGCTTCTCCCCTGAACAATACTTAGGATACCTGCCATTCACCTCCTCTTCCAGGTGCTCTTCACACTGACCCCATCTCCACACACTCTTTATAAAAAGCCACAATTTCTATGTAATCCTTATACACTCTCCTCATATAAATTGACTGCTTTTTCCACACCCCTTCCTCCAGGTGCCCCTACCACACACCCCTTCCTCCGGGCACTCCTAACCCCAATCACACCCCTTCCTCCGGGCACTCCTAACCCCAATCACACCCCTTCCTCCGGGCACTCCTAACCCCAATCACACCCCTTCCTCCGGGCACTCCTAACCCCAATCACACCCCTTCCTCCGGGCACTCCTAACCCCAATCACACCCCTTCCTCCGGGCACTCCTAACCCCAATCACACCCCTTCCTCCGGGCACTCCTAACCCCAATCACACCCCTTCCTCCGGGCACTCCTAACCCCAATCACACCCCTTCCTCCGGGCACTCCTAACCCCAATCACACCCCTTCCTCCGGGCACTCCTAACCCCAATCACACCCCTTCCTCCGGGCACTCCTAACCCCAATCACACCCCTTCCTCCGGGCACTCCTAACCCCAATCACACCCCTTCCTCCGGGCACTCCTAACCCCAATCACACCCCTTCCTCCGGGCACTCCTAACCCCAATCACACCCCTTCCTCCAGGCACTCCAAATCTACAATCCTTCCTCCAAAGGCTGTGTACACATAGGCACTCAATTCTTTGCCAATTCAATTCTTCTGCCCTACCCTACTACACCACCACTCCACTTCCATGCACCACTTCTAAGCTACCCCATTTACAAGCACTAGCTCTATGCCACCTCCTCAATTCTAGGCAACACTTGGCCATCCCCACTCCCAGGCACTCGTTCGTCACCTCTATTTTACGGCCATAATCTGCACGTTTTAGATTTGTTCTAATTATCTTCATACAAACAATTATAATATATAAACAACGATCCATCATGCTCATTCTTTTAACTTTATAATTAGGATACAAAATAACCAACCCAAAAAAAGAAAAATTGCAGAAACACTTATTGTGACAAATACAATGACAAATCTTTGAATCGACCTAGACCCAAAACATCTACCATATGTAGCCACAGACGCTGCGTGCCTTGGGCAAGATTTAGTAATTAACGCACAGGTAAAAAAAAAAAAAAAAAAAAGGTTTCCAGAATAAATACCTCCGTCGTCAAAAGAGATAATGAGCAGCTTGTGAAAAAGCTCATTGTGAATCTTTTAAATAATTCAAAATGAATTCACGCTACCCCTTGTTTACACGACAAGTCTTACCCATAGGAAGGATTGCTGGAGTTCATGCAATAATGTATTCTGGGAAGAATTACAGAAAGCATGCTTTAGGTTTCTAACCAGTTTAGCAAGTTATCCGGCAAAGGCTGGCAACCTCGCCTCCTACCGCAGCTTCACCTTTGATCCACAAACAATATAGAGAGGCTTTTGTATAAATGAATCAAGAATAATGAAATGCATAATGTTAGGGTAATAAAACAAGCTCTAACAATAGCTGGAGGTTTGTGTAATCTGCAGAGAATTCTAGAGGAATGACTACTGGTTTACTCACAAACAGGGTTACTCGCTAAAGGCATCGATTCACTAAACAGTGATCCACTGAAAATGGATTTGTAGAATTCAGACCGCGGATATAGCGGTCTTGAAGACAAAAAAACAACAGATTGGAGACAAATGATAACACATCATATTCCACATTTGCTTAATAATAAAAAATAAAATAAAATAAAACACACACACACACTCCGTAAATCTTGAACATTTTGTTTGTGAAACAGACATGAATAGGATTTGCTGGTTTTGTTGCAGAAGGCTGAAACCTTAAAGGGACACTATAGTCACTTAGACCACTGCAGCTCAATGAAGCGGTCTGGGTGCCATGTCCCCAAGGTTTTAACCCTTCAGATGTAAACATAGCAGTTTCAGAGAAACTTCTATGTTTACATTGCAGGGTTAATCCAACCTCTAGTGACGGTCTTCCTGACAGCCGCCAGAGGCAAAATTCGCACCCAGCGTGCAGAACGTCCGCGCATGCACATTTCAATCCACTCGGGAGCTGACGTCGGCAGGGGAAGAGAGGTCACCAGTGCAGAGGGAGCCCAGCGCTGGATTAAAATAAGTAACTGAAGGAGTTTTAACCCCTTCAGCACTACGGGAGGGGGACCCTGAGGGTGAGGGTCCCCCAAGGATGACATAGTGGTTTGTTTTCATGTCAAAGCATTACCAGAAAGAACTAAAGAACTATTATGGTTTATTCCAATAACTGAAACGAGTTCTATAGTTTTGCAGATATATTTATATATTTCACAATGGAATTAGAAAGTGATATTTAACCCCTTAAGGACCATGTGCCATGTGTCCTTAAGGGGTTAAAAGGACTCATTGGAGATGGACTTTTTTGATGGTCCATGTCTGTTTAAATGTATATAATGTTGTAAAAAAATTATATAAAAAACACTCGGCTCCGATCATCCTGAAACGACACAGTTTAGGAGAAGTGGACCTGCAGCATTGCTCACACCGGGAAAACGTGGGGTTATAGGAAGCAAGGGACCCTTATTCAGTGTTAAACTGCTACAAAATGTTTTACTTGTGAATGGAGGGACAGCGCCAGGGGGACTCCGGGCACTAGATTCTATTCAGTGAGATGAAATTGTTATAGTTGATTCCGTGTCCCTTTAAGTACTGTCAGAAAGACAGTTCCAGGGAAGGGCAGCGACTTTAGTCATGGGGGAAGAGAATAAATCAATAACCTTTTTATTTATAAAACTCCCAGATATCAGGATCTTAGACACGGAATGTCTCCTAAACACCAGTGATCGCATGCATGGGTTTATGAATGCCACAAGCACGGTCTAATCTCACCTTGAAATTATACATATTCCTCATAGTCTGGCTTCCTGGCCAACCCCAGATACTGCAGTGGAAATATCCCTATAGGCCAGTTCAGGCCTGGATAACACGGAGATCATGGTCACCAGGCATGGACAAACCCACATAGTGCCGGACTACAGAACCTGCCAGTGGACTTTCAGCTGCTATTTTAATCTGCAGAAGAAAGGTGTGAGGCTGCAGCTCACACCTCCTGCATGCTTGTGGCCGGGGGTATTAGACTTGGGTTACTTAGCCACCTGCCATCAATACAGTAGGGAATTTGGAATAATTTGGCCCTAGATAGATTCTAAGTTGAATGAGTATTTGGGTCGGGGACTTGGAAATCCATTGCCAGATCTTTAAGGATAGGATCCTCTATCCCAGGGTTAGGCAACCTTCGTCACTCCAGGTGTTTTGGACCACACCTCCCATAATGCTCTTATTAGCATAGTGCCGACAAAGCATCAGGGGAGATGTAGTCCACAAGATCTGGAGTGTAGAAGGTTGCCTACCGCTGCTCCCATGGTACAAGGCAATGAGAGGAAAGGAGAATACACAACTCCTGCAGTAGTACAGGTTAAGGACAAAAAGAGAGAAACATGGCTCTCACATGATTACTAAGGCATTCCAGTAACCTCCAAAGTGTTTATGTTAAAGTTACCTTATTTTACACTATGTATCATTGTGTCCCCCATCTGACCAGACGGGATCTAGTAAACCATTCCCTTTATTCTCACACTGTTCATACTCCCTCATAACCTTCCTGTAGCAATAAGGTTTCAAGATGTTTAACGGTTATCATACCATCCACAACAAAAATCACACCATTAAGACTAGGCTACCTGCTGGCTCTATCTATTGACTGTAGATGATCAATATTTTTGGTAGAGTCTGAGTGTCTACTTATGTTGTACTAAGCATGAGAGCGTTTGGGACATATAATAGGGTCAGGGACTATTATTTAAAGCGCCACTGTCATGCAGCACTTTTTTTTTTTTTTTTTTAAACCCATCTCCTCTACACTTTACTTTTTTGTCATTACTATTAAGGTGTGCCGTACAAATATAGCCGGAAGTAGTAATAGATCGTCTGCTGCGCAGGAAAAGCACGCTCTGTTCGTGCTAAATACAATAAAATAATGATAATTGACTAATAAATTAATAAAATGCACTTTTTGCTTTTAGTAAAAAAAAGATACGATGCTCTAAAGTACACTTTTACCTCCCTCGGGATACTAAGAGAACAGAGGCTCACTAATTACTGCCAATCTACCACCACACATGGTGGGAGAAGTCTGGTCATGACTGGTTTGCAGACCTCATTTTAATTAATTTAAATTAACTATATACATTTTAACCTGCTGAAACTCAATACTGCTATTACACTGCTATACGGTAAACTGTTCAGATTGTTACATTTGAAGCGCACAACCCGAACCCCTAAACTTGAACAATCAGACCTAACTTTATAGGAGTCTGTTACAAGAATGTGCTTCAGTACTCTCCAACCTGCCTTACCTGATTAGTAAGTCAACTATTTCCCAAGTCTTACCTGACAAGAACCGACCTTGACAGAGAGAGTCACTTGCACTAAGTGGTTTTGTAGCAGACATACCTTTAGTGAATATTCAGTTTGGAAATTCTCACCCAATATCAGGGTAATCAACTAAAGTAAGAATTGCTGTGAATTCAATGCAAATTTCAAACGTAAGGCCAAAATAGTTCAACTGGAAAAAATCTCCAAATCAGCTATGCATTCAGTTTGGCTGTTTTGGCCTTACATTTGAACTACACTTTGAATTCCAGACAATTATCCCTTTAGTAAATAACTCTAAATGATTTCACCTGGCATTGTGCAAGGTGTGTGCAAAACCTGAACAAACTAGGGATGTCAAGAAATGTTGCAACTCAGTTCATCTAAATTCATAGTTTAACCCCTTAAGGACACATGACATGTGTGACATGTCATGATTCCCTTTTATTCCAGAAGTTTGGTCCTTAAGGGGTTAACAAAAAAAAAACCTTAAAAGTAACACTAAATATGCTTCCCCCATTCCGATGATTTTTAAACACCTTCGTGGCCTATGATGTAGAGCACACACAGGGAGTAAAATAATCTTTTATTAATTGCAGAATACTGACAATTAATAAAAGTTACAAATAAACATTACTCATAAAAGTTAAGGAGTTTCTAGACAGGTTACTAAATACATTTAGAATTAAAAGCAAATAATGAGATAAGATATTGAACTCCTTTAACTGACAGAGGGTGCGAAGTGATGCATTGGACACCCTACTGGCAATGAAAGAGTGAATTTAAACCCCCAATTAAAAGAGAAAATAAAAAATCTTTGGTTGTCTTACCTGTTGGAGCATTTCTTCGGTAGCATTAAGTTTCAAATGATGCTCTTCCACATTAGATTCTAAATCCCGAATCTTGTCACCTTGGGCTTCCACCTGGTCAGTCAACACGCTTACCTGGGAAATCAAAAGACACACGAGTTACACTCCTACACGAGTCATCGAGAACGTACAACTTCCTTATCTGCAACGGAGTGTTTTCTCTTGTAACCACAAAAGAATAAATAATGAATAACAAAATAAAAATACTTCACATTCTTACCTTCGAATTTCCCCTTTGAAGTCACAATGTTTTGAATTTGTCCTCCTCTTTGGATGGCAGTTTAGCTCCAGTAGAAAAAAAACAAAAACCACATATAACATGAAGCAAAAAATAAAATGTTTCACAACCTGCGTTCTTACAGTTGATCCAGGCTGGGAGTCGTTAAAAGTCTTTCAACACTCTCGTTTAAGCAGAAAGACAAAGGAAAAAAAAAGAAAAGGAAAAAAAAATAGTTCTTTTTGCGAATTACGCAGATACCATACTGCTTACGGACAGCATAAAGGAGCGTTAGAAAGTCTCCACTGAAGTCGTATTAAAAATGGAATGTTTCGATTGCATGTTTGTGCGTTAGTACAGCTTGCTGATCTGTGTCTGCAAGTTAGTGCTTGAGCACGAGAGGAAATGCTGAAGTGAAATGATTGTCAATGGAAAGCGAAACTGTCAGTGTGATGAGGTTGCAGGGGGTGTTGTTATTTAGTTAAAGGTCTCCTCAAGACACTGAAGTAAACTCATCTCGATGCAGGGTTCCTGTGTAACGCCAGTGCACGTTCTCTGCTGCAGCTGTGTTTGGTTTCAATTAGTTAATGGTATTGTGGAGCTCTCATCCACGTGTAACTCTTGGAAACAATTTTATTAAATGCAGACAAAAGCTTTCTCCGTCAGCCAGAGGCCAGGAAGCACGGAGGGCCCAGTCATGGGCTCTGTGTGGGGTTTTTTTAAGGGACGAACTGTGCCCAAGCAGGAATGACAACGAGGTCTGGCAGATTTTTCCTGGATCTTTAATCAAGTCTTCCCGAGGTGCAGCACATGAATAGTGCTGCTTTCAGGGCTCTTCCCTGACGTGCGAATTGTTGGGAAGTCAAAATGAATCTAAAGTGATTTATCATTAGCATAGTTTACTTGGAGAGCTTTTCCAGTTTGACTATTTGAGCCTTAAATTTGAAATCCAATTTAATTCCCAATTTCTTGAAGGGGTTACTCCAACCCTTTGGAGGGGGGGCGGCCTTTTCTGTGTAATATGTCCTATTGCAAGCATATGCAGCCTTCAGCACTGCAGATGTTTTGGACTACACCTCCCATGATGCTTTGCCAGCATTATGGGTGTGAGAGCATTATGGGAGATGTAGTCCACAACATCTGGAGTGCCAAAGGTTGCTTTCCCTTGTTCTATTGGGCACTAATAGGCACCCCGTGAAGCCTGTGATTGGACAGTTTTGCGCATGCACACAATCTGAGCTGGAAGGAAAGGTTTTTTTTTTTAGAAAAGCCTTTGTGATTAGCAGAGGGAGGCAGGAAAACTATCTTCCAATGGTAGGCGCTCTGGCTGCAAGGGAGAAGATTATCATGTCTGTAACCGGTGTGCTGTGTGCGCTGACAACAGACACAAAGTATGACAAGAAATTAATTTAGGCAGCCCTCCCTGAATAGAGTTCTGGGCTCCCTAATTCATGTGCACTGGGGGAGTGCCACTATCCCCTGGCACAATACTAAAAATAGCTGACAAGCAGACTCATCCGACCAGAACCACTTCAACTCAGTGAAATGATCATGGTGTTTAAAGTAACCCTTTAAATGAAGGCAGCAGTGTGGGACATCTTGGGGCTTATTCGCTAAACTTTGAATTATAGAGAAGTAAAATGGGCGAATGTCAGTCAAACTGTGTTAACAAAAATAGCTGATTTGGGGAAAAAAAAATCTTCCCACTTCTACTACAGTCTTACCAGAGCTCACAGTTTAGTAAATAAGCCCATGAACACACAATTATTTGTGAGATCTCAAACTGAGCATTAACCAATTCTGCTCTAGATGTTTTGAGCAGCACAGCGACAAGGCTGTTCCTTTAAACGTGCTGACAATATTGAAAAGATACGTCATACAGCGTAAACATGATTTCGATGTAGTCCTGCGGCATATTTTCTTAAACTCCCCTGTTAGAGGCAAAATCAAAGTATGAAATACTCAGAATTCACAGCGAACTTTAAATTGCAGGCCGAAATAGCTCTGCTGAACCATAGCTAACTAGAATTCTTGTAATTTGTCTATTTTGGAATTGAATTTGAATCTCCAGCAAATCTCACTTCACTAAACATAAACAAGGTTATTCACGAAATGGAGAATTCAAATTTAAGGTCAAAGTAGCCAAACTGGAGAAATTCTCCAAGTCAGCTACACTTCCACTTCGGCTACTCTGGCCTTAAACCTTGAAATTCTCTTTGAATACTCACTTTAATTAATAGCCCTGACCGTGTTATTAAATAAAGTGAACATTTCAGGGAATGCAAAGGGCATTTCAAACGTCAGGCCAAAATAGCCGATTTGAAAATATTCTCCAATTCAGTTCTATGTTCAGCCTGCCCATTTTGGCATTTTACATTTAAAATTCACTTTGAATTACCAGCAATCTTCACTTTACTAAATAAGCCTGTCAGACGTTTGATGAATGAAATCCCAAAGGAAAAAAACAGGCAAAAATAGCAGATCTGGAAAAATTCTCCAACACAACCATAGTCACAACGATGTTATTTTTGCCTTCGTTTTGCCATCCTGTGTATTATTTATTTATTGCCAATTACTGTGATACAATGTTCTCAAAAAGAGACCTAACAAAAAAAACATCCAAGATATGCCCCCCACGCTCTATGTGTATACTGCATAATGTGCCACCTTGCACCATTTCAATGCTCAGCGGTATTTAATTAAAACCTTATATTGATTTTTACTACACATATGTTTTACTAAATAGACTAGAAGCTTGTCTTCAGGGAGAAACGTGAGTACACCCAGACTCAGACTGCAATTTCTGGCTGTAAACTTACTCCAAGCTACTTCTGTCTGTATACAATACAGAGTTTATTAGTTAAGCTAGAAATATGGAGAAATGTGAATTGTTGGCCAAATTAGTTTTGTTTAGAAAAACAAAACAAAACAAAAAAAAATGTGGCTGTTTTGACCTAAACTTCTTATCAGGTATTTCCAATTTGCCGTTTCCTGTATAAAACAAATATACAACTCGCGTCCTATCATATACCTCTCAACATTTTAAATGGACAAAGAGGGACACTTTCATTTTAGGGGTGTGAGTGGTGGCTGTGGCCAGGGGGTGTTTTTTTCTGAGACAGTTTAGGTGATTTACGAAAAGCTATTTATACAACTAAAATGAAATTTATAATAAGAACATTGTATCTTATTTACACAGACTGATTTCTAAAAACATTTATTGTAGTTTAAAGACACATTACTGGGAGTATTATTGCTGTGGGGCTCTGTTATACACTCAGACACATTACTGGGAGTATTATTGCTGTGGAGCTCTGTTACACTCAGACACATTACTGGGAGTATTATTGCTGTGGAGCTCTGTTATACACTCAGACACATTACTGGGAGTATTATTGCTGTGGAGCTCTGTTATACACCCAGACACATTACTGGGAGTATTATTGCTGTGGAGCTCTGTTATACACTCAGACACATTACTGGGAGTATTATTGCTGTGGGGTTCTGTTATACACTCAGACACATTACTGGGAGTATTATTGCTGTGGAGCTCTGTTATACACTCAGACACATTACTGGGAGTATTATTGCTGTGGAGCTCTGTTATACACTCAGACACATTACTGGGAGTATTATTGCTGTGGAGCTCTGTTATACACTCAGACACATTACTGGGAGTATTATTGCTGTGGAGCTCTGTTATACAGTCAGATACATTACTGGGAGTATTATTGCTGTGGATCTCTGTTATACACTCAGACACATTACTGGGAGTCTTATTGCTGTGGAGCTCTGTTATACACTCAGACAAATTACTGGGATTATTATTGCTGTGGATCTCTGTTATACACTCAGACACATTACTGGGAGTATTATTGCTGTGGAGCTCTGTTATACACTCAGACACATTACTGGGAGTATTATTACTGTGGGGCTCAGTTATACACTTAGACACATTACTGGGAGTATTATTGCTGTGGAGCTCTGTTATACACTCAGACACATTACTGGGAGTATTATCGCTGTGGAGCTCTGTTATACACTCAGACACATTACTGGGAGTATTATTGCTGTGGAGCTCTGTTATACACTCAGACACATTACTGGGAGTATTTTTGCTGTGGAGCTCTGTTATACACTCAGACACATTACTGGGAGTATTATTGTTGTGGACCTCTGTGATACACTCAGACACATTACTGGAGTATTATTGCTGTGGAGCTCTGTTATACAGTCAGATACATTACTGGGAGTATTATTGCTGTGGACCTCTGTGATACACTCACACATTACATTGCTGTGGAGCTCTGTTATACAGTCAGATACATTACTGGGAGTATTATTGCTGTGGACCTCTGTGATACACTCAGACACATTACTGGAGTATTATTGCTGTGGAGCTCTGTTATACAGTCAGATACATTACTGGGAGTATTATTGCTGTGGATCTCTGTTATACACTCAGACACATTACTGGGAGTATTATTGCTGTGGGGCTCTGTTATACACTCAGACACATTACTGGGAGTCTTATTGCTGTGGAGCTCTGTTATACACTCAGACAAATTACTGGGATTATTATTGCTGTGGATCTCTGTTATACACTCAGACACATTACTGGGAGTATTATTGCTGTGGAGCTCTGTTATACACTCAGACACATTACTGGGAGTATTATTACTGTGGGGCTCAGTTATACACTTAGACACATTACTGGGAGTATTATTGCTGTGGAGCTCTGTTATACACTCAGACACATTACTGGGAGTATTATCGCTGTGGAGCTCTGTTATACACTCAGACACATTACTGGGAGTATTATTGCTGTGGAGCTCTGTTATACACTCAGACACATTACTGGGAGTATTATCGCTGTGGAGCTCCGTTATACACTCAGACACATTACTGGGAGTATTATTGCTGTGGGGCTCTGTTATACACTCAGACACATTACTGGGAGAATTATTGCTGTGGAGCTCTGTTATACACAGACACATTACTGGGAGTATTATTGCTGTGGAGCTCACACTCAGACACACCAACAATATGGAGCTCTAAGAAAAGAGGGATAGAAAAAGGGGTCATAGCTGGGATTTGGCCCCAAAATAGGGACTGTCCCTCCTAAATAGGGACACTTGTAAAAACAACACTTCCCTCTGTGCTTCTTGCTCTATCTGTACTATAACTGAAAAGACTAGTATCCAATCATTACTGGGCATAATCTGAATGTGCAGGAGATGGAAACTCAGGCAAAAGGTTAAAAAACACGCAAAAACAAAATAAAAAAAGATAACCTAGGTAATAGGGCAAAACGGCCTATCCCGCACTCACATGATGTTTTATATTAACTGCCACATGTGGTGTGTATTCTGATGGAGCCCTCTTGTTAATAGTTCATTTTTGTTTGTCTTTTTTAACAGCCTGTCTGCTTTTGCTAATACATAGCATTTTGTTAGGAAATAAAGCAATTTATTTATTTACATTTTTTTTCCACAGGGATTTAGATATGTCTGCGTCCATATGAGGGTTTGCAGAGTAACCATGTTTTCCTGAACACATCTCTTTTTTCATAATGATGTGCAGTGCATGAAAATTGCTGCCCTGCAATATGTATACTGCAGATCCTTCCAGGAGGGAAATCAAGTCATTAATCAATAGAGGAATCCTGCAACATATGAATTCTACCCATCAACATGAATAAAGTATTTCAGTTTGAGAAAACATGACACGTCTGGCAAAGCCAATTCCTAAAACCTTTGCATGGAATGTGGACATTTATGGGTTAATTTTCTACGAGATGTTTAATTGCCTCAAACAGTACTTGCTTGTCTGGGACAAATTAAACCTTTAGCTGTCAGGTGACAATGGTTGCTCGAATTTGTGGATTTCCCTGAATTTTGCAGTTGAAGATTGTATTAAAGGACCACTCTAGGCACCCAGACCACTTCAGCTTAATGAAGTGGTCTGGGTGCCAGGTCCAGCTAGGGTTAACTAATTTTTTTTATAAACATAGCAGTTTCAGGGAAACTGCTATGTTTATCAATTAGTTAAGCCTTCCCCTTTTTCCTCTAGTGGCTGTCTCACTGACAGCCGCTAGAGGCGCTTGCGTGATTCTCACTGTGAAAATCACAGTGAGAGCACGCAAGCGTCCATAGGAAAGCATTATGAATGCTTTCCTATGCGACCGGCTGAATGCGCGCGCAGCTCTTGCCGCGCGTGCGCATTCAGCCGACGGGGAGGAACGGAGGCGGAGAGGAGGAGGAGAGCTCCCCGCCCAGCGCTGGAAAAAGGTAAGTTTTAACCCTTTTCCCCTTTCCAGAGCCAGGCGGGAGGGGGTCCCTGAGGGTGGGGGCACCCTCAGGGCACTCTAGTGCCAGGAAAACGAGTATGCTTTCCTGGCACTAGAGTGGTCCTTTAAATTTCCAGCAGTGTCCAAGTGTTTATAATCGGAAAAGTAAACAATGTCAATAATCCGGAGATCTGTGGACTTAGCTTTGGTGGCGATTTCCCATCAAATTCCTTTTCAGCGTGTTACCAAGACATGAAAAGAAAAAAACTAAACTTTTTAATTAAATATCTCTGTATATCTTTTTTTACGGTACAACAAATAAATTGCAATTATTTATATAGCGCCGACATATTCTGCAGCGCTGTACAATAGGTAAACAAAATGGACACTAAATTCTAACAAAACATGAATGACATGCTGGAAATGAAGGTGAATATATGAATAGAGCAGCACTTTTCATGTACTGGCCATCACTAAACTACTGGCAAACACTAAACTACAATATCCAGAAATCGCTGTCACGATATTATGCAAACCAGTAACTAAGAGGGAAACATTGTAGGTTGATGGGGAGGGACAGAAAACATGGACGTACGGTGGAAACAAAGTTTCGACAACTAATAAGGAAGATTAAAATAAACCCACACATCATGACTAACTGTAACCTACCCTTCACCATGCATTTTACCAACATGGGTGCCTGAAGGGGCCCATTGAGACCCAGACTGGGTCACTGGGATAGCGGGAGATTTCCTGGTGGACTGCAGCCGGGCAGGCTGCCCTAATGCCATTTAAATTATTTTTTCCATTGGTCTTTCACAGTCCGAGGGAATTAAAGAGAGGATAGACCTGGACGCTTTCACACAGTACCTCAACCAGTGCCACTCTCAGATTAAATTTACTACAGAAATCAACATACAAAATGTGAGTTTTTTGGATGTAAAATGTGAGTTTTTTGGATGTTCTTGTTGGCAAATCCTCTGACAGCTTGAGCACTGATCTATTCTCTAAACCAGGGGTCCTCAAACTCCGGCCCCCCAGATGTTGCTGAACTACAACTCCCATGATTCTCTGGCTATCTATGTAATTCAAAGAATCATGGGAGTTGTAGTTCAGCAACATCTGGAGGGCCGGAGTTTGAGGACCCCTGGTTTAGAGAATAGATCAGTGCTCAAGCTGTCAGAGGATTTGCCAACAAGAACATCCAAAAAACTCACATTTTATCTTTGAGGACCCCTGCGACCAACAGCCTTCTAATATGCCTTCTAAATGCACATAGTTTTCATCCTTCTAAACAGCTCGGTTCTATCCCCTACAGCCAATTTCTCAGAGTTCCCAGAATCGTCAGCAATGAAAGTATGTTGGACACGTGTCTTACACGTCAGAAACATTTATTGAGAAAGGGTACAACCCACGACTTCTTCAAGCTTCTATACATAAAGCCAAAGCCTTGGACAGAGGACTTGGTCTCCTCTACATCGAAGAGTAGATCTAACAGAATCCCTTATGTAAGGACATACTCACCATTCTCCACTACTTTGTGGGGGTTCTTTGCTTAGACCCTACTTATTTCCACTTTGGGTAGGGCTAGACTCTCCGTATATAGTTTTTGCATATATTTTCTGTATATTGTGATTACTATTTTTGTGCACTGTGTATTTGGATTTCCTCTGATGCCTAGTTATAATTCTTTTTCTTTCCCAGTATTTTACATTATTATATTACGTGCTTGATTATATTTTGAACTACTTTCTTTTTTTTTTTTTTTTTTTAATCAATTTTTATTGGCATTTTTTACATACATACATGTCGCATTATATTGCAATACTTTTTAGTACAGATATCCATTGGCCGACACATCGTTTTTGAACACTGGTATCACATATATAACTATAACACATTTATAGTATGTCCTGGGTGGCAGAAGCATCTATAACACATTATAATCACGTATTGTCTTGGGTGACATTAACCACTTTTGGTAGATTTTTACCTCATCCTGGTTGCTTTTGTTAATGCGATAAAATATCTATTGCCAAACAAAACACATACATTGTTGATTCCCAGACCCTTGTGTTCGATCTCCCATAACTGGTGGTCCCACCTGGTTTCGTCCCATATGGGACTAATCCAGGTCTTTGCTGGAGTGCGTACGTGCCATTTTGAACTACTTTCTTATTGCATTATAATGGGGCTCACACCAATTTAATGTTAATATGACTTTTTAAGCTTTTCTATTTGAGGAATCTTTATCTGTTCTCGAATTGTTTTGCCCTAGTTTGATGCTTTCTGATCTCCGAGGCAGTCAGGAGACCGGCGTAGAGCCTTTTCTTTACTTTTGTTTATTGTTGCTTAGCAACGTGACGCCCGTGGCATGCTGTGAAATATGGCAAGATGGCGACCAAATCCTAGGAGGACTCCAATCATTCACTAATCACAGAGAGGGGGGTGGCTTTGGACTTTATCACTGTTTTTTTTTTCATGTATATAAGGGTTTGTGTGTTGTAAGGTGGGAGGGACATGGTGAATTGAGACAGGGAACACACAAAACGGTTGTGATATTCTGTCCTTCAAATAAATAACCGTAGCACCATGGTGTGCACACAGCAACTTTTTGCGCAGCCTCTTGTTTGTTCTATCTACCCTGAAATTACAGAGAGAGGTGCTGGAGGATGCCGGTGGCTGGAGGGAGCGCTGTAAGTCTCCCTTCACAATTCCCAGCAACTTTTCTGAACCTCTTCCCCTTTACCCCTACACTCAAGTCCAAGCCTCAAGGGCAGGAAGAGGTCGGAAAATAGCGATTTCACCTCCCAGTGCTCTCACATCCTTCAGTGCCAGGTAGCCTTCAAATACTCCTCAGCCCATGACTGAGCGTAATCTAATGTGCCTTCTAGTGAGTGAGCTTGTATATGTGTGCATCAGTGAGCTTGTCTGTAGTCAGCATACGTGTGTGTCAATGAGCTTGTCTGTAGTGGGCATATGTGTGTATGTGTCTGAGTGAGCTTGTCTGTAGTGAACATGTATGCGTGTGTCGGTGAGCTTGCCTGTAGTGAGCTTGTGTGCCTTTGAGCTTGTCTGTAGTAAGCATGTGTGTGTGTGTGTGACAAGTAAGCTTGTTTGTAGTATGCGTTTGTGTGTATAACAATGGGTTTGTCTGTAGTAAGCTTGTGTGACTAACTGTAACCTACCCTACACCTTGCATTTTACCAACATGGGTGCCTGGAGGGGCCTATTGAGAGCAACAAAGTTTAACCCCTTAAGACTGCAGCCAAACGTACAAGTTGTGATAAAAACAAAACATAAACAAAACCTGGCATTTGTGGTTCATATGTCTGTCCAACCGTAATTCACCTCTTTCATATTAAATGCACCCACACTTATTGTATATCATTTTATGCAGGGAAAACAGGGCTTTCATTTAACATTAAATATTTAGGTATGGAACATAATTTAATATGAATAAAATGTAAAACAAATGGGAGAAAATAAGATTTTTTTAAAATGTTCTTAGTTCTACGTGACATTTTAACTGTGAATGTCAAAATACTGTTTGCTTTTACTGCAATAAAATACACATATTTGTATTCAGTGATATCACATGTGTAAAACAGTACCCCATATGTACAGGTTTGATGGTGTTTTGGGAAGTTACACGGTCAAATATAACGTGTTACATTTTTAATTTTTTTCACATTGAAATTCGCCAGATTGGTTACGTTGCCTTTGAGACCATATGGTAGCCCAGGAATAAGAATTATCCCCATGATGGCATACCATTTGCAAAAGTAGACAACCCAAGGTATTGCAAATGGGGCATGTACAGTCTTTTTTAGTAGCCACTTGGTCACAAACACTGGCCAAAGTTAGTGTTAATATTTGAAAATGCAAAAAACTAATTTGAATGCCAATTTTGGCCAGTGTTTGTGACTACTAAAAAAGACTGAACATACCCCATTTGCAATACCATGTGTTGTCTACTATTGCAAATGGTATGCCATCATGGGGGTAATTTTCATTCCTGGGCTACTGTACGGTCTCAAAGGCAACATAACAAACCTTGGGATTTTTAATGTGGAAAACTGAAACACAAGCCTTATATTTGACTCTGTAACTTTTGAAAACACCATAACACCTGTACATGAGGGGTACTGTTATACTCGGGAGACTTCGCTGAACACAAATGTTAGTGTTTCAAAACAGTAAAACGTATCACAACAATTAAGTTGTGAGTGTAAGTGCCATTTGTGTGTGAAAAATTCAAAAAATGTCACTGTCACTGATGATATCGTCGTTGTAATACATTTTACTGTTTTGAAACACTAATATTTGTGTTCAGCGAAGTCTACCGAGTAAAACAGTACCCCCATGTACAGGTTTTATGGTGTCTTGGAAAGTTACAGCGTTAAATATAGTGCTAGCAAATTAAATTCCCTGAACTTTCGGCCTGGGTTGTGAGGCAGGTCCTGCAAATTGTAATTAAAGGACCACTATCGGCACCCAGACCACTAAATGCATATATGATCTAAGTATATATTATTTATTTTTACACTGATTTAACATGTTTTATTTTATTTTCAGGCAGCATTACAGGCACTCCCCCTTGCTTGCAATGCCTTGGACGGCTATGCCGTCCATGTGATCGCGAGGTCCTCGCAAGGACCTCACGATCACATGACCCAGGGGGGGCAAAGAGGACGGAGGGGGACTCCCTGGGCTCCCAGGTGAGTCTCCATACCACGATCGCCAGCGTGGGATTGCCGGCGACCGGGTAAGTAGATAAGATCGCAGGGCGTTCTATGCTGCCCTGCGGATTTTAGAGCCATCTAAATAAGGATGGCATAGAACGCCCTGCGGTCTCAAGGGGTTAAGTATATGGGCAGGGCCGGACTGGCCCACTGGGATAGCAGGAAATTTCCTGGTGGGCTGCATCCGGGCAGGCAGACCTAATGCCATTTTTTTCCATCGGACTATCACAGTACAAAGGAATTACAGAGAGAGATGCTGGGGGCTGCCGGTGGCTGGAGGGAGCGCTGTAAGTCTCACTTCACAATTCCCAGCAGCTTTTCTAAGCCTCTTCCCCTACACTCAAGTCCCAATCCAGCCTCAAGCAGCTGACCTTGCGGTCAGGACATGGCCGGAAAATAGCGACTTCACCTCCGAGTGCTCCCACAGCCTTCAGTGCCAGGTAGCCTTCAAATACACTGCAGCCCATGAGTGAGAGAACTCGTGTGTGCATATGTGCCTGCTAGTTAGTGAGCTTGTATGTGTGTGTGTCAGTGAACTTGTCTGTAGTGAATATGTGTGTATCACTGAGCTTCTCTGTAATGAGCTTGTATGTGTCAGTGAGCATAGTCTGTGTTAGTGAGCTTGTCTTTAGTGAGCATCTGTGTGTGTCAATGAGCTTGTCTGTAATGAGCATGTGTGTGTCAATGAGCTTGTCTGTAGTGAGCGTGTTTGTGCCAGTGAGATTGTTTGTAATGAGCATGTGTGTGTGTGACAAGTGAACTTGTCTGTAGTAAGCATATGTGAGCATAACAATGAGTTTGTCTGTAGTAAGCTTGCATGTGTTTATCAGTGAGTTTGTTTGTAGTAAGATCGTGTGTATGTGTGTGTGTCAGAGAGACTGTCTGTGTTAGGTTTGTGTGTCTACCATTGAGCTTTTCTGTGTGTATCAGTGATTTTGTGTGTGTCAGAGAGACTGTCTGACAGTGACCCTATTGGTGTGTATCAGTGATATTGTTTTTTGTGTGTCAGTGAGCTTGTGTGTGCCAATGAGATTGTCTGTCTGTGTATCGGTAAACTTGTGTGCTTGTGTCAATGAGGTTGTCTGTGACTGCATACGAGTAAATTTACTCTAAAAATGCTCTTGCACTCACGCTTTAAATGTCCCTTGTGTGCCGGGTGCTAAGCCAAGGCTTTAAATATCCAAGAAATCCAAAGAGGTAGCAGCACTCACGGTCCAGATAAAAAAATCCAAATTTTATTAACCCCTTGAGGACGCTAGACGGTTCAGGACCGTCATCGGCATTTTTCCCTTGCCGACCGACGACGGTCCTGAACTGTCCTAAATTTAAAATGTACTTACCCGATCGCCGTCGTTCCCCCGGCGGCGATCGGCGGTGCTCCCGGTGTGGGGAGACTGCCTGCAGCCCAGACAGTCTCCCCATGGCGGTTTAGGACCCCTGGGGCCATGTGATCGCCCAACAGGGCGACCACATGGTCACAATAGGTGTCCTAGTCTCTGCCTGCAGGGGGACTGTCTGTGCTGACAGGCAGTCTCCCTGCAACTGTAAAATCATAAAAAAATTTAAAGTGAAAGTTAATAAAAAAAAATTATTATTATATATGTGTATATATATATGATATATAGACATATATTATAACTATATAATATATGTCTATATATCATATATATAATGTCATGCTAAGTGTATTTTTATATTAATATGTACATATATTAATATAAAAATACACTTATAATTAATTTACACACGTATATATATATAATATATATAATAACTATATATATTGTGTATATATATATATATATATATATATATATATATATTATAAAATACGAATAATAAATAATTTTAATTAAATTAAAATTTTTTTAAATAATAATAAAAAATAAAAAAAATTATATATCTATACGAAATGTTATTCTAACTGTATTTTGATATTAATATATATATATTTATATCAAAATACACTTAGAATGAAATTGTATATATATCTATGTATATATAAATAAATAAAAAGAATGAAAACTATTCATATGTCCATATACAAAATTACATAAATAATTATATAAATATACACATAGACTTCAAATATATAAATATGCATATATATTTAAATTCTACGTGCGTATTTATGTAATATTTTTACATAATTAAGTTATTTTATTGATTGCAATTTAAGAGACCTGCCTGCCAACCCAGGCCGAAAGTCCAGAGAATTTAATTTGCTATCACTGTATTTTACCCTGTAACGTTCTACGACACCCTAAAACCTGTACATGGGGGGTACTGTTATTAGTGATTCAAAACAGTAAAACATATCACAGCGATGATATTGTCAGTGAAAGTGACTTTTTTTTGCATTTTTCACACACAAACAGCACTTTTACTGATGATATAATTGTTGTGATACATTTTCCAGTTTTGAAACACTAATATTTCTGTTCAGCAAAGTCTCCTGAGTAGAACAGGACCCCCCATGTACAGGTTTTATAGCGTTTTTGAAAGTTACAGGGTCAAATATATGGGTCAAATATTTTTACATTGAAAATGGCCAGGTTGGTTACGTTGCCTTTGAGAGCGTATGGTAGCCCAGGAATGAGAATTACCCCCATGATGGCATACCATTTGCAAAAGAAGACAACCCAAGGTATTGCAAATGGGGTATGTCCAGTCTTTTTTAGTAACCACTTAGTCACAAACACTGGCCAAAATTAGCGTTCAATTTAGTTTTTTACTTTTTTCACACACAAACAAATATGAACGCTAACTTTGGCCAGTGTTTGCGACTAAGTGGCTACTAAAAAAGTCTGGACATACCCCATATTGAATACCCTGGGTTGTCTATTTTTAAAAAAATATGTACATGTGGGGTGTTATTTAGCAATTTATGACAGATAATAGTGTTACAATGTCACTATTGATACATTTTAAAAATGTATGTTTTGAAACCGCAATATCCTACTTGTACTTATAGCCCTATAACATGCAAAAAAATAGCAAAAAGCATGTAAACACTGGGTATTTTTGAACTCAGGACAACATTTTAAATCTATTTAGCAGTTTTTTTCATTCGCTTTTGTAGATGAGTAAAAGATTTTTCACATAAAATTCAAAAAACGTGTATTTTTTTCAATTTTTCATCATATTTTTTCATTTTTTTTAAATTAAATTACATGAGGTTATATAAATAATGGTATGTAAAGAAAGCCCCTTTTGTCCTGAAAAAAACAATATATAATTTGTATGGAAACAGTAAATGAGAGAGCGGAAAATTACAGCTAAACACAAACACCACAAAAGTGTCAAAAAGATGCCTGGTCGCAAATGTACAACATCGCAAAAAAAGTCCGGTCCTTAAGGGGTTAAAGCATATTTAAACCGATCTATATATATATATATATACATATTTTAGGGCTGTAATGGATCCAGTTTTTTGAATATATTTTGTTATGTGTCAATTAAAATAATTACTTGATATACAGCTATGCATTTTTTTTTTAACTATTTGCCTGCTGACCTCCAGTGAGTAGTAAACTCTGATTCATGAAACAAACAAAAAAAGATGGCCATTCACATTTTAGTTTGTTACGTGATTCGTCCAAGGTCAACTTGGGAGTGTCTGACTATTCGCCAATTGCCCAAATACATCAGAGATTAGAAAAAATATGTAAAAGTCGGACTGGATTCTTGAATCCCTCAGCTTCTTGCTGGTAGGAGATACATTCTGTCACCATGCTGGACTGGATGGTTTATGTTTTATTTTGTTTATCAGGAAGTTAGAGTTACATTGTCTGAGAACCAGGCAGCTGGAGCATTGATGTGTGTGTGTAACTCATCCAGCTATGGACAGCATAGGATTACACATTTTATGACCCACTCCTCTCCTCCAGCATGTGTTTTGCATGGACAGAGACCTGCTTGGCTGGCTGGAGGGTCCGAGACAACTTGCTCCACTCTTGTATGCACTTCATGCAGGCACATGGAATTGGTGGCCAGGGAAAGGGAAAATCCCAGCACATAAATCTATCTGTATTGCCAGTGTTGGCACTGAGTTGCGGCAGGCTCTATAACAGATGTCCAGGGTTAGCATGCTGTGTGTGCTGACAGCAGACTTGAAAGTTGTACAAAACCGATTTCGCCCACAAGGTAGACAGAGTTCCAACTGGATGATTGACAGCCCAGGGAGGCAGCCCCACACACAAAAACAACTTAACTCTGAAATTAAACACTTTTTTTTTTTTTTTTTTTAAAGAAAGGCTGCAGGGACGGTGTATTTTGCGCCATACCCACTTCAGTAGTTATTGTACCTATCGTGACCCTTTATGCTCAATATTCATCTAAATGTAAGCTCTAAGATTTAGCATACAACATCACAATCTAGTTCAGTCTAGGCACAGGCAGGGCACAGAATGCAAATTGCTTTTGGAATGTTGACTGCTAGGAGCAAAGGACAAAGCTTATAGCAATGACTGACAGAGAGCTAAGATGAAGAGGTAACGATTTCTACATTAAATCTACATTGTCACAACTCACAGATACCTGTATTTGTACTGTTTGACAATATACCGTTTAACTACTTACTGTAAGAAGATTCACGGACATTCCTGCCCCAGAACAAACTACATACCGTATATACTCGAGTATAAGCCGAGTTTTTCAGCACATTTTTTGTGCTGAAAAACCCCAACTCGGCTTATACTCGAGTCAATAGTCTGTATTATGGCAATTTGCATTGCCATAATACAGACAGGGGCTGTCAGAGATGTTACTTACCTCTCCTGCAGCTCCTGTCAGCTCTCTCCTCCTCTGCGCCGTCCGTTCAGCACCTCGGTCAGCTCCCAGTGTAAATCTCGCGAGAGCCGCGGCTCTCGCGAGACTTACAGTGTGAGCTGATAGAGGGAGCTGCACAGACCGCGCGGAGGAGGAGAGAGCTGACAGGAGCTGCATGAAAGGTAAGTACAGCTCTGCCAGCACCCCTCTCCCCCCCCCACTGAACTACCAATCCCACTGGACCACCAGGGAAGGAGCCCCCCTCCCTGGCACGCTAGCAAGCAGGGAGGGGGGACAAAAATATGTCTAATTGTAATAAAAATAAATACATTAATAATATACCAAAAAAATGAAAATAATAATAATACAGCAATAATAAAAATAGTAATAAAAAAAAAATAATATAACAAAAAAATTTAAATAATAATAATAAAAAATATATTAAAATGCCCACCCCCCCACCAAGGCTCTGCATCTCACACACACACACACTGCACTCATATACACACTGCACTCACACTGCATTGATATACACACTGCATTTATACACACACACTGCACTCATACATACACTGCACACACTGCACTCATACACACACACTGCATTCACACACACACTGCACTCATATACACACTGCACTCACACACACACTGCATTCATATACACACTGCATTCATACACGCACTCATATACACACTGCATTCACACATACGCACTGCACTCACACTGCATTCATATACACACTGCATTCATATACACACTGCATTCATATACACACACTGCACACACACACACACACACACACACTGCACTCATACACACACACTGCAAATAAAAATTCAATTATTATAATTTTTTTAGGATCTAATTTTATTTAGAAATTTACCAGTAGCTGCTGCATTTCCCACCCTAGTCTTATACTCGAGCCAATAAGTTTTCCCAGTTTTTGGGGGTAAAATTAGGGGCCTCGGCTTATATTCGGGTCGGCTTATACTCGAGTATATACGGTAAGTTAATTTTTCCATCTAACTTCTTTCCCTTGCCTCATGTACCCTTTGTCGGCACTAACCTTTGCTTTAGTTCACTGAAGTCCCATACGGTTTCACACATGAGAGAACTATATACGTAGTAATAGATTAGTAACTTTATCCCATATGTTAATAAGAGAACGGTTATATATTTACTAGTGTCAATAGTTCAATAAAATCTAGGCCTATCTATCAATACACTTTACCTTTAATTAGCACACACGTTACCATTAAGCATTTTGAATTTCTAACCCAATTAGAAAATTGTGGGGGTGCATCATAAATTACAATAATAATTATAAATAGAAACAATCATAAAATCTCAAGGCCCCCTAACTAATGAAACGCATGGATTGTGAAGTCTAATAAATAATCGGAATGATTACCTGCAAAATTAAAGACTCTTTGTCACCTTCCAGCCGTGTCAGTCGTTCCTGGTAGGTTTCATTGTTGACTGCAGTATGGTTAACCTGAGAAATAAAATAACATTTATCAGATATAAACAAAAATGTAATCCATTTGCGATTGATGTTGGGAAGGATGAAATATATGTTTATGGGGTGACGCTGAACCGTTCTTTTTCATATAATGCAATATAAAGATAATATAGAAAATGTTTATTGAAAAAACAATCAATAAAAATAACAAAAAGATAAGTCCCTGCTTTAGCCGCAAACACCCACGCTTGTTAGCTTCTACAGTCAGTTCACACGGACACAGTAAAAATGAACTCACTAAAAGGGGCTATCAAGCACCATAACCACCACAGCTAATTTTAGCGATATACGTCTTTGAAATCTATTACCCTGCTTTCTGGCAAAGCATTTTGGGGCATTTGAAAGGTATACTCCATGCACCATAATCACTTCATCTAAAGTAGTGATGGCGACCTACCTTCTAAATCTAACCGATTTTTAATAGATTGCCACTAAAGGTGTGTGCCCAGGCACCGTACTGTTGCTTCTTCTGTGCTTGACCAAGTGAGGAAGTGGACGTGATAAGTTGAGAGTATCAGGATGCTCTCAGCCTATAACAGGCCGCCCATTGCAAGTAAACACCTAAAATGTATCACCACCGTGTTGTTGCTGCTCAGGCTCAATGCTTCCATATTAATTATAGCTCAGCAGGAGATGCAGTTTGTTTGAAATGGTTTTGACACTAAGACAATGGTAAGACAATGCCGGTGGACTCCAGGTACCATAACCTCTGTAAGCTAACAGGATGCAGTAAAAGACTGAAATCAAGGGCTGTTGATCGTGGGACCCAGGTAAGTTGGCAAGTCACACTAAAATGGTTTAATTACTTACAATGGGATGGATCCAGGGCTCTCCTGGTACCATGACCATTACTAGTCTTACAATAGCTTCATTCATGAAAAAACATACATACATATTTAGGTTAATTGGTAGTATTGTACTTCTTGTATTTTTCATGAATGAATTGACTTACCAATGCTGAAATATTAATCTTTTTAACTAATGGTGGGGAGAGCTTTATGATATATGTATATTTCTTCCAAAGAAAACAGATGAAGAGCTTTGATCATCTGGGAAAGATATGATGCATCTGAGAAGCTGAAGAATTGCAGTAAACATGGGAAATTCTGTGGTTTCCACTTCTGTTTACTTTTTCCATATTTGTAATGCTTTATCTCCTTCAATTGAAATGTAAAGACAAGCGCAGTGTGGGACTGAACACTTATCTTTTAAATACATTTATAATGTCACTAGTGAATAAGTGCAGTTAGTGCGTTATAAATGTCCCAGATAAGTGATGTGCGGTTATGATGTTGAACAAAATCATCAAATATCCTTTAACCCCTTTAGGACACATGACATGTGTGACATGTCATGATTCCCTTTTATTGCAGAAGTTTGGTCCTTAAGGGGTTAAACAACATGCTGTGTTCAAAGTGGCCCAACTAAAACAGGGTTAGGGGTTGATTATGTTTTGTAGCCTTTTTGGAGTTGGGGGCTAGGGTTAAGTCTAGCAAAGAGTGATTGGTGGAAAAAAACAGGGCATCTTAAAACAGGCACCTCTAACCTTAACTAAACCCAAACTATAAGTCTCCTAACCTTAAACGGCCTAAATTACCCTAATCCTGCGTGTGTGGGGTACACTATTTTTATTTGTTTTTTTTTAAATGTATTTATTATTTTTCAACATTTAATATTTTTACTGTACTGTATGAAATAACACCTTTATAAAAAATTAAACAAAACGCAATATCACCCTAACCATGGACTATTTTTTAACTTGACTTTTCAAAGCAGACCTTTTAAAATTGAATCTTATTTCTCTTTAGTCTACTGTAGCAGACTGGGAGTCAAACGGTTAAGGTTTTTTTTTTCTCTCTCCAAAAGCAGACTGTCCATGTTTATATTTGATCTGTACATTTTTGTCATGTTTACTTCCAGTTGTTACTGTAAGATGTACAGAGGAATTAAAAAAAAAAAGTGTACAGACTAAGTGGAAAATTAGTTTTGGCTGACGGAAGGTTTGGAAAACAACTCAACATAAATCATACATTTTATTTCATGAGAGAATTTCTATTTTAAGAGACGAGTTAAAAAAGAAAAGGCTAATATACTGACGTCACATTCTTATTGCAGAATGCTGCTGTTCGGGACTGGAACAATACATCTTCCCCATGACATGTATTTCACAATAATTGGATACAGAAGGAGTGCGTTTAATTCTAGATATTTTTGGATCATAGTTTGCTAGAACCTTGCTGTGCAGAAGGCCAGGGTAACGGCTAATTCAAAGCTAAGGATGGCATGTGTCACCATACAACTGTAGAATTTTTGCCGTGCTTGTATAATAGATCTCCATTCTATAAAATAACTGTCGGCGATCTCCAATGACATACTCCGAAGAAACCTATTTGTCTTCTCTCCTCTCAACAGTTACAAACTAATGGCCTCAACTCAGCGGGAGTTGATTTATATGTATCTCTACTTACAAAGCAAAATGTTTCCATATTCCACAGGCATGCAAGCCTTTATTGTTATTCATCTAAAATAGGCACAATGAAAAAATTCTCCAAATTCAATGGTTTTCCAGGTTGTCTTCCAGCTTTAAGGAACCTTCATTGAAGTTGTTATGGTTCCTGGCACCAGCTTGCCTTTCATAGTCAACTGCAAAGTTTTCATCCAGCACCGTTTGGCTCCTTCCACTTTTGTCCAAGGATTGAATTAGGAAACCTCGGACAGCCGTGGACAGGGGCGCCACTGATCACCCTAAGCCCATTCATAAAAATGGCTTGAAAAACCATACATATTTTTCCCAGGCCATTTTGTAAATGGGGAGCTAGTAACTGGCTCAGAGCATCAGCTTATGCTCTTAGCCAATCAGCAGCATCCCTATCTGTAGCTGTCTGAGACTTCCTGATCCAAGTTCGGACAAGAGGAGAAGGACAGAGCCTAATGGCTCTGATTTCAAAACTTTGGGGTTAAAACATTGGTTAACGGTTTAACCCTTACAGATAAGCCGGTGCCATGGATCTCCTGGCACCACAACAACTTTAAAAAAAAATCTGAATGATTCTGGTTTAAACCTTGTGATACCATTTAGGAAACAAATTAAGGAGAACAATTCAATAACATAATATTACTTTTGTGCCTGCAAAAAGTAAAGCAATATATAGTTTAGTACAACACGTAATAAATTGCGAAAGTTGAGAAAGCGCTATTTTTGAAATAGTACGTCTAAAAGGGAAGTAAGAAAAAAATCATTATTTCAGATACAAAAACTCAATAATTGATACAACTATGTAACACTAAATCCCATTATCAGACATACATCATGGCTGGTGCGAGTAGAGGTATCAAAAGGAAGGCAATAGAGAGGTACGCCACTCCTGTAAGAAGGTAAATCGGTCCGGTGGCAGGCTATTCATAGGAGTATGAGAACATTTTATTTCTTGTAGAATCGCACTCAAAACATAGGGTTCAAGAAAGTGTTCCCAAATCCCAACGATGCAAACGTAAGCTTACATGTAATGTCCGTAATGTTTACGAAATGTTAAAATGATGCTCCCCTTTATAGTAAACCAATTGGCACCATACAAAGAGTGCATGAGTCACTGTGTTCACTTTGCTTTATCAAGGAATTCAAGGGGCCAGTAAACTCTGTGTAATTCGTAAAGGTTAGTGGTTGTGAATGGGAGATAAGGCAAGTCAACATGTGGTAAGTAAACATATGTACGCAACGCCCGATTCAACCCTGAACTATGAGCATTCTAAAGAATGTTATCTGTGGCAACAGGATACAGCACTAAAATCACTGAATGAACACGTGATGAATTATTTTATATGAATAAGATAGTTGTCAATGATTTAAAGGGACACACACATATGACATAAATTCAGATGATAGAATTCCATGCAATCACTTTATGAACATTTTTTTCATAAAGTACATATATCGAGCAGAAACGTAAACTAGGGATAGGGAATATATAGGTAGCTGTGCAGAATGTAATTATTTTTTATACAGTGACATGTGACATTTACAGGGTTATTCACTGTACTTCCAGTTAGACTATTTTAGCTTTAAATTTGAATTTTGCTTTGAATTCGTTTTGACTTCTCACTTTAGTGAATAAACGTAATCAGTTATAAAATAATAAAAATGAGAAGCACTCAAGCAAATCAGTGGAAGTCCCTGTCAGCACTTTTTCATGAATAAGTAACATTTAGCAGAGAATCCTGGTATATGTACAGATATCTTATTAAAGGGACACTATAATCACCAAAACAACCGTAGCATAATGAAGCAGTTATGGTGTATAGATCATGCCTCAGCAATCTATGACATTCAGTAGTTAAATCACTTTGTTTATCCAGCCCTAGACACACCTCCCTGCATGTGACTTACACAGCCTTCCATAAACACTTCCTGTAAAGAGTCATCTAATGTTTACACTTCCTTTAACATCTGATTTAAAATGAAACCATTTTTTTCCATGGAGACAGTGTGAGTCACAGCCAGGGGAGGTGTTGCTAGGGCTGCATAAAACAAACAAAAGTGATTTAACTCCTGTAATGGCAGAGAATTGAGCAGTGAAACTTCAGAGGCATGATCTATACACCATAACTACTTCATGAAACGAAAGTTGTTTTGATGACTATAGTGTCCCTTTAAATTTAATTGGAAAGACCAATAGGTGCTACATGAGGTCGAGTAAGATTAACTTATTGTAGGCCCTTTTCTTCCTATCAGCCATTCGATGAATTAAAGGGGAATCGTTCCAACTGAAGATTTATAATATTCTAATTGTTTTTTATGGGAATTTACTCAATAAATGGGATAAATATGGAAAATGGGCAAAAAAAAATTGTTGGGCTGCAAAAACAGCTGAGAAGAGTTATAGAATCTTTCCAGTTCAGCTATTCTTTTAGATTGTAAACTCTTATGGATAGGTTATCCTTCACATGCTGTCCCTGTATGTCAAATTGTTTATCTTATTTTACCAGAATATGCTGCTACAATGTAAATAATTGTATAATCTTGAATTAAAGTTGTAATAGCTATCGTTTCATATCCCTACAGCTCTTAGTTTTAAGGGATAGACCCCTGCGTTTGTGTTTTAAACAGTAAAGCACGGTATTTGCTGTCAGCACTGCCAGTAGACTTGGCTGAGGATGCGTTATAAATGGCATTGATTTGAATTTGTATCACTATATGATAACAGTACTAGAATTGTGTGGACATGAGAACAGGTGACTCTAGATCAGGACACAGATCCGTGTTTACTTCGCTTGGAGTGCAGGATTCAACGATACATTGCTTTCTCTCTATTAACATGGACAGACAGAAAGACCGACGGATAGACACAGACAGACAGATGGATAGATGGGTGGATGGATAAATAGACAGACAGACCGATAGACAGATATATAGATAGATAGAAAGATTACAATTACAATCTCATGTGATATTAAATCAATACATTTACAGATGCCAAAGACATGCCTCCAAACCATCCCAATTTTGTAATGACAGTCCTGATTTTTAGGGTTCGTTCTCATCGTTCTGACTTTGTTCCCTGTTATCCTGCTTTTGGGGGCACCAGGGATCTGTCCCCAAAGAGTGTAGCAAGAGCGCATCTAATGGTGCACTCGGGGCCCAAGGAAACAGTGCACCCTGCATGTCCTGTTCTCAGTGGGCCAGCTTGCTTCATTGGCATGCCCCCTTTATGCCCTATCACCAGCACCCTGTGTCTCGGGACCCCAATGTTGGAGGATATGAAATCATATATTTTTGATGTTGAGAAAGAGTCCTACACACAATCACAATATTGAAGATGAGGAATAACTGACACTAATGGAACAACGAAACCAAACAGCAGTGTACAAAAGTGTATGAGTAGTATGAACTAATGATTCCTTGTTAATTAATTACACTAATTAAAGAACAAAAATGAATTGTAACAAACTATAACATAGTGAAATCAATTGCACAATAAATACACATTTGCACAATACCTAAAAAGTCAGATATCGTGAAACACCTTAAAGAAGCACAGTGCAATATTCACATGGAAAGTAATGGCTTTCGTTCCTATTACATAGCTCACATGTCATCATTACCAATGTTAAGACTTGGCTGTCTGTAACTTTCAACCAGTGATGTCATTGACAATGCACAAAGACCCCAACTTGTACACCTCTCAAACTCGAAAGCGTGAGATTATTAATGAAATCACGGCTTAGGGCAGGTTTCAAGACAATCTTGTTTGATTGAATCCTGCGCTGGTACCAACATAAAACCGCTTGGTAAAATCTGGATTGTGACCACTTTCATAACTGACCAAAAGTTATTAAAAAAACGTTATCGATCCTTTACCAAAACTGGATTGTAATTGACCCCATAGTTATGTGTCTTGCTAGAAAGGTAAATCTATGGTGAGCTAGATAGTTGGTTAGCTCAATAGTTGGCTTGTAAGACAGAGACACCGAAAAAAAAGACAGACATACACACAGGCAGACAATTAGACATATGGATGTATTTTAACTAAAAACAAACAAACAAAAAAAGTGTCAGAAAGAACATGGATATAGTTTGGTGCAGCAGTGCAAAGGATCATATAACTCTATGAACGGGAGTCTTTATGTTTCACATATTACAGTACACTAAAATAGACGCCACATCGTTGCAATACTGGAACATCCTAAATCAACAAACGGCTTCATCTAAGCTTAATTCGGTTTGCAGACGTCTTTCATGTTTGATTATACAAGCCTGATATTTATGCATATAGTCAAATTTTTGTTCTCTTTTTTAGTATTCAATATCTCTGACTGCAAATCGAGCAGCACGAACAAAAAAGGCCGAACATGTGCTTTTAATCAAAGCATTACCTTCTCTGGTCTTTCATTCCTTTTAAGTTCCTCCTGTTTGATGCGGTGAAACCAAACCCTTTATGTATACTGTATGCTGAAAGGGTACATTGGCCTGGATGATAGTGTTGGTGCTTCATAGAGACTATTAAGCTGTGGTAGGACTACAACCCCTTTTACTCTCAGGCAGCCATTATTCTATTTCTTCCCGAGCTATACAGTTCGGGCTTTAACTCAGTACACTGAGCTGTGTAATGAATAAACCTCAGTGTAAGTTTCCAGATTATGTGAAAATGTCTATCCATCCTTTTTATGGGATATTCCGCGGCTTGCGTCTGGGCTTAGTGGTTAGAAACTATTTTATAATATATTACTAATGCCATTCAATTATAATATATCCCTGTACCTTAATAATACAATAATGTATGTACTCTATGATGGCAAGATGTGCCTCAGTATTAGCTAAATGTATTTCTTTAGATAGTTATCACTGAGTATCTTGTCCTCATATGCATGATCTGTGTGATTGTGTTAAACTGGCATTATAAATGTGATCTTTGGATTATTTTTCTGCAGTTTCCTGTCTTTTCAATATAATGCTATTAGACACCCAAATCAATCCATCCAGTACCCATCCATGCATCAATTAATCAATCAATCCATCCATCCAGTACCCATCCATGCATCAATTAATCAATCAATCCATCCATCCAGTACCCATCCATGCATCAATTAATCAATCAATCCAGTACCCATCCAGTACCCATCCATGCATCAATTAATCAATCAATCAATCCATCCATCCAGTACCCATCCATGCATCAATTAATCAATCAATCCAGTACCCATCCATGCATCAATTAATCAATCCATCCATCCATCCATCCAGTACCCATCCATGCATCAATTAATCAATCAATCAATCCATGCATCCAGTACCCATCCATGCATCAATTAATCAATCAATCCATCCATCCAGTACCCATCCATGCATCAATTAATCAATCAATCAATCAATCCATGCATCCAGCACCCATCCATGCATCAATCAATCAATCCATCCAGTACCCATCCATGCATCAATCAATCAATCAATCCAGTACCCATCCATGCATCTATTAATCAATCAATCCATCCATCCAGTACCCATCCATGCATCAATCAATCAATCAATCCATCCAGTACCCATCCATGCATCAATCAATCAATCCAGTACCCATCCATGCATCAATTAATCAATCAATCCATCCATCCAGCACCCATCCATGCATCAATTAATCAATCCATCCAGCACCCATCCATGCATCAATTAATCCATCTAGCACCCATCCAGGCATCCATGCATCAATCTATGCACCACCCATCAATGCATCCACTATTCATCCATGCACCCATCCATCCATCCATCTATGCATCAATTCATCCACCACCGATCCATGCATCCACCCATCAATCCATCTACCACCCATCCATGCATCCATCAATCAATCAATCAATCTATACACCACCCATCCATGCATTCATCCACCACCCATCCATGCATCAATCCACCAATCCATCCACCACCCATCCATACATCCATCAATCCATCCACCACCCATCCATGTATCCATGCATAAATCTATCCACCACCCATCCATGCATCCATGCATCCATCAATTCATCCACCACCCATCTATACATCCATCAATCTATCCATCACCCATCCATGCATCCATCCATCCATCAATCCATCCACCACCCATCCATGTATCCATACATCAATCTATCCACCACCCATCCATGTATCCATGCATCAATCTATCCACCACCCATCCATGTATCCATGCATCAATCTATCCACCACCCATCCATGCATCCATCAATCCATCCACCACCCATCCAGACATCCATCCATCAATCCATCCAACCACTACCCATCCATGCATCCATCCAATAGAAATTAAGGTTTAAAACACAAGTCATTTATTGAAAGAATGAGTTAACTCAAATCCAGAGAATACATTAGAAGGAGGGTTCTAATACTCTGCTCTGTAATCAGTAACTCTTTAACTTGAATTCCTGAGATCCTTTGATAGTCATACAGGGGGTGGAGAAAAAAGGACACAAACAAAACAGGAAAGGACTTTAACCTTGAAGTGACTAAATCATATTTGCAAACAGAGAGGCAATTGTAAATCAAAATAACAATATATGTCATAAAAAGAATACTGACAATCAGAACTTTGATGATTATTCAAAGCAACAGGATGCAACAAACCAAGTCCCAACAATGCCAAACCGGGAGAACCTGGATTGTATCGATAACTAAAACTGAAAAATTAATTATTTTTTCAGGGGAATAAGCTAAAAAAATAAGCATATGTTCCACATGGACAAACTGCGTCTGGTATATACTGTAGGTCCCCAATGCTTCTTAATGAGAAGCATTAAAAAATGGATTGAGATGATCAGTATTGACAATCTCAGAAGAGGGGGAGTGACTGCTACAAGGATCTGTTCTGGATTACAGGTGCGTCTAAAGGCTTTTTTAATTTGTATGGGGGGCTGGATCTAAAACAGTACAATAACATATCTACATTAAAAATAGTATATTTGTTTTTAAGTTACACTGTTCCTTTAATCAAAGACTGCACGTTCTGGTGAAAACAAATTGTATTTTAGGTATGGGCAAAAGGTTAGAGAATACATTAACGAGTCATAGGTTAAAACAAAGTACCTGTGTGTGTGGAAAAACTCCTATAAGTATAAAAATATATTTTTTACTGCAAAATTCACCTGGTCACTTCTTTTAAAATTGAAAAGACCTGGGTGAAAAATGGTAGTTAGCTTTAGCGGACAGGGCATCACAGGGCAAATCCCATTTAGAATGTTACATACAAGTTAATTCTCTAAACAGCTAATTGTAATGAATTGAAAACCAAATGGCAAAATCTAGGTAAAAGCAGCCAGGCTACAACGAGAAATGGCTTGGAGAATTTTCTTAAATTGGTTACTTCGGCCTCCGTTGAACAATTTGGCTGTCAATTCAGTACACTTTGCTGTTTAGTGAATATGCCACCATATTTCTGCTTCAGGCAAATGGCACAAACTAAATAACAGGAAAACAAGCAGCCGTTGTTGTGTAAAGAGTGGGATTAATGGGATGAAAGGCCTGGGTTACCTATTGATACTAATCTGTGTAGTTGGATGAATACCATTTAACCCCTCCAGGCCAGAACTAGGCAAAAAGCTAGCTATTGTGACAGTTTTTACATGTTTTCAGTACTGAAGGAGTTAATGTCGGCGGAGCTACATGTATCACTTTTATAGGCTGGTAATTCATTAATGAATTTATGCTTTAGACAGGCAAGTATATTGCTAAGTAAAAGGCATAAATGATGGTAAATAAGCTCATTGCAATCATGATAAAGTAAAATACAATGAAATATATGAAATGTTATATACAATATATAAACAGCGCATGGAAAATGCTGTCCTACTGTTTGCAGAACATCAGGTGGAGGAATACTGCATCATATGAATGATACATACATTACTTTCAGTGTACTAACCATCAGCATGTAACAATCATATGTGCCACTGTCTATAGTGATTTGTTTGACTCTATAATTCTTCTGTGTCCACCCGTGGCCATCCTGCATTTGTATGACTACATTTACCACTTCTCCTGTGGGAGCCTTTATGTCACAACTCAAATATTTTACCCATTTTTTTTCAATCTTCTAGCCCAGTCTCCTAAATGAAATAGCTCTGCTCCCTTACACCTTATGCCCACGAGGGGAGGATATGGTGGAACAAGAGATTATAAACTCCTTTTCCCTCTGAAACCTCAACTACAAGGAACTCACTCATCATCTGCACCTGCAGTGCTCCAACATATACCATCATGTTTATTGTTTTTACTAATACTTTTCCAATAAAGTTTATACTCAATCGCCATCTCTGGACCTTCCTATTACCCTGAAGTTGTGACATCAGTTTCCTTGGTGGGGAACATACCGCCTATGCCTTTGGATTGAGCAAAACCACTTTTTGCTCAAAACCAAGCAAGTACATTATCTTACTTTAACAACACATTGTATGTTTTATATACCAAGGTGAGGATTTGAACCTACCCATATGCAAGAGACAGAAGACTACTCATATACCCCAGAGTGGGGATCATTCCACTTCAAGCCTTATGTAAGGAGCCATTAGGAGGCTCCGCTGAATGTGATTGTGCATTTATATATATATTCTATCTACTACTTTGAATATCTGACATACTGCACTATATTAGTGTTTCTGTATACATTCCATAATTGAACCATACCCCATTGGTCCAATACCAAAGACCTATATCCACAGTCGAGGATTGTACCACATCTCGAGCTCGACTATAGCTCCAAACACTGTACGTTTCTTCTTTTTTGCCACACTAGAAGTATTTACTTACTACACTATATTGCCCCCTTTTTTCCTCTTCTTCTATTTCATATCTGCTTGGACCCAAGGACCTCACCAAGGTGCCTATTTTTATCCTTTCTACTATGCATGAGTGACCAGATAGGAGAGACTCTGGCCTGGGTTGTCCAAGCTGCCTCCCACATTTGGACAATAAGCACTAGAAACCTATCCATCTCTATTTATGAATCCTGGTATTAGGTATAAAGCTGAGTCTCGGTAATAGGAGTCCTGGTATTAGATATATTGCTCAGTCTTGTAATATATTAGATTTATCATTGCAGTAGCACTTTCTCAAGTTTCATTATTATTTAGTTCCAAAGCATAATTGGTTTTAATACAAAATCAGAGATTCTAGTACAGTGGGACTTTTATAAAAAGGCAAACATGTGTCACCTATGTATAAAACATCACAAGACTTCATGCTCCAGGTAATTCTATTAAAAAGTACACAACATAAAAACATAGCCAGCACTCATTGCTTTAATACATTTGTGATTATTTAAAATTGTACTTGGTATCAAGGAAGTACGAGCGTTCATTCACAATACATCGAAATGTAATAAACTGAAACCCAAAAATTGAGATTTGAGAACAACAATCGCTGTGATGAAAAAAAAATCTACGATTCTGGTACTTTTGAGTTACGTTTTGCATTGTTTAGTGAATACACCCCGTGTTTTGCCCCACGCTAAGGAGCCTATTCTGCATAATAATCCCACAATCAAGTAAACTAAAATTTCAAGACACAATGTAACAAGAAAATCCCATAGAAATTATACTCCTGATTCTACTGCCCCAGGTATGTACAATATGAGGGTTATTCAATAAACTCAACATTTTGGCAAATTAAAAAGAATGCGAAAAAAGTTGTGAGTATGGATGAGATGGAGAATTATTTGAAATCAGCTATTTATGTCCCATTTTTCCATTCAGGTTTAATTTGCAAAAACTCAGAGTTTAACCCTGTTAATCTTGTTACGCACAGGTGATGTTTTACAAGCACCTACTGCTGGGGCAAAAGCGGTCATTTCTCATTTTTATTCTTTTATGTGTCTCTACTCCTAAAAACATTCTTTGGAAACATTTTTGGAGAAATAAACCCGACGTATAAACCATGTTTCATTCTCTTTTAGCTGTGCCACATGTTTGGCTGCTAAATCTATAGTCTATAAATTCTGGTCTCAAATCAAAAGAAAACATGATTGCCGAACCAAGATTCAGACAATGGCAGTTTCACAAGTTCACATTAAAATTATTTTATATAAGAAGCCAATTTTTGCAAACTGTCTGGGTTTTTCAATAAAGTATGAAATGTTGAAAATTTTACTCCGAAATAGCCAATTTTAACCCCTTAAGGACACATGACATGTGTGACATGTCATGATTCCCTTTTATTCCAGAAGTTTGGTCCTTAAGGGGTTAAACATTTCTCTAAGTCAGCTACCTTTCACTTTGACTATTTTGTCCTGAAACGTGAAATTCACTTTGAATTAATTTTCAAGTTTCACGCAAAGCACTACAAACTCTATGCCTTATAAGGTTAACCATTTGGGTTCGAGGAGGTGATGGGTTACTGCTTCTACCACTGACAAACCTTTAGCAGACAAAGCTAATCAATCAACCTAGTAGTAGATTGGAATATTTTTTTGTGAGCATCCCTGTATCAGTTACTCCCGATTCTTCCAATGAAATCTAAAATAATTAGGGCAAAACGTTTTGTGTTTTACAGTTCTGTTATGGTGTAAATAGAAAAATTGTGATGGAGGGGGAAATATATGACACAAAAAAAAGGAAAAAATAACACGATAAGTGGCATTACTGTCTTAAGTTTTCAGCAACCAATCAAACCATAAATAAAATTGAATATTAGAAAAAAATGCAATAAGTGCATAATTATTTAATATACTTGAAAACTTAATTATAAAAACATTGACGCAGATTCTTATTTCCTTGACGTCTTTTTATAATTAAAGTCTTATGAAAGATTTGGCAACAAAAGATATAATACATTTCAATTCACTGATATTGGCAAAAAAAATAAAAAAAATAAAAGTATCTTTTTTAATCTTACGCAAATGTCAAACTCACCCTTCTAAGCCACGTGAAATGTTTGTAAATATCGATTTCAACATCCATTCTTTGTGTCCATTTCTCAAAATCCCATCCCAGTTTGAAACATAACTATCCTGCTGCCTTCCAATCTTGCTTTTGTTCCATGAAAGGCAAATGTCCCGTGTGTGTGCTTTTTTTTTTTTTCCAGGAACACAAATGTGTGATCACATTTTACGCAGTCTCCTTGTTCTGCCCTAAAGGCTGACTCTAGAAGTGGTTTAACTGTCGCACACAAACTGAGTTAACTTAAAACTGCCAGTGGCATGATCGGATCCCTCTAGCGTGGGGTAACAACATCTACCCAATATCATACGACCAGATCTACTTCAAGAAAGAAACACTGCTTCGTCTTAAGCCCTGGCAACGCAGATCTCCTCCGCTGGTGAAACAGCAGTCTAAATATTGCCAAGTCGTGAAAGGGAAAATATTTTCCATTAGAGCTCTGCCCGGCTTTCTGTTTCAAGAACGACTGGGACTCATTATTCAAAGACCCCCCATTTCCTGTTTCTATTTCGCTCACAGTTTACGACAAACCATGTTCTCTGAGTCCATACCAGGCACTGCTGGGCTGGGACAGCATCCCCGGCAATGAGAACTATGTATCTGTACTTTAAATAAGCAACATTGCTGGGAGAGTGTGAAATGTATCCAAGGAAGGAACGGGGCTGTTACTTCCTTAAACATAGCACACATGTTTCAGAAACTCTATATTGTAGCACATGGTGATGAATAGGGGTCCAGCTGATATATCACAAGTAAAGAAATAAAATATAACAAGTTTGTCATGAGGATCATGATAATCTAACTCAGGCTTCCCCAAACTCCAGCCCTCCAGATGTTGCTGAACTACAACTCCCATGATTCCCAGTCTATCTATTTCATTCATAGAATCATGGGAGTTGTAGTTCAGGAACACCTGGAGGGCCGGAGTTTGGGGAAGCCTGATCTAACTGATGGCAAAAAATTTGAGACGCTATCAGAACATGTTCTGCCAGGCATACATTTACATGACTGAAGCAAACACTTAATCACTTCCCACCACAGTTTGGTCCTCGAGCTATACTAAAGATGTTCTGAGTTGACCAGTTCAAAAAGTTTGAATAGAGTAGTAGAACAGTCTACATGCACATTAGTCTCCCAATGCTTTTCTATGGGAAAGCATTGGATTGGCTGAGATCATCACAATTGATGATCTCAGCCAAGTAGGTGGAGCCAGCAACCGAACCCATGCAGCGTTGGATATAAAAAACATTAAATAAAAAACCTCCCCTCTCAAATGGACAGAGTTAATTTTTTGTTTTGCGCCTCTACTTTAACCAAGATTTGACAAAAATCTGTATATGCAGCACCCGAAGATGTTTTGTACTATAATGACCACAATGATTTGAAGTGGTTACGATGCTTAGGCATGTCTCTTTAAATGGAGTATATCTATTTTATAGATACACTGTATATTTGTAGAATATAATGTTGCCTCATAAAATCCTTGTATTTAATTCTCTTTCTCTGTTTTGCTCTCTTAGGGAAAGCAATTTCAAACCTTATCTGATTACACTGCTGTAATGTAAACTATAGTAAGCATGAGCTTGTTTAGTGGTAACTTGTTTCTGTGTATAAGGCACATCCTGGTTTAATAGACTCTTTGTATATGTCTGCAAAAAGCAAAGCCAGAATATATTGCTGTTTGTAGCAGAGAGAAAGATAACATGGGTTAACTTTGTAAAGTAAACAAATATATTAAAGGGACACTATAGTCACCTGAACAACTTTAGTTTAATGAAGCAGTTTTGGTGTATAGAACATGCCCGTGCAGCCTCACTGCTCAATCCTCTGCCATTTAGGAGTTAAATCACTTTGTTTATGACCCCTAGTCACACCTCCCTGCATGTGACTTGCACAGCCTTCCATAAACACTTCCTGTAAAGAGAGCCCTATTCAGGCTTTCTTCATTGCAAGTTCTGTTTAATTAAGATTTTCTTATCTCCTGCTATGTTAATAGCTTGCTAGACCCTGCAAGAGCCTCCTGTATGTGATTAAAGTTCAATTTAGAGATTGAGATACAATTATTTAAGGTAAATTACATCTGTTTGAAAGTGAAACCAGTTTTTTTTTCATGCAGGCTCTGTCAATCATAGCCAGGGGAGGTGTGGCTAGGGCTGCATAAACAGAAACAAAGTGATTTAACTCCTAAATGACAGTGAATTGAGCAGTGAAATTGCAGGGGAATGATCTATACACTAAAACTGCTTTATTTAGCTAAAATAATTTAGGAGACTATAGTGTTCCTTTAAAAACAGAAACAATGTTTTTTGTAGGATTACACTAATAACATATTTAGATGGCCAACGTTACTTCTATCATGTTAGATGGGAACTGTCCTGTATTTGTGAGGTGTGAATAACATTATTAACAAGGCTATTTCCTAAGGTCAGACTTGGCAGGAGTTCAAAACGATTTTAAAGTGAATTTCCCATACAAGGCCAAAATAGCAAATCCGGAAAAATTCTCCAAATCAGCTATGCTTCCCAGTTGGCTACTTTGGCCTGAAATTTAAAATGGACTTTGAATTCCCCACAATTCTCACATTAATAAATAACCCTATGCAGGGCCGGATTAACATAGGGGCTGATGGAGCTGTAGCTCCAGGCCCAGGCCCATGGAATAGGCCCATTTAAAAAAACAAAACAAAAAAAAAAAAACTTTTTTTTTTTTTTTTTTTACACACTACTCTTAGGTTTGCCACCTGACTGGTATTTTACTGGCACAGACGGTATTTGAGGCTGTCTGGCCGTGCCGGTATTGCGGTAATACCAGCAATACAAATGCAGGTATTTTTTCTCTGAATAAATGGAGATTACTCTGCAATACCAGCACCGGCCAGTAGGGGTCACTGTGTGTGGAGAGAGGCAGGGATAGGAAATTACAGCATATCCCTGCCTCTCTCTACTACTCACTGATCCATGAGGGAGCAGCAACACAGCACAGAGTCCAGACAACAGCTCTACAGTAAGTGAGATATGGGGGGAAAGATAGTAGGGACACATGGGGACACTGAGACACATGGGGACACTGAGACACTAGGGGACACTAAGGGACATATGGGGACACTAAGGGACTAGGGGACACAGACACTAGGGGACACTGAGACACTGGGACATATGGGGACACAGACACTGGGAGACCTGGGAACACAGACACTTGGGGACACTGGAAAACATGGGACACTGAGACACTAGGGGACACTGGGACACATGGGGATGCTGAGACACATGGGGACGCTGTGAGACATAGGGACATTGGGAGACACTGAGACATTGGGACACGGAGACACTATGTCCCCATTTCTCCCAGTGTCCCCATGTCCCCCAGCCAGTGTCCCTAGTGTCTCAGTGTCCCCAAGTCTCCCAGTGTCTGTGTCCCATGTCTATCAGTGTGCCTAGTGCCCCCATGTGTCCCTATATGTCCCAGTGTACCCATGTCTATGACCACAACTGTCCCCATGTCTCCCAGTGTCCCCAAGTGTCTGTCTCCCAGCCAGTGTCCCCTAGTCTCCCAGTGTCCCCTAGTCTCCCAGTGTCTGTGTTCCCATGTCTCTGTGTCCCTAGTGTCTTAATGTCCCCAAATGTTTCAGTGTACCCATGTCTCTCAGTGTCCCCAAGTGTCTGTCTCCCAGCCAGTGTCCCCTAGTCTCCCAGTGTCTGTGTTCCCATGTCTCTGTGTCCCTAGTGTCTTTGTGTCCCAAAATGTTGCAGTGTCCCCATGTCTCCCAGTGTCTGTGTTCCTAGTGTCTCAGTGTGCCTAGTGTCCCCATGTCTCCCAGTGTCCCTATATGTCCCAGTGTCCCCATGTCTATGTCCACAACTGTCCCCATGTCTCCCAGTGTCCCCAAGTGTCTTTCTCCCAGCCAGTTTCCCTAAATGTCTCAGTGTCCCCATGTCTCCCAGTGTCCCCATGTCTGTTTTGTTCCCGGGTCTCTCAGTGTCCCCATGTCTCTCAGTGTCCCCGGGTCTCACTGTGTCCCCAGTATCCTAGTGACATGGGGACACACTGAGACATTGGGACACTGGGAGAAATGGGGACACTGAGGCACTGGGAGACTAGGGGACTGGGCGACATGGGGACACTGACACTGTGATACATAGGGACACTGAGACACTGGGTGACTTGCGAGACTGAGACACTGGGAGACAGGGAGACATTGGGAGCAATCCATCTATACAGCAGAATCAAACTGTGAGTAGTTTGTTTGTGATTTTACATAATTTTCTCTGATGTCACTCCTTGTATTATACAAATGATTAAGGCTGGTATTTTTTCAAAAGAAAGGTGGCAACCTTAACTACTCTTCACATACTCTTGCTTAAAGGAGCACTACAGGGTCAGGATTACAATCATGTATTTCTGACCCTATTATGTTAAAACCACCACCCTGGCCCCTTCTTTCCTCCTTAAGTATAGTAAAATATAACTTGTATTCAAGTCTGCAGCTGCTGGCTCTGCCTCTGAACTGACTGTCTGCTGACATCATCAGAAGTGGTGGTCTGAGCAAATTACAATACTTGCCCATAGGATTGGCTGAGACTGTTAACTAGGCAGATCAGGGGCAGAGCCAGCACAAGTCCAACATAGCCCTGGCCAATCAGCATCTCCTCATAAAGATAAATTGAATCAATGCATCTCTATGAGGAAAGTTCAGTGTCTGCATGCAGAGGGTGGAGACACTGAATGGCAGTGCTGCACACTAGGCAGTACTGCCCCAGGAAGCACATCTAGCAGCCATCTAAGGAGTGGCCAGTGGAGTTATTTTCTCTGAAAAGACAATGTTTACTGCAAAAGGCCTGAATGGAATGATTCTACTTACCAGAACAAATACAATAAGCTGTAGTTGTTCTGGTGACTATAGTGTCCCTTTAAGTTTGGAAGCTTAAGAGGGATGTATGGGAACAAAACCTGTGTGGACTGGCTGACCATAAAATTAATTGAGGTAATGCTGTTGGTCTCTCTAACATTGTGGTATGTCCCCTCCTTTCTTCTACACTCACTACATACATCTTTTCTCTGTCTCAGACTGTATACCAGGAACTTCTGCCTGCTAGTAAGAAGATAAGGAGACAAGTGGACCAGTGAGTGCTAGGGGACAGTCCTTAGAAAGCATGGAGTGAGCGCATCATTAGACGCATTTATGTCAAGCTCAGAATGCTGCCAGCATAGTATGCCCTTAGTTGGCCAGCCTGCAGGATTGGCGGGCAGCCTGACATGCATTCATGCCAGGCTGTCCTTCAAATTCTTTGGACAGACATGCCCCCTTTTTGGGCATGTTCTCCCCTTTTGGCAGGTCTGGTGACGTGATTCGCACCAGTGGCCCACCCTTTTACCCCGCCCATTGACTTCCTGCTTCACTGGACACTGCTGTTGGGGGTATGGATTTACTTGAAAGATGAAAGCATAAATTAGAGAGAGATTAGCATAGAGTATGTGTTTTCTTATAGCTGCATCCTATGAGTTTCCCTCCAACACCATCTCCATCAGATACATGACGCTTGGGAGGTATGACCGGTTTAGTGTTTTTGGTCGATAAGATTCTGTAAATAGGCCCATCATAATTGTCAGCACCAGGCCCACTGGGCTCTTAATCCGGCCCTGACCCTATGTATGTAGAAATCCACATATGGTGCCTCTAGCTCCCCGACAACACTTGGTATAAACCACCTACAAATGAAACAGATGTCCAGGCACTTAGTGGTTAATCCATCGCAGATTTTATTGGACACAGAAAGGCAACTGTTCAACTCCAATGAGTCTTTATCAAGCCATTTAATCAGTCCCTGCAGGCATTTTAAAGGGACACTATAGTCACCAGAACAACTACAGCTTAATGTATTTGTTCTGGTGAGTAGAATAGCTCCCTTCAGGCATTTTCATGTAAACACTGTCTTTTAAGAGAAAAGGTAGTGTTTACATTGCCCCTAGGGACACCTCCAAGTGGCCACTCCGAAGATGGCCACTGGAGGTGCTTCCTGGGGCAGTGCTGCACAATAAGCGCCCTGCTGTTCAGCGTCCCCGCACTATGCATGGAGACGCTGAATTTTCCTCATAGAGATGCATTGATTTAATGCATCTCTATGAGAATGTCCTGATTGGCCAAAATGGCATTTGGCCCCTATGGGAAAGCATTGGATTGGCTAAATATCGCCCATTTTGATGATGTCACAAAGGGGGCGGACCCGTGCGGTGCTGGAAACATGGTGAGTTTTATACTTTTATAGGGGGGATTGAGGGGGGGCAAGCCACCTAAATTGTGGGTTAAACAATATAGGGTCAGGAATACATGTTTGTGTTCCTGACCCTATAGTGATCATTTAAGGTAAACACTGCCTTTTGAGAGAAAAGGCAGTGTTTACATTGCTGCCTATGGACACCTCTAGCGGCTGTCACTCAGATGGCTACTAGAGGTGCTTCCTGGGTCAGTGCTGCACATGACGTTCAGCGTCTCCACGCTCTGCATGGATGGGGCTGAACGTTCCTCATAGCGATGCATTAAATCAACGTATTTCAATGAGTAGATGCTGATTGTTGCAGTGCAGCGTTTTGCTGTGCATGTGCATTAGCCTCCCAATGCTTTCCTATGGTGAACTCAGCCAAGGTAGTGGAGCGTGGGCGGAGCTAGCTGTGACCGAACCACATATAATAAACCACATATCAGAAAAAACTATATTTATTGCAAAACATCAAAAATACATCCAGCTGTGCCCCATAGTCAAAGCGTCATAAACATTTAAATACACATTTAATAAATAATTAGTGCAAAACATATAAGAATTCACAAAATACAAATACAATGATTACAAACATCTATAGCCCATAAGGGGATACAGAGCTACATTGCCAATGTAAAAACAAACTTCGATAATTAACAAAGGAGGACTACATTCGCCATATTACCACACTACTAAGAACCAGGAGTGGCATAGGACATATTACATGCATCTATAACTTAGAATCAATCATTGCCACGGCAACATGGTACCTCAGCCCGATGACGACCCTTACTAATGCAGATTGCTAAACCCTCAGTTAATATTTATATGTAATATAAATATTATAATAATACATTGCCTTCTTATGGGGAAGCTTGAATGCTTGTGGCAAAGGGCATGCATGTGCATACAGTCCCCAATACCCCTTTGCAAGGACCATTAGGATTGGACCATTGCCGGACCATGCCTCCTACATGACGTTGCAAGATCTGAATGCATGTTTGTATTCATAATGCTATAGTGTTCCTTTAATAAATATGTACTGTTCCTTTAACATATCACACACACAGTAAAAAATGAAAATGCCATGCGATTTGCTTTACAGAAGACTGCTACGTACAGGACATTCAGCCAGAATTTCTCCATAAATGTTGTGGGAAACGATAAATCCTTTACACATGCTTTAAACACAGCTGCGAAGCAGCACTTCATAATATATATAAACACTGTTCTAGCAGCGAGTATCACAGTGCAGCTCCCCGAGGTCAGCCAGTAGATGTAATTTAAGTCACCAATCTTCCGGGAGTCTGCAAAACCGCTTTCCAACTGTCTACCTTGTAAATCCATAACACTTTGGGCTGTCACTCACACATATGGGAGTCTCCTTTAGTTTCAGGGAAGGATATAAACAGATGTATCAGTTTAATTAATGGTAGTTTATTAGTACGGTAAGTCTGTAATTCCCACAGAAATGTATTCCAATTTCCTGAGTAAATATGAAGTCCCCATGGAGACTTCTTCCTCCCAACGCAGATTTCAAAGTTGGAGCATTGTCAGGGTTTTCAACTCCTTCAACAACTGTTCAAATGTTATTTTATAAGCACATTTTGTGATACTTCTTGTTATAACTTAATACATTTTTTGTGCTTCATTAAGAGGTAGAAGTAGGTCTGTCCGATCAGAGAACGCTACAGAAAAACATCTCGATCTATTCTCAATCTCAGTAAGGCATTGTGTAACACACCTCCCAATATTGGTGTTATGAATGTGACCAGGATGGAGATGGTCAGAGGTCTGTGATGTGATGATGGGTAGACCTGCCAAGCATAGGGGTGGTCCCACTCAAAAAGTGTATGTTTCAGTGAGTCACGTTGGTCAGTCCCACTCAGAGAAGCCCATGCGATCACAGGATTCCTCTAGCACTGCAGTCAGTAATTGGACACCTCTGAGAGACTTAGATAAAGTATTTCTGGACTGCCCAATCCACGAGGTACAGAGAATAGCCTAGTTCATGATGCAATAATGGCCATAATGCAGCCCCTTAGCAACTTGCATCCAATGGCTGTGGCAAGCAGATGGATAGGGCAGCCTCCAGGGGTCTTTTGCTCAGTCATGATAGCTTGGTGTCACCACTAATGGTGTTACCGCAATTGGTGAACCCCACTGCTAAGGGTTCCTTAACACAACTGATGGCGCCTGTCATCAACTCTTCAGCCTGTTACCAAAACTTTAGTATATCATTGACACAGTGCTTCACTCAAGTGAGAATTCAAAGTGAGTTAGTACGTTTCAAAGGGTTAATAAGTCTCTTGGGGTTTAGAAAAATACCCCTCTCTGTCTCATTAGAGATTTTACCTTCTAGCTGAAGACAGCAAGGTGAATTGTTAGTGTAGGACTCACCTAGGTGAGCTTACACTTTAATGGCCCTTGGAGTGATACTAAAAAACCTCCAGTTATTTAAATGTGTATAGGAATTTGGAATAGTGTGCAAGCTACTTTTTTGTTTTTTAACGGAAAATTTAAGCCTATGTGTTTTTTCTTCTGGTAACACTATTTATTTTAAGGTTATCATAGCTTTTACCTTTGAGAAGAACAAAAAACACAATTCAAGGCACACAGAATCACTAAAGTCCACAATCATATTCACTGGAAATCTCATAAATTACACGCTTGGGGCTTATTTTTTCTTAACTTTTTCTGTAAGGTTCCTTGGTAATTGAACGAGGCCGACAGGGTGGCTTGGCAATTAAAGGTTGGCTTTAGAACATAGCTGCTTCTAATTATTAGCAAGATAATTAAAGTGGGCTTTTTAAAAAGCCCGTTTTATCTGCCTGAGCTCAGAATAACTCCCATCGCCAAGCTTGCAATGTTCAGCTGTTCCCTTAATACTGGACTGTTTACAGAAACATAAAACCACTATACTTTGCTTACTTGCATCTGCCCATTCTATTCTTCACAAGGGGGGGCAGAAGGCCCCCTAGTCTCCTCTGAAGGAGATTCTCAAGGACACCTGAAAGAACAGACTCAATTCTCGGAGGACCTTCAACAGTAACCTCTGAGAATAACATGCTTGTACCCAGTGATAACAAAATACATAATGACTCTATTATACACTCTCACATATCAAAATACTGCATTATTCTTATTGGAATTTAAATGCAATACAGCAAAACATATCAACAGGGACCCGAAACTGGAGACAACCCCAGATGATCAAGAAATAAGGGAAGAAACCCCAGTCCCCTAACTTTAGTACAATTCATGCAGGGGTCAAGTCCTGGGGAAAAAAGTGTGGGAACTCCTCCCCCCCAAAATAAAAACCCACTCGTATGCATATATAAACACGTGCACACACATACACTCACAGACACACACATGCACTCAGACACTCACAGACGCACACACATACTCAGACACTCACACAGTGGTGTATTTTAATTTTGTGCTGCCCTAGGCATGACTATACCTGAGCACTCCCTAATCTAAATTTACCACCCCTTCCTGTCAAGGGCCGCACCGCTTCCTGATTAAGAACCCACCCCTTCCTCTTTAGACTCCACCTTTTCCTGCTCCTTTTAAAGAAATACTATAGTGCCAGGAAAACAAAGCTGTTTTCCTGGCACTATAATTCCCTATAGTGCCCCCCCTTCCCTCATGTCCTCCCCTCCCCCACTCGACACTGATGGGGTTAAAATCCTATGGGTATTTAGCAGATGCTGGATGTCCTCATGCACAGGGTGAGGACGTCCAGCATCAGTTAGGCGACTTTTGGTCACCTAACCACCCGAAAGTCCCTCTAGTGGCTGTCTGGTAGACAGCCACTAGAGGTGGAGTTACCCCTCAAGGTAATTATTGCGGTTTCTGAGAAACCGCAATAATTACACTTGCAGGTTTAAGGGGACTGGGACACTGCACCCAGACCACTTCAATGAGCTGAAGTTGTCTGGGTGCCTATAGTGTCCCTCTAAGCACACTCTCTGACAGACACCCACACTGGCAGATACACACTGACAGTAACACACACACTCAGTGACAAACACACAGACGTCACTGATTTGACACACACACATTCACTGACACACACTCATTCATTGACAGAGAGACACACACAAACACACTGACAGACACACACTAATAGTCACACACACACAGACTCTCACTGCTTTGACAGACACTTACAAACATACACTAACAGAAGCACATGCACGCAAACATGCACATACACTCATACGCACACACACGTGCATACACTAACAGAAGCACATACACGCAAACATGCATACACTAACAGAAGCACATACACTCATACACACACACGTACATATGCTAACAGACGTAAATACACTCATACACACACTGACACAAACACACACATACACTAACAGACATAAACTAACATACACACACATACATAGACTAACAGACATACACACACACTAACAGACATACACACATACACTAACAGACATACACACACATACACTAACAGACATACACACACACTAACAGACACACACACACATACACTAACAGACATACACACATACACTAACAGACATAAACTAACAGACATACACACACATACATAGACTAACAGACATACATACACATACACTAACAGACATACACACATACACTAACAGACATACACACATACACTAACAGTATATATCGACGGAAGGTTAAATGGCGCACAAGGAGGAAAATATATATGTATAGCGAACATACACAATATAAATCGAAACAAATAGCTGCAACCCCAAACTATCAGGCTCCAGGGAGGATCAGCCCCCAGTGATCGTGGGATCCACTCAGTGTAGAAAGAACGTGGGCCAATCGGGATATGTGTAAACCAAGAATTTCTTTCAAGCCCCGTAGGTGGGGCGAAATGCATTGCATCTGAACAAGCCCCGTAGGTGGGGCGAAATGCATTGCATCTGAACAAGCCCCGTAGGTGGGGCGAAATGCATTGCATCTGAACAATCCGGAAGTTTTTGCACCTACACCGTGTATCCGTGTATCCATGAGGATTGAGCTGCGAGGAGGACACTCTGATTATAGACCTTCTCTCTCTTTCTCGGACTATCGGTAGCAGGTTGCAGGAGACTGGTGTTTTATATTTTTATGCATTGGTAATAAAGAAATTCTTGGTTTACACATATCCGGATTGGCCCACGTTCTTTCTACACTGAGTGGATCCCACGATCACTGGGGGCTGATCCTCCCTGAAGCCTGATAGTTTGGGGTGGTACTTCAACCACTCCACCATTGTGAGTGAGATACCTATTTATTTATTGTTATTTTTGCACTGTACAAACATATTGCACTAGGTGTTGTATTATTTGTATTACAGAGCCGTGTATTATTTGTTCCAGAAGCTCTGCAAGTAGATCAGTCCTTTTTTATTTTTATTGGATATCCCTGGTCTGCACATATATGCACTTTGGCACTCCACATATTGTGTAAACTTCTTAAAGCACTATAGCACTTTGGTATTATTGCATTGTAATCAAATGTGTTATATGCCCTTCAGATTTTTTAGGTGTGATTAACACTGTATTTTAATTATTGTAAGCGCACTCACTATTCCTTATTACATACACTAACAGACATACACACACATACACTAGCAGACATACACACACGCATACATACACATACACTAACAGACATACACACATACACTAACAGACATACACACACATACACTAGCAGACATACACACACATACCCTAACAGACATACACTAACAGACATACACACACATACATAGACTAACAGACATACACTAACAGACATACACACATACACTAACAGACATAAACTAACAGACATACACACACATACATAGACTAAGACATACACACACACATACATACGCATACACTAACAGACATACACACACATACACTAGCAGACATACACACACATACCCTAACAGACATACACTAACAGACATACACACACATACATAGACTAACAGACATACACTAACAGACATACACTAACAGACATACACTAACAGACATACACTAACAGACATATACACATACACTAACAGACATAAACTAACAGACATACACACACATACATACACATACACTAACAGACATACACACATACACTAACAGACATACACACATACACTAACAGACATACACACACATACACTAGCAGACATACACACACATACCCTAACAGACATACACTAACAGACATACACACACATACATAGACTAACAGACATACACTAACAGACATACACTAACAGACATACACTAACAGACATATACACATACACTAACAGACATAAACTAACAGACATACACACACATACATACACATACACTAACAGACATACACACATACACTAACAGACATACACACATACACTAACAGACATACACACACATACACTAGCAGACATACACACACATACCCTAACAGACATACACTAACAGACATACACACACATACATAGACTAACAGACATACACTAACAGACATACACTAGCAGACATACACTAACAGACATACACACATACACTAACAGACATAAACTAACAGACATACACACACATACATAGACTAAGACATACACACACACATACATACACATACACTAACAGACATACACTAACAGACATACACACACATACATAGACTAACAGACATACACTAACAGACATACACTAACAGACATACACTAACAGACATACATACATATATACATATATACAAATTATTAAAATGAACATTGCCCACCCACCCAGCCTCCCTACCTTTTAGGAAAGCTGGCATGGATGGGTCCCTGGGGTCCAGTGGGGCTGCAGTGAGGCGGGCTGCTCTCTCCCTGTCACACGCGGCGAGGGAGCTGTGTCCTCTCTGCTCCCTCTCGCCGCGTGGGTTGTCTGCTGATGCAGGGAGCCGGAATATGACGTCATATTCCGGCTCCCTGCATCAGAAAACGGCGCGTGGCGAGAGGGAGCAGAGAGGACACAGCTCCCTCGCCGCGTGTGACAGGGAGAGAGAGCCGCCCGCAGGGGGGGGCACAATCAGATGGAACACAGGGCATTTGGGGGCGGCATTTTTTGCCGCCCCCTGAGTGCCTGCAGGGGGAACGGCGTTCCTCCTGTGAAAAAAGTGCAGGAACGCCGTTCCCACGCGTTCCTGCAGGGCTCGAGCCCTGAATTCATGCAAGATCGGTAATCAGCTAGGAAGTAGTTGGATCCAGTGATTATAAGAGAAAAAAAGAGAGAAACAAGTTGGAGAAGAAGAGAGAAAAGACAGAACCGAATTGATCCATGGGTAACTACCTCCTCGATAACACCTACACAGGAGCTGATGGAGCTGCAGCTCCAGGCCCAGGCCCAGGCCCAGGCCCATGGAATAGGCCCATTTATACACACTACTTTTAGGTTTGCCACCTGACTGGCATTTTACCGGCAGAGCCGGTATTTGAGTCTGCCTGGCCGTGCCAGTATTGCAGTAATACCGGCAATACAAATGCAGATATTTTTTCTCAGTATAAATAGAGATTACTCTGCAATGCCAGCACCAGCCAGTAGGGGTCACTGTGTGTGGAGAGAGGCAGGGATAGGAAGTTACAGCATATCCCTCCCTGCCTATCTCTACTCACTAATCCACGGGGGAGCAGCCACACAGCACAGAGAGTTCAGACAGCAGCTCCAAGCCTGCAGAGACAGCTCAGGGAAGTGAGGGATGAGGGCAAAGGCTGCAGGTAGACCTGGGGACACTGAGACACAAGGGGACACTGGAAGACCTGGGGACACTAGGAGACCTAGGGACACTGAGACACTTGGGGACACTGAGACACTTGGGGACACCGTGGGACATAGGGAGACACATTGGGACATGGAGACATTAGGGACACAGTGTCTCCATGTCTCCCAGCCAGTGTCTCAGTGTCCCCATGGCTTCCATTGTCCCCTAGTCTACCAGTGTCTGTGTCCCTATGTCTCTCAGTGTCCCTAGTGTCTCAGTGTCCCCATGGCTCCCAGTGTCTCCAAATGTCTGTGTCCCCATGTCTCCCAGTGTTCACGTCTCCCAGCCAGTGTTCCTAATGTCTATGACCCCAGGAGTTTAAAATGGCCTTAAGCAGATAATCTTGGGGATGTGAAATAAGAAACTATTGTCATGCATCGCGCACGTTAATGCCTGTCCTTATCACATGTCATTGGTGATGATGGCTGATAGTAAATGGCAGGTTGTGGCATCAGAAACCCACCAGTTGCCACATTTTGCCAAGATTTGGGTCCTACGAGAGACAAAGCCTCTACTTTAATCATATATATCTTTTGATTGATTTGGAATTTCAGTGAAATTCAATATGAGCAGAAACTGTTAATATGCAAACACAATGACACAACTCTAGTCGTTCTGGTACGACAGAAGGGCACTGGGAATCGCCCTGGTAAGTCATAATAGGAACAATGTAAACACACGGAGCATTGTTTCTATAAAGTATGACAAATGAGAGAAAGTTGTATACACATGGGTCAGGCATGGCTGGGTGATATATTAAGGCTGCTTTGTGAATCTGAGCTAATCCAAGCTTATGAATCTATTTTGGAACGTAATCAGAAGAAACAGACTAGGTATAACACACTGTGCTGGATCAGGTCACATGAAATGAACAATCAGGCTCTTGTTAAATTTTTGGCATATATGTTTCTATTACAGGTAATATGGTACAGACTTCAGAGCGTGAGAAATAGCACTGACTGAAGAAGTTTAATAAATCACATTTTGTTTAAAGGAACATTCTAAACACCATAACTACTTCAGCCCCCTGTAAAGCCCTGGTGGTGTCCCACTGTAAGTAGTTAAACCATTTTAGTATGATTTTAAAGCCTACCTATGTTCCCCGGGTCCTCGTGGTACATCCAGTCTTCTCCTGCACGAGAAGACGGATGTCGCTATAGTATAAAGCAGGGATAGGCAACCTTTTAGTAGTACTGTGCCAAAACAAGGTCTCGAAGTCCCTTTGCGTGCTAGTCCTATTTTTTTAAATTGAGGTGTGTATGTTGCCATATTCTGACTGTGTAATTTATGGGTGCTGCAGTTGCTTTGTAGGGTTGTGTTTGTGCGTATGTGGGCTGTTATATTGTATATGTTCGTTAGTAGTTTGTGGCATTGTGTATTAAAATGATTGTTGACTGCGTATAGGAGTTGCTTGCGGAAATGTGTCTGTGGATAAAATGTCATATTGTGTGTTTGGTTGTGTGTGTATGTGTGGGGCTGCTTGTGGTATTGCATGAGAAAGACTGTTTGTGGGGTTGTGTGCGTGTATGTACATTGTCAGTGGTGGTGTGTGTGTGGGCTGTTCGTATTATTTGTATGAGGGGAGGCTTATTCTGCATTTCTGTGTATATCTAGCAGTATGGGTGGCTTCCCTGGGGAATTGCCTAGAGTAATATTTGGTCCTATAATGGTGATGTTAGACTGTGTGCCTTCATAATCAAACAGGAAAGAAGGTAAAAAAGGGAGATCTTGTACACCCTCACAATGGGACACGAGGGTGCATGAACACCCTCACAATGGGACAGGAGGGAACGTAAAGAGAGGGAACATGTACACCCTCACAATGGGACACGAGGGTGCATGAACACCCTCACAATAGGACAGGCGGGAACGTAAAGAGAGGGAACATGTACACCCTCATAATGGGACACAAGGGTGCATGAACACCCTAACAATAGGAGAGGAGGGAATGTAAAGAGAGGGAACATGTACACCCTCACAATGGGACACGAGGGTGCATGAACACCCTCACAATAGGACAGACGGGAACGTAAAGAGAGGGAACATGTACACCCTCACAATGGGACACGAGGGTGCATGAACACCCTCACAATAGGACAGACGGGAACGTAAAGAGAGGGAACATGTACACCCTCACAATGGGACACGAGGGTGCATGAACACCCTCACAATAGGACATGAGGGAACGTAAAGAGAGGGAACATGTACACACTCACAATGGGACACGAGGGTGCATGAACACCTTCACAATAGGACAGGAGGGAACGTAAAGAGAGGGAACATGTGCACCCTCACAATGGGACACGAGGGTGCATGAACACCCTCACAATAGGACAGGAGGGAACGTAAAGAGAGGGACCAAGTACACGCTCACAATGGGATGGGGGAAAGCGGAGATATTTTGTCATTCATTACATTAAGATAATGAAAGAATAATAATAATAATTTTGAAAAAAACAGCGGTAGACCTGCAGAATGTCTAAGATAGTGAGGTATGTCATGTGAACAAAAAGTTTGTAGTTTCATCCTTTTGGTCCTCAACTGACTGAGTATGAGAGAGAGTCATGAGATTAGAGAAGGATTGAGAAGAGCCCAATGGACCTAGACAGTTAGAAGAAGTTATAGATATATACAGCTCAACAGTTACAGGTATAAAACTAAAGGGTGGGAAATATTTAGCTATATCAAAATAGGTCATGCGAGAAAAGTCATATAATCTTTCTCCTCGACTGTAATTGGATAACAACAATTCATATCCAGGAAATTCGAGGTACACATGAGAGTGGCAAAAATCCCTACTTTGATGTGTAAAGTAATTCCAGAATATCATGCAAAATCACCAATCTTTATGAAGGACCTTGGTTAGAGGTGCAATATAAGACATGTAATATAATAATATTAAATGGCCAGAGGATGGAAACAAAAAAAGAATACAATAATGCCTAGTTTCCACTGAGCGGATCGGTTCGGGTCGGTACAGTTTGGAACAGTTTGGAAGGTTTAGAATGGTTCAGCCTATTCAGGTAAGCATGTCCACTGCAAGTCAGACCTTCAGGGGCCATTCGGGGTTTAGAAAAAATGCCTAGCATGTCATCCAATCAATGGATTGTATAGTTGTTCCGCCCTAACCGTACCGTACCATTTCCTATGGCCCTACATCTGAAGCAGGACCCTGAATGGTGCGGTATGGTTCGGTTGTATGGGCCACTTTCAGAATGGAAACACTCAAAATAGCGTACTGTACCGAACCGACCCGAACCGATACGCTCAGTGGAAACGAGGCATAAGTGTTTAATGTAAAGATCTCCCTTGGAGCAACAATGAATTCACACTTCTGGTAGACTGCAGGCGATCCTGCAGCTCATTGTGTGCTAATACCCTCTCATGAAGTAAATAGCTCTGGCAATGCTAAAGTGACAGCAAGGGGTATATAAAACAAGCCACTAAATTCGTATTCAAGGGCAGTAAAGAGGAAATGTGCCTTTTAGGATTGTTAAACATTGCACTATTTACTGATTTCTGATTGGGATTTCTAACTGAATGACTGCTCTGATTAGGCAATCCAATCATTAGCTTTAGTAGAATCAGTAAGGAGTTCTGTTCTGGGGAATAAAACTGTTACGTTACAAAAATTTGACCACATGACAGGAGGCTTCCTATTTTGCATTAAACTCTCTTTACTAAACTCCACAGCAGTAAAGGAAGTGAAAACATTTAAACCAATCAAAATGCAATAGGGAGTATATTATCCCAGTAAATAGGCTCCTCCTCCTCTTTCTTTACTGCTCCATCGCAGACAGGTCAGAGTTTTTGGCTCTTCCCTTGATTATACCTTATATGAACGTTTATTTTATTATCTTAAATTCTCTCTCTCTCTCTCTCTCTATATATATATATAATATATATATATATACCGTATCGGCGTATAACACGCACCTCATTTTAAGAAGGAAATTCCAGGAAATTTCCCCCCCTCCCATAGTATTCCCCCCCTCATCCCATAGTGTTCCCCCCCCCTCCCATAGTATTCGCCCCCTCCCTCCCATAGTATTCTCCCCCCCTCCCATAGTATTCTCCTTAGCGAATATCTCTGCCAATTCGGGAGAAGACGGGAGTTTAGGCAGGGGAATGAAGTGTGCCATCTTAGTAAACCTGTCAACCACGGTGAGGATAACAGTCTGTCTTTTAGAGATAGGTAGATCGACAATAAAGTCCATGGCCAAACAGGACCATGGTTTTTCTGGAACCTCCAAGGGGTGCAGGAATCCACATGGAAGCGTATGGGGTTGTTTGGTTTTAGTACAAACTTCACATGCAGCGATGAAGTCCTCAATATCCCTCCGTAAAGCAGGCCACCAGAAGTCCTTAGAGATCAACGCGTAAGTTTTGCGAATACCATGATGTCCCGCCATCTTGCTATTATGTAAACACTGTAAAAGTTCCAGTTGAAGAGCAGGAGGAACGAAATGACGGCCCGCAGGAGTCTGTTTAGGTGCTAGATGTTGCAACTTAATGATCTCGGCCAGTAATGGAGAATGAATCCTGAGATTCGTATTAGCAATGATATTGCATTTCGGAACTATAGAGGAAAGAACTGGTTCAAGTACAGTAGAAGGTTCATATTGGCGAGATAATGCATCGGCTTTAGAGTTTTTAGAACCAGGTCTGTAAGTCAGTACATAATTGAAGTGAGTCAGGAATAAGGACCAACGAGCTTGTCTAGAGGATAAGCGCTTAGCCTCCCCAATATAGGACAAGTTTTTGTGGTCCGTCAAAATCGTAATAGGGTGTAGGGTCCCCTCCAACAAATGTCTCCACTCCTTTAAGGCTTTAATGACTGCTAACAGTTCCCTTTCCCCGATGTCATATCTGCTCTCAGGCCCAGAAAATTTCTTAGAGAAGAAACCACAAGGGTGTAACGGTTTATCCACCCCTAACCTTTGAGACAGAACAGCCCCAACTGCTGTCTCAGAGGCATCGACCTCAAGCAAGAAAGGCAGAGTCGTATCAGGATGGACTAGAATGGGAGCCGAGGCAAAAAGTTCCTTGAGAGTCTTGAAAGCACCAAGAGCTTCCTTAGACCAGAACTTAGTATCAGCCCCTTGTTTGGTCATATTGGTAATAGGCGCAATGATAGAGGAGTATCCTTTAATGAAGCGCCTATAGTAGTTGGAAAAACCAATAAACCTTTGGATAGCTTTGAGTCCTTTGGGCAAGGGCCAGTCTAAAATAGATTGGAGTTTTACAGGATCCATTTTAAAACCTTCCCCAGAAATCACGTATCCAAGAAAGTCTACCTGAGACTGATCAAAACTGCACTTCTCCAATTTGCAATATAGACCATGTTGCAGCAGCTTGTGTAATACCTTTCTGACCTGTCTATGGTGAGTCTCAATCTCCTTAGAGTGTATTAGTATGTCATCCAGGTAAACAATAACACAATCATGCTGAAACTCCCTAAGTACCTCATTAATCAAATCTTGAAATACTGCAGGCGCATTGCATAGTCCAAATGGCATAACAGTGTATTCGTAATGGCCATAATGGAGCCCTTAAGACGATCAAATAACTCGGTAATCAGTGGGATTGGATATGCATTTCTGACAGTTATTTTATTCAAGCCTCGGTAATCGATACATGGTCTCAGCGTGCCATCCTTCTTCTTAATGAAAAAGAACCCAGCCCCGGCCGTAGAAGAAGACCTCCTGATGAATCCCTTTTCTAAATTCTCCCGAATATACTCCTCTAGAACCGAGTTTTCCTGAACAGACAGAGGATATACATGGCCCCTCGGAGGCATAGTGCCGGGTAGAAGCTTAATCTTACAGTCAAATGACCTGTATGGAGGCAAAGAATCGGCATTCTTCTTGTCAAACACTGCCCTTAAGTCTAGGTAAAGGTCTGGTATTTGTCTTTCTGTGGACTGAGTAGGATTCTCCGGTATGTTAATATTAGCTAATGGAGAAACCTTGCACAAACACCGATCCTGGCAGCCCTGGCCCCACGAGAGTATCTCTCCTAACTCCCAATCGATAATAGGGTTATGTTTTTTCAACCATGGGTACCCCAGAACTATGGGAACGGAAGGAGACGAAATGAGCATAAGAGATAAATTCTCCACGTGTAGGATACCAACATTTAAATCAATGGGGATGGTCTCACGAAAGATAACAGGGTCTAGTAATGGTCTACCATCTATGGCCTCAACGGCCAAAGGTGTCTCCGTTAGCTGGGATGGGAAATTGTTCTTACTAGCAAAGGCTTGGTCGATAAAATTCTCAGCAGCACCGGAATCTATCAATGCCATAGCCCTTACTACTTCCTTCCCCCAAGTTAAGGAAACTGGTAGCAGAAGCCTGTGATCTTTATAATTAGGAGTAGAGGACAAAATAGAAACACCCAAGGCCTGTCCTCTAGAGAGACTTAGGTGCGAGCGTTTCCCGGGCGGTTAGAACAGTTCGAGAGTAAATGACCCTTGGCCCCACAATACATACACAAACCCTCTCTTCTCCTGTGCTGTCTTTCCTCCTCAGAGAGGCGGGTATACCCTATCTGCATAGGTTCAGTAAGCAAAGATATCGTGGAGTCAGGACTTGGAAAAGCGGGAGCTAACCTAAAAGAAGGTCTCTGGTTCCTCTCTCGAGTGTTCTGTCTCTCTCTTATACGTTCATCTATACGAGAGATGAACGAAATTAAATCCTCTAAATTCTCAGGGAGTTCTCTGGTAGCAACCTCATCAAGGATTACATCAGATAGGCAATTCAAAAATACATCCATATACGCCTGCTCATTCCACTTGATTTCTGCCGCCAGAGACCTGAACTCTAGTGCATAATCCACCAGTGTTCGGTTCTCCTGTCTCAGGCGCAACAGTAATCTGGCTGCATTAACCTTTCTACCTGGAGGGTCAAATGTTCTTCTAAAAGCAGCTACAAATGCGTTATAGTTATAAACTAATGGGTTATCGTTCTCCCATAGTGGGTTGGCCCATCTCAGAGCTTTCTCAATGAGTAGGGTGATAATAAATCCTACTTTTGCCCTATCTGTAGGATAAGAGCGAGGTTGCAATTCAAAGTGGATACTAATTTGGTTTAAAAAACCACGACACTTCTCAGGAGCCCCACCATAGCGTACTGGGGGGGTAATGTGAGAAGAAGCACCCACTGTGGCTACCTCTAGACCTGAACCGACAGGAGAAACAGGGGTATTACGTATCTCCTCTGGTGGGTTATTGGCACAAGCTAATAGAGCCTGTAGCGCAAGCGCCATCTGATCCATTCTGTGATCCATGGCTTCAAACCTAGGATCAGGAGCAGCCAGCTTACTGTTTGTACTTGCAGGATCCATTGGCCCTGTCGTAATGTCAGGATCGGGACAGGGATCCAACACGCAGAGTACAAACAGTAGCCAGATACGTATACCAGACCTTAGAATGGCCGGACTAACGTAAGTAGTACAGTATAGAATGGTCAAAGACAAGCCGAGGTCGAGGGTAACAGAAGACAGGTAAGCGAGAGACAAGCCGAATCAAGGGTAACAGAGATAAGCAGAGTAAGGTACACAAGCCGGGTCAAAACCAAAAGGGATAATAGAATACACAAGCACTGAGTGACTAGAACAAGCTAGAACCACGACAGGGCAATGAGCTAATGAAAGAAGCTCTGTTAAATACCCTGTTCAGAGCAGTAACCACGCCTCCGAGGCGTCTTGATTGGTCCTGCAGCAATTGACTGACAGGTCGTTCCAGGGGAGTGTCCTGATGACTACTTCCTGCCTAGATGCTGTAAAAGGCAGTCACTCCCTCGCGGCCGGCCTAGCATGACCGGATAGACCGCGGGGAAGGGAGCCATCAGATCGTCTGGATGGAGGAACAGCTAAGTCTCTACGTCTTTCGGAGGTAGAGACCACAGGTACCCTGACAGCTTGGGGCTCGGACTCTGGATCCCAATCCTTTTTTCCGCAGAACACGTTCATGGGAGAACCCCAAGAACCAGATACCGCGGAACCACCGCAGGAAGACAAAGACACCATCTTCGACCCGCTGGGACAAAAACTATTCGACCCGAGAAAAATAAGACATCCACGCTCAGGCGACTGGACACCACCCGACCACCTAGCAAGGCTCATGCACCTCTGGATACGTAAATCCATGGACAAGACAGTCCGCAACCGATTGCGGTCAGAATGCCCACAACCTTTTCTACCTGACCACGTTGCAGAAACACCAGAATTCGATCAAGTGATGACCACTTTTATGTCACGAGGTGGCCGTGACCCATGCAAAGGAGTGGAGAAAGGGTTTAGAGGGGTACAAGATAAACCTCTAGATTCAGTGGGACCACTGTCCAGAATAATGTATTTGGCCGACGATGCCCTGGCTAAAGCTGATCAATTCGACGCCACTATGGTGCGCGAATGGGTTCATGATGTACGGGAGTTGGCACAAAGATTCTTCTGCTTTGTGGGTAATGCCAATGTCGCCTTATCATCCGAGTTACGTAAAGCAGCACTTCTCCGCATCGACGGAAAGTTGGTGGAGTTGGGCACCAAAGAACAAGGTCCTCTGGCACAGGGCAAACTATTTGGAGATCCTTTTCTCAAAGATTTGAGCAGACATGTAAACGTCTTCACAACTTTAAACAAGGCTCAGACGTCAATGCGGAGAGTCTTTAGACAAAACCCCTCCAGGGGTGTTTTTGGTCGGGCTGGCCGCCAAAGGGGCCGTGCTGCCAGCTGCTTCTGGCCCTCAGGCCCCCGCTCTACAAGACCCCAACCTTTCTACCGAGAGGTGGGATACCAACCATCCTCCTACACTCGAGGCGCAGACAGAGGTCGCGGACCACGCACCCAAGGCAGAGCACGCTTCTCCACAGGTAAGCAACCGCTTCACTCAATTTTCTCTTCCAATGCATACAGCAGGTCGCATATCTCTTTTCTTCCATGAATGGACCTCCATCTCCACGGACGCATTGATCCTACAGACGATACAGGGCTACATCATCGACTTCGTAGAGCAACCACGACAGAAGGAACTACCACGTCATATCAACTGCTCAACAGAAGATACCTTCCTCATCAACAACGAACTGTAAACCCTGTACTCGAAAGGCGCGATCGAACCCGCCTCCGACCATCGAGGTTTCTTCAGCAACATCTTCTTAGTAAAGAAGAAAACGGGAGACTTCCGCCCCGTCATAAACCTAAGACGTCTCAACGAATATGTCACATACAAACACTTCAAGATGGAAGGCATACATCTTCTACGGGACCTATTACAAGACAAGGATTGGTTCACAAGACTAGACCTCAAGGACGCATACCTATCAGTACCCGTCCACCAATCCTGCCGATAATTCCTAAGGTTCCACTGGCAAGGCCTTCCTTGGCAATTCACGTGCCTCCCCTTTGGCCTCAGCTCGGCCCCATGGTGCTTCACCAAACTACTGAAGCCCGTGGTCGCTCATCTTCGAGTGCAAGGAATTCGCTGCATTATATACCTGGACGACCTCCTGCTGTTCTGCTCCGACAAGTCCAGACCGGTACGACACACACGCTATACCACGGATCTCCTGTCATCCCTGGGCTTTATAGTGAACTTTCAAAAATCGTCTATCTCCCCATCACATACAATACAATTCCTGGGATTCGAGATAGATTCCACCTCCAGCACCCTGCGGCTGCCAACATCAAAAATCTCAGTCATCCGCAAGGAATTACGCAGGGCCATCCGTTGCCGCACCATTCCACTCCGCGCCCTCGCCCGAATAGTGGGACTTCTCTCTGCTTCCATACAAGCTGTTCCTCTGGCAGTTATATAAATACTTTGTATATTTTGATACTTTCAAGAGACCTTGAAAATGTAGAAGCAATAAACAAATTGCTTTTGAGAGATGTTTGCATAGCAATATATATAAAAAAAATTTCTTAATGTAGTTTTGATTTTGTTGTTTTTCTTTCTATGACCTTTTTTGGGAGGAGGCTGTGGGGGAAGTTCTGGAGGGCCTGCCTACCTGCACCTGTTCCTTTTACCTGGGGCTATCCAAAGCCCTGTCAATTGAACAACACAACTGACAGATCCACGTTGTTCTGAGATGCTATTTAATTTCCTTTTTGGGGTGTTGTCAAAAAAGTTAAAACTTCTGTAAAAACAAAGTATTAATAAAAGAAACATGACTATTGAAACATGTAATCTGCCTCTTTTTCTAAGAACAGAAATAAGGAGGGATATTTAGTTACAGAACACAATGTTAAGTGCCTTTTGCAGGATTTTTATTCTGATTGCTTTTGTTTTGTTTTTTCAACACACAAAATGTTTCAGAGAACAAGGAACAATTGTTTAAGAATCGCTGCCTTCTTGAAACTTCCTAATACTAACCCCTACTGAACACGGTTTGAATACTATCTATTGTATAAAGCCAAACCGTTTAATAATGTGTATTTTTCATAGGGTGAGCTATTGACCCGATACGATTTGAGTGACAGTAACGGGCCTAATGCAGAGCTGGATTAAGATGGCCCTAGGCAGGAAGCCAGGATGGAGGCCCCCTACTAGTCATTTGTCTTTGTTAGTGTTCTGTGTGCTGGCTAAGTATTGTATGTGTGTGGGAGAGACTGGAAGTTGTGTGTGTGCCTGTGTTGTAGTTTAGTGTTGTGTGTAGCGGCTGAGTGTTGTGTGCATGTGTGGAGGGGACTCTATGTGTTAGTAGAGGGTTGTGTGATGTCTGATTGTTGGGTTGGATTTGAGGCATTTTTTGCTGCCATTCAGCTTAACTTGTGGTAGGAGAGAGGGTATCATCCCTGGTGGTCCAGTGGGGGAGCATTGTGCTCTGCGCTTCTATTAGGTGCAGATCACTTTAAGAGCTCCCTCTTGGTCCAGCACGCATTAATGAGTCATAGAGAAGTACTTGGGATCTGTGAAGAAGCTCTTAAAGTGGTCTTCACCTGATAAAGTTACATAGAGATTTACAGATATGACAATCTACAGCATTCTCACATGGGTGGCTTTATAACTTATATGGAAATTACCTTACTATGAGTAAAGAACAAAATCAAATTCTAGATATATCTATTGTTTGAAACAGTTTATGATTAATATATATGGTTAGTTTAACCGGGGAAGATTCAGCGCACATAATAAATGGTACACCGGATACCTTTCCTGTCCAATGTTATGTGTCCACCTTCTTTACGTTATCCTGCAGTATTTCCCAGTGATGAGTAATCCACCCCCGTATAGTTCCAACGGTGTTTTCATATACAAGCTTGCACACCTCCATCAACTTACTGCAGCACTACAGTCTGCCCCTGTCCACAGGACGATCAGGGCTGGCACCACCATGTTAGTGACCTAGGACATTTTCTTGAGTGCCAAATAGCAGCAGAACACCCTCTCCGTGTGTGTCCACCTCATATGAAATAAATGGGGCCCTCTCATTGTGCTCAGTTTCAAAGGCTGGATGGACATCCAATGATTGTGAATGACTGAGCAGATGGGGAACCCGGACCCATCTCATGGCTCTTGAATAATTATTTAGGTGATATGGCAGATTGCCAGACAATGCTTCACACACTGTGGAAGCCACCAGGTACTGTACTACAGGATTATAAGAGCAGACAGTTTCATATTAACCTACGAATACCATTGCTAACCAACCAATGATTGGTCTATAAATATTTCTCATTGAAGGCTACAGCTTGACTTAAGTTTCTACTTTAGGGCTTTGCTTTAGGCTTTTGATAAAACAAAAAGATCCCAGGCACTCACTGTGACAGGAACCGAGCAGATTTATTGGATCAAAAAAGGAACTGCAAAGTTTGGACCTGTACCCAAGTCTTTATCAAGTTTCTTGGAACTCAGTGAAATTGATGTCATATATATCACAGTACCTTCATTGATAGTGCCGATGTACCAATGAGGCAATATTGTTCCATCACACTAGATCTCTAGGTATCTGGCCCCTTCCTGTGCACAGATAATGCTGTAAAACTGGGGGCAACACCGGATGACACCAACACATCCCAGTAGATTTTTACCATTTGGTAGACCCTACGGAGTGTGTTTCTACTGTCCAGATACACCTGGCGCTTGAGCCCAAAGCATACCTTGATAAACTCTACATTAACAGATAGGTGGGAATACGTCATATCCATTCAGTAAACAGGGTAATGCTTATGCTCTTCAGGATCTCAGTTGAAGCATAGCTTGAAACATGCACATAATACAGAGCCATGTATTCTATACAATCCGGCCTCAGTACCTAACTAACAGAGGGCAACAAAGTTCTTTATATGTCTTTTAATATCAGGTGGTTGCTTTGAGTAAAATTAAAAATAAAGTAAACACTCTACTACCTGTAGATATCGGGGCCTGAAGAGTCCCACATCTGGGGCATCAGCCACTAAAGCCCCCACCTTAGCAATGCCTATGGGTCGCACCATGGCTCTTTTCTATAAAAGTATACATTGCATCCTAGAAACATATGCAAGACTGTTCCACCACCTTCATTTATAATAAATCAAATAAATGGAAGTACAGTATATGATAGATTGCACATACAGTCAACAAGCAAACAAAGGTTTCTGTTTAACACTATTTTCTGCAGTGCAGTACGAGAGTAAGACTGAACAGACAGAATTATTCATAAAAACATGAAATGTTTGGAATTCTAAGCGAATTTGGACACTGTGTATGATTCCATGCAGTGATAGCAATATGTATTTAGAATGTAAGAGCAGCTGGACAAACTTAATGCAGATAGTTTACAAAGAAAAAGTAAAACAATTACCTTTTTTTTCTCGGTTTCCTGCTCAGATTCAGACAATACTTCCTACTTCTTACAAAGAGTTTGTATGTCACAAATCCGCCCAGGCAATAAGATTGCAAATTAACTTCTGTCTGTTATCTCAGACTGACTCAGCACCCTATCTGGCTGGAATGTTAAGCTTTGTCATTCGTGTCCCCATTCTCCCTGGCAGCCTATTACACGCCTCGGAGTAATTACACATTCTGCTGCACATTGACCCCAAACAGTTCTGAGAAGGAACGCTGGAGAAACACAAGCAGGTACATTTTGCAGTGGTGTTTGGTACAATGAGTCTTTTCAAGAACTGTCACTTGAAAAGTCTGCAAGGAATTTTACGCACATGTTGATTCAGCTGAGATTTTTACCGCTGGGTGTAAAACATCTGCTCTTAGTGGTGGCTGGTGAAGCTTAAAGATGATGTGACATTACATTGTCCACTAACTTGGACTCTGACTATTATCGCATGCACTTTTCAACACCATAAGCCTATAGTTACTTGTATGTGAGAAACAATAATGACTTTGAAAGAGGTCTAACTCCACCTACTGATGTGGTTACCGATTGACAAGCTTAGAAACAGAACAATAAGCTGGCCCGTGTTTTAGGGGTTCCATGATTGGATGGCTCAATACAAAACCAGTGGGTCATGTCAGAAATCCTGTAAGAGAAGACTAAGCATATGATGAGAGGTTTATAACCGAAAATGGGGCTTTTTTAAAATACTGTCTCAAACATGTTACATGATTAACATGCCACCCAACATTGGGAGGTATGACGTCAGGATGGGTCTTGAAGAAGGTGTCACCAGTGATGCAATGTGAATCACTGGCAGCACCCATAATGCCTGACTAAGAATTGGGTGGGCCTGCCTACTAGACGGGGCTTGACAGGTGTGCTTGACACCAAGCTGACAGACAGCATCCTAACAGGCCTCCAAAATGCATGACCATGCAGATAGTTTCTCTGTATGGTCCTAGTGCCCACTGTACAGCATATGCGCTTTCGCTGTGCTGCCCAGGTTAGGGTCCCTGGTTCCTTGGTTTTTGCTTGTTGTAGGACACCAGGGAGCTAAATCCAGACAGGACCCCAAAACAGGGAATGTAGGACAGTTGGACGTTTTTTTACAAAGTCCCTTGAGTGCCCTCAATGTAAAGATATATATATATATATATATATATATAATTTGTGAAATATTACTCCATACAGATATAGTAATGCAAACTCTAACATATCAATATAGATATATCCTAGAAGGTTAACACAGCCATAGTCTGAAACCAAAGCACACCACATAATAAACATCACAAGATAAACACCAAGCCTTCAAGAGATGCTGCAACAAATGGCTCTATGAATGGACAGCACAATGTTTTGTCCAGAAAATAAAAACCATAAATATCTATCTCTAAAACAATTACTTATTAATGGTCACTTACCACGTTGCTCTCCAGCCATTCAATGATATACGATGCTGTTGCATTTGGAATCTGATTTCTCAAAGCTTCCCTTTCTACTGGGTTATCCACCATTTGTAGAGATAGCTTCAAGTCTTCAACCAGGTGCAAAACCGATATACTGCCAAAGTATTCCACTGTGATTTCAGACCCAACTTCAAAGACTCCATTCGCATACTCTGTAACGGCCTTTGTACCTTTAACCAATCGAAAAACAGACACATTTTTTTTAATTTTGTTCTTTTACAGGTTATATTTTAGAGATACTTGTTTGTTAGTTATATAATTTATATTGTAGTTTGCAACCTCTAATTTCCATTTAAATTTAGAAAAACTCACTTAATAAAAAAAACACACATCTGCACACATCTGACATGGTCTGACTCTGCACCAAAAATGATCTGTTTGGCCAAAAATTATGGATGCCAATGTATCATCGGAAAGACAGTGCACAACAGATGGAGAGAGGGTAGCAATAACTTCGCCAGATGAACCCCTAGAGTTTTCATTGAATATATCTTCAGATGAAGGGACACTCAACCCACTAGAACCACTACAGCTCATTGTAGTGATTTTGGTGCTGTCAGTGGGGACCTCCTTCCATGTTTTTTTGCAAACCATTCTAAAATGTTTGTACATTAATTGTTTCAGCCAGACTGATAGTATGGAAACTACACTTCGTTCTAAATGGATTTGTCTGAATTGTTTGGACGGCACTGGGCACTGGGCACTGGGCAAATCAGATCGTAGAAATGGTTTTGGTTCACAGTTTGGTAGCTCATTTCTAGGTCCCAAACAAATTGAGCTCCAGACAGAGAATACCCATTTCTTTGGACGTAGAGACCTCTTATTGTTCAACGGTTTGCTATGAGAAGCCTCTTCTGTGCCAAGATGGGAAGGGGTGGTGGATGGAGGGCGAGGGGGAGGGGGCGGCAGGGAGTTGGGTTGGTGGGATGGCAAGGAAGGCAGAGCTGGAAGATGGTCTATTGTTTTGCATTAGACATTCCAAATTAAGTTTGCAATTTTAAAATCCATATTTAAAAATAAAAAAATAAAAAAATAGAAAAATAGAAAACTAATACCTTAACTCAGGGGTGCCCAAAAGGTAGATCCCCAGATGTTGTAGAACTTCAACACCCATGATACTTTGCATGTCTTTAGAATAACAAGGCATCTGGGGATCTACCTTTTTGGGCACACCTGAGTTAAGGTAGTTTGGAATGTCGATAGTCATACCAAACTGCACAATGTAATCTTGTTCAATTGTTGTTACTATTCCCCATGCTATTTGATATCAGTGTACGTAATATTATCTGACATTCCTAATAAAAAATGTATTTATAAAAAAAAAAAATTATTCTGTAAGGTTTTAGCCTAATTTTACCATTATCGGGAAATACCTAATTTATAATCAATATTCTGCGGTCAGTCATACATTGAATGTAAAAAAAAAAAAAATATCTTTTTGCAGACATGGTTTTCATTAATCATAGTTTTTCTATAAATTCCTTGTGTTTTCTCTCTTACCACTAGGTGTCCCCACAGCACTGTATACATATACATAAGAATCAACAAATTCTCAAATTATTATTATTACTTATTACTGGAATTTATAAAGTGTCAACATAGTCCGCATAACTGTACAATTGGGGGAAAAAAACCCTAAACAAAACATTACAATATACGCAGGCCATTGCAAAACGTAAAGAAAAATTAGACCTTTTGTGAAAAAAAATGACAAAGCTACCAAAAAAGGTAACATTTTATAATGAGATATCTTTCTACGGGAAAAGTGTAGGTCGTTCCACTGTTTTAATGGGACCGTGAGAATCTATATTTTCTGGCCATACCTTTCTGATGCTACAGGCTGATAAACTTTGCTCCAGGGTGCTTTCTGATCAAGTAAATTAATGGAATAGCTCTTTGGAATTAATGAATTTATCAGGGCTGACTTTTGGGGTGTGAAGTGGGAGAGGGTGGCAGAAATTGCTCCCCCATTTATACATAGATTTTATTTTTTTTGTTTTACTAAATAAGACTTGACCCTTAATCCTTGGCCGTAGAGTTTATAGACAGAAGTAGATTTAAGGATATCTGCCAAAAATGTATATTTTAGAGTTGCATTCTAACCAATATAACACTACACCATGAGGACGTAAAAGGAAAGCATCTAGACAAAATAAATAAACCTCTGAAGTGCAAATTGGGGATTAAAAAAAGGGAATTGCAAATTACAGACAAAAATATTCAGTTTTTCAGGAAAACATATTTTTTAGTTTAGGTATATTAATCTAGAGCCTTCAATTTACTTCTCAGTTCTCCACTGTGGTAAGCAGGGGGATATAGACTTACCAGGATCAGGTAAGGAGGAGGCCACCCACACAGGGGGAGGGGGAGAACTATGTAGGCCATAACTGCATTGAATATTAGCCAATGTATGCTTGTTTGTTTGTATATGACGGAGTATGTGTGTGAGTGTATATGGCTCTTTGTGAGCATGAATCTGTGGGTGTGTCTGCAATGTGATTTTGTGTTTATCTGTACTTATGTGTTTGGACATGTTGTCTGTTAATGTGTACCTGTAAAGATAATGTGGAATATATTTGGAATAACCATTTTGTTTGTTTACATTAGACCATTTGACTTCATGGATCCTATTAGAAAAATGTAAATGTTTTTGTACAGAAATTAGGTAAGCCATTTCTTAGTTTATAATATTGAGCAATGATACTGGTTTCAGAGATTTAACTGACACAAATAAATAATTGAATCATATAACTAAAGTATAAATCACAATGATTTTTAGAGGAGAAAATCATAGCTTGTTCAGTGGTAACATCAAACGCGACGGCATCTCTGCTTGTCAAATCTACTCAGTCTCGAAGTACAATTCAAATTATTTTGATTATGTACTTTGACTTGAAGAGAACACACTACTAATGGGACTATGAAAAAGTAACGCGTACACACTGTCAGGATCGGGTCAGGGATCCAACACGCAGAGTACAAAGAGTAGCAGATACGTATACCGGTCCTTAGAATGGCCGGACTTAACATATAACTACGATAGAATGGTCAGAGACAAGCCGAGGTCGAGGGAACGAGAAGACAGGTAAGCGAGAGACAAGCCGGGTCAAGGATAACAGAAAGACAGGAGAGTAAATACCAAAGCCGGGTCAGAACCAAAAGACAAGAGAATAACAAAGCACTGTGTGACTAGGCGGACTAGAACCACGACAGGGCAATGAGTGAATGAGAGAGCCACTGTTAAGTATCCTGGCTAGGGAGAGAAGACACGCCTCCGGCGAGTCCTGATTCGTCTCCCGAGATTTGAGTGACAGGACGTTCCGGGTTGGCGTCATGGCGTCTACCTCCGGTCCTCCTGTTATAAAAGGAAGTGACTCCCTCGCGGCCGGCGTTAGCAAGACCGAGTGAACCGTGAGGGGCCGAGGAGACATGCCGTCCGGACGGATAAACTTCAAAGTCTCTACCTCTCTCAGAGGTAGAGACCTCAGGTACCCTGACAGTACCCCCCCTCTCAGATACGCCCACCGGGCGGAAGGAGCCGGGGCGAGATGGAAAGCGGGAGTGAAATGCCCTGCGAAGGCGAGGAGCATGAACATCCTGTTGTGGTACCCAACTCCTCTCCTCAGGACCATATCCCTTCCAGTCAACTAAATATTGTACTCTCCCCCGGGAGACACGAGAATCAATAATGGAGTTAACCTCATACTCCTCCTGACCCTCCACCTGAACAGGGCGCGGAGGGGCGATTGTGGAGGAGAATCTGTTACAGATTAGAGGTTTCAGCAATGACACGTGAAAAGAGTTCGGAATGCGTAAAGTAGCAGGGAGGGCTAGACGATACGCCACTGGGTTAATTCGAGTCAAGATCCTGTAGGGACCAATATAACGAGGAGCGAATTTCATGGAAGGAACTTTAAGACGAATATTCCTAGTACTCAACCAAACTTTATCGCCTGGAACAAAATTCGGAGCCGCCCTTCTACGTTTGTCAGCATGTTTCTTAACCAGTACAGAATTGTGTAGAAGAATCTGTCGAGTCTGATCCCACAACTTCCTCAAATTGGCCACATGGACATCAACCGACGGCACTCCTTGGGAAGGAGAAACCGAGGGAAGAATAGATGGATGAAAGCCATAGTTCATGAAGAAGGGGCTTGAATGCGTAGAGTCACAAACGAGATTGTTGTGCGCAAACTCCGCCCAAGGAATCAAACCGACCCAATCGTCCTGGTGTTCGGAAACAAAACAGCGTAAGTATTGCTCAATCTTCTGGTTGGCTCGTTCGGCAGCTCCGTTAGACTGAGGGTGATAGGCGGACGAAAAATTCAATTTGATGCCTAATTGAGAACAGAACGACCTCCAAAAACGTGAAACAAATTGGGAGCCTCTATCAGAAGTGATCTCCGAGGGAATCCCATGCAAGCGAAAAATCTCTTTAGCAAAGATTTCCGCCAATTCAGGGGAAGTCGGGAGTTTAGGCAAAGGTACGAAATGTGCCATCTTGGTAAATCTATCGAGTACGGTGAGGATAACCGTGTGCTTTTTAGAAATAGGCAAATCCACAACAAAGTCCATTGCCACACAGGACCAAGGTTTGTCAGGAATTTCCAGAGGTTGTAGAAGGCCACACGGAAGTGAATGCGGTAGTTTAGTTTTAGTACAGACCACACAAACTCCGATAAAATCCTTAATATCCCTCCGTAACGAAGGCCACCAGAAATCCTTGGAGATCAAAGAATACGTCTTGCGAACACCCGGATGACCAGCCACCTTACTCTCGTGAAGACACTGTAAGAGCTCCAATTGGAGTTCAGGAGGAACGAAAAGTCTGGAAGCCGGAGTCAGTCTAGGTGCCAGATGCTGCAAGCTCCTTATCTGATCAAGAAGCGGAGAATGAACTTTGAGAGTAGTGTTAGCGATAATGTTACACTTGGGTACTATAGAGGACAAAACCGGCTCAGATACGGCAGCAGGTTCATATTGGCGTAGTTGAAGTGAGTGAGAAATATGGACCAACGAGCCTGTCTAGATGATAGTCGTTTAGCCTCTCCAATATAGGATAAGTTTTTATGATCTGTCAAAATAGTAACAGGATGCAAAGTACCCTCCAATAAATGTCTCCACTCCTTCAAGGCCATTATAACCGCTAGTAGTTCCCTGTCACCAATGTCATATCTGCTTTCAGTACCTGACAATTTTTTGGAAAAGTATCCACAAGGATGTAATGGTTTGTCTACACCCAACCTTTGGGACAGAACAGCACCTATACCTGTCTCAGAAGCGTCAACTTCGAGTAGGAAAGGTAGTGTAGTATCAGGGTGAACTAAAATTGGTGCGGAAGCAAACAGCTCCTTGAGTGTCTTAAAAGCCAGAAGTGCTTCAGTAGACCAATTCTTAGTCTCAGCCCCTTGTTTGGTCATATTGGTGATGGGAGCAATGATAGAGGAGTATCCCTTAATGAAACGTCTGTAGTAATTGGAGAAACCAATAAATCTCTGGATAGCCTTGAGACCCTTAGGTAAAGGCCAATCTAATATGGATTGGAGTTTCTCCGGGTCCATTTCAAACCCTTCCCCAGAAATCACATACCCAAGAAAGGTAGTTTGGGATTGGTCAAAGCTGCATTTCTCTAGTTTGCAGTACAAGCCATGCTGAAGGAGTTTGTGTAAAACCCTTCTGACTTGTCCGTGGTGAGTCTCAATATCCCTGGAATGTATAAGTATATCATCAAGGTATACAATCACACAGTCATCTTGAAACTCCCTAAGAACCTCATTAATAAGGTCCTGAAATACCGCCGGGGCATTGCAGAGACCAAAAGGCATTACAGTATACTCATAGTGCCCATATCGAGTATTGAATGCAGTTTTCCACTCGTCACCGTCGTGAATTCTCACCAAATTATAAGCACCTCTAAGGTCTAACTTAGTGAAAATTTTAGAACTTTTTAATCGATCAAAAAGCTCGGTGATCAAGGGGATCGGATATACATTTCTGATGGTTATCTTGTTAAGACCTCGGTAGTCAATGCAGGGTCTTAAAGAACCATCCTTCTTTTTAACAAAAAAAAATCCAGCCCCAGCAGGGGAGGAGGATCTTCTAATGAACCCCTTGTCTAGGTTTTCACGAATATACTCCTCTAGAACTAAGTTTTCATTCGTACACAAAGGGTATACATGACCCCTGGGGGGCATGGTACCAGAAAGTAAATTAATTTTGCAATCAAAAGGCCTATGTGGTGGTAAGGTATCAGCCTTTCCTTTGTCAAATACTGCCTTTAAATCTTGATACAAGGACGGTATCTGTACTTTGGTAGAGTCAGTAGCGTTATTAAGTGAGTTGACACTACAAAGAGGTGACACTTTCTTTAAACAATTCTCTTGACAATCCTGACCCCACGAAACTATTTCCCCTGATCTCCAATCTATAACGGGGTTATGTCTCTTAAGCCAGGAGTATCCCAGGACTATGGGAACAGAAGGAGATGAAATGAGTAGTAGGGATATTTCCTCCTTGTGTAGAATACCAGTAGTTAAGTAAAGAGGTGTGGTCTCTCGGAAAATCACAGGCTCAACTAAAGGTCTACCATCAATGGCTTCAACAGCCAAGGGTGTCTTCCTTAACTGGGATGGGATAGTGTGTTTGGTGAGAAACTTTTGGTCGATAAAATTCTCAGCAGCGCCGGAGTCTATCAATGCCATAGTCTCTAAAGTTCCCTTCTCCCAAGTTAAAGAGACCGGTAATAGGAGTCTATGTTCTTTGTAATTATGAGTAGAGGACAAAATCGAAACACCCAAGATCTGTCCTCTAGAGAAACTTAGGTGCGAGCGTTTCCCGGACGACTGGAACAGCTCAAACGTACATGACCTCTGGCCCCACAATACATACACAGTCCCTCCCTTCTCCTGTATTGTCTCTCCTCCTCTGAGAGACGAGTAAGGCCTAACTGCATAGGTTCTGAAGCCTGTGGATTTTTGGTTTCAGAAATTTGAAATGATGGTGCTGGTCTAAAGGAAGATTTACCGGTTCTATCTCGAGTATTTTGTCTCTCCCTTAGACGTTCGTCAATACGAGAGATAAAGGAAATTAAGTCCTCCAGGTTCTCGGGAAGCTCTCTTGTCGCTACCTCATCAAGTATTACATCAGATAATCCATTTAAGAATACGTCTATATAGGCCTGTTCATTCCATTTTACCTCTGCCGCCAAAGACCTGAACTCTAGTGCGTAATCCACAAGTGTTTGGCTGTCTTGTCTAAGGCGCAACAGTAATCTGGCTGCATTGACCCTCCTGCCAGGAGGATCAAAAGTTCTTTTAAAAGCAGCTACAAAGGAATTATAGTTATAGACTAATGGATTATCATTCTCCCACAACGGATTAGCCCATCTCAGAGCTTTCTCAATGAGTAAGGTAATAATAAATCCCACTTTTGCCCTATCGGTAGGGTATGAACGAGGCTGTAGCTCGAAATGAATACTGATCTGGTTCAAAAAGCCACGACACCTCTCAGGAGAACCAGCATAACGTACAGGTGGGGTAACTCGGGAAGAAGCACCTACAGTAGCTACCTCTAGCCCTGAACCCACAGAAGGAGCAGAGATATTACGCATCTCCTCAGGTGGATTAATAGGACGAGACAGCAGCGCCTGTAGTGCTAGAGCCATCTGATCCATCCTATGATCCATGGCGTCAAACCTAGGATCAGGAGAACCAAGCTGACAATTTGTACCTGCAGGATCCATGGCCCTGTCGTAATGTCAGGATCGGGTCAGGGATCCAACACGCAGAGTACAAAGAGTAGCAGATACGTATACCGGTCCTTAGAATGGCCGGACTTAACGTATAACTACGATAGAATGGTCAGAGACAAGCCGAGGTCGAGGGAACGAGAAGACAGGTAAGCGAGAGACAAGCCGGGTCAAGGATAACAGAAAGACAGGAGAGTAAATACCAAAGCCGGGTCAGAACCAAAAGACAAGAGAATAACAAAGCACTGTGTGACTAGGCGGACTAGAACCACGACAGGGCAATGAGTGAATGAGAGAGCCACTGTTAAGTATCCTGGCTAGGGAGAGAAGACACGCCTCCGGCGAGTCCTGATTTGTCTCCCGAGATTTGAGTGACAGGACGTTCCGGGTTGGCGTCATGGCGTCTACCTCCGGTCCTCCTGTTATAAAAGGAAGTGACTCCCTCGCGGCCGGCGTTAGCAAGACCGAGTGAACCGCGAGGGGCCGAGGAGACATGCCGTCCGGACGGATAAACTTCAAAGTCTCTACCTCTCTCAGAGGTAGAGACCTCAGGTACCCTGACACACACATACCCATTCCAGATATTTCAGATTCGTTTTAGTTTTAAAGGAGAGGAAGGTGTTTTAAGCTTTTGACTATTGTTTATTAATAAACTAAAATATTAATTAATTCAACTAACACTCAAAAGTGAAAGCAGTGATAGTAATGTTAAAACCGTAAACAATGAATTGCAGTGAAATTATAAAAAAAAAATGCTACATTTAAGCTTACATATGTACGCAGCTACTATAACTATTTTGGAGCATTTTTGTAAATCAGTAATTTTTTCATGAAAGCCGGACTAAGTGAAGGACATGGGTCCATGGAGGAAGGGGGAGGAGTGCTGCTAATGGAAGTCTGTCTCCAGAATGCTACACATGCTAATTTTAGTTGTCCAATATGCACAGAATTCACATTAGCCACCCAGGCACTCTTGTTCTTGAGATTGTCATCAAAGTTTCACACTCTCAGCCAATTCAATGATTTCCGATAAGAAAGAATTGGGAGGATATTGCACACCTTAACACTCAAAGAGATGCACTGAATCGTAGAGACGCTTAACGCATGATGCATGCTGTGCTGCACTGACCCAGGAAGCATCTCAAGTGACCGTTTGGGTAACTGCCAGTAGAGGTGTAACTAGTCAGTAATGTAAACACTGCCTTTCATAGCAAAATGCTGCACTATAACCACTTCAAATCACTGAAGTGGTCATGTTGCTTGGTATAGCTAGCCCTTAAATATTATACAGAATATGTCCTTTATTCGGGAGATGATCTGAGGAACATGTTCTATTAATAATAATAATAATATTATGCAATAACTACTAGCAACTATTTATTTCTTAAAGCTCGTTTAATTTCAGTAATGTCAATGTTGATTTAAGAAAACACGTTTCAACACACCCCAGTGAGGGTTACACATTTATATCAAGTGATCACAAGTTCATCATTAAGTTCAATTTAAAAGCAAAACGAGTTTAAAATATTCCCAACCGCCTTGTTCAGTTTGAGTTAATCTTTGCTAAATACATGTACCCCCTCTTAGGCACCCAACTGCTTCGTTGTTTAGTAACTATGATTAATTAACTTTTGGCCCGACAAAACGTCAACATTCCACAGTAAGCCAAGCTTAAAAGCATCTCTTAAAGCAAATCTGATTAATTAAAACAGCTCTGTGTGTTGCAAAAACTTTCCAAGCTATTTAACCCATCGAGAGAAGGCAAAAGCAATTTAAGTCTCAATCATTAAACATTGAATTGTAGTGAGCTTAAAACAAATTTGCAAAATGTAGCCGAAAATCGATGGTTTGGAAAAATTCTCTAAATTAGCTGTAGTGACCATCTGCCTATTTTTATTTTGCAATCTGTTTTCAATTCACTACAGTTAGTTGTATTACCTTGATAAGGACACTCGAGTCACAAAGTTTTATGGATTTAAATAATTGGCATTTCTTTTCATGGCCAATTTGTATAACCTTTGCAAAAAAATAAAAGAAAGTGAATTGCAGCAATCTGAATTTTAAAGGGACACTATAGTCACCAGAACATCTACAGCTTAATGTATTTGTCTGCCTGGCTTGGCTACTTCCTGGTGGTGATGTCATGCGTGGAGAAAAAAAAAAGACCTTTTATTGTTCATTAATTTGAAAAAAAAAGAGAGAAAAATAGTTCAAATGTAGCCTGAACTGCATCTTATAAAAAAATTAGAAACATAGCAGTTTCTGCCCTAATAAAAGGCTGACCTACTAGTCATTCAGGTGAAACCCTCTTTTGCAGGTGGGTCTGCCCTCTCCAGGCCGGCACTGTTAACCCTCTCCCACCTGCGGCCTGCTTTACGGAATACTGGAGTTGGAAGGAAATACATTTTGGCAATTAAAGTGTAAAACATATAATTCACTATTAGATTCACTTTTTTCACACTTGGCACATAGCTGACCTGGAGAATGTTTTCAAATATAACAAATTTGGCCTAAAATTTAAAATACACTTTAGTAAATACAAAACATGCAGGTTATTCACCAGAATCTTAATTGTATCGACTTGAAACATGAATTGTATAACTATGGGTAAAAAAGCTACAGGCAGTGCTAAACTATTTTAGCCTGATTTCTTTTAATTAGGAACTAAATGCAGTAGAATTTTAAGTTTAGCAAACAAACACCCACATATCTCTTGTTAATAGAATGGCTGTCATTGTTAGGCGGTGAAGTTTTACCTGCTATAATGTCATCCATTTGTTCTAGAGCCGCCTCAAGCATGTGACTGGCATCAGACGCCATGGCTACAGCAGATCTTCTGTGTATAGGAAAAAACAATGTATAATTTAATGTAATAAATAATTTGTTCAAAATAGATTTTACGGTGAAATAGACACTAAAGCTACCAAAACAACTTTAGCGTAATGAAGCAGTATTGGTGTTTAGATCATGCCCCTGCAGTCTCACCGCTCAGTTCTCTGTCATTTAGGAGATAAATCACTATGTTTAAGCTGCCTTTGTCACACCTCCCTGCATGTTACTTACACAGCCTTCCTAAACACTTCCTGTAAAGTGAGATCTTATGTTTACACTTCCTTCATTGCACAGTCTGTTTAATTTTGAATCTCCTGCTCTGTTGATAGCTTGCTAGACTTTGCAAGAGCTTCCTGTGAGTAATTAAGGTTTAACTTACAGAGCAAGAGTTAAACACTTCTAAAGTAAGTTAACATCTGAAAAACATTTTTCCATGCTTGCTGTGTGAGTCACAACCAGGGGAGGTGTGGCTAGAGCTGCATAAACAGAAACAATGTGATTTAACTCCTTAATGGCAGTGAATTGAACATTGAGACCACAGGGGCATGACCTATACACCAAAACTGCTTCATTAAGCTAAAGTTGTTTTTGTGACTATAGTATCTCTTTAACCCCTTAAGGACCAAACTTCTGGAATAAAAGGGAATCATGACATGTCACACATGTCATGTGTCCTTAAGGGGTTAAATTTGAAATTCTCTTTGAATTCCTGGCAATTCTCTAACAGTCTCTGTGTATGTTTTAATTGTCTATGAAAAGAAGAACACTACACATAGCAATATATTAAATAGTCTTAGTAATGATATTTTAACCATCTGACTATAATTATCAAGTCTTTTAAATGAACACTTTAGGTACCACAACCACTTCATATAATTGAAGTGGTTATGGTGCCTGGAGACCCCTGGCGCTGTCCCACTGTTCCTTGTTGTACCAATTGAACATTGAACTGTGCGCTATGGCTCTCCAGGGACCATAACTACTTAAACAACGCAAAATTGAACTCCTACAATGCTTTGCCAGCTTTATAATAGTTGTAGTTCTGCAAAAGTCGAAGGGCCTACCTTTTGGGCACTCTTAATGTAATATAAAATTGAAGTTTATGAATAAAAATATATGGTTTCTATGAAAACAAAATTACATAGAACTAACCCAGGGTACAAAAATATGAAACAAACCAGGTTTTTCCATTCTGCTTTTAAATTATGGCCCTGAGCAAGAATGATATTTTGCACAAGCTACACGATTGTATAACCTGATTATGTCACAGCGTGCATTCTCGTCCCATTGAGTAACAAGAAAGGGAGTGACATTTATTTACAGCTCTCTCGTTTTCTATATACAAAATTAACCATTTTATGACCGGAGGGGAGGGATACCCCTTAGCCATTTTGAATTGTTGTGTTTAGGAACCAGACAGCAAGGAGGCAATCTGAGGATGACACAAATGGGAGTTTGTTTACAGGAGGCAAACAGAAAAATATTCATAAAGTTCAATCTAAAATGTCATTAAGAGGGACAATCACGTCTTAGGATGTTTTTTATTATTAGTGTTTATTATTTTTCTCTATTTTTTTAATAAAACATTTGGGAGGCCTGAAAATAAATCTACAATGTAGAAGTTCACACCAATGTATTTCACCCTATCTTGGAACAGACTGCCTCCATCTTGGCTCACTGCTAATCATTGATTATAATTGATAATAATTTCTTCCCTCTTCTACCAATGAACATAGTAAGTAAAGGAGGAAAAACCGATACAATCTTTCTATTTCTCCTTGTCTGATACAACGTGTGCCTTGGCTGTGCCAGGACTGCACTGGATTAATAAACCAATTGCTAAATCTTTAATACCATGCAGGAGAGGAGCAGAGCTGCACAAATTGTAGGCTATTGCCACCGATTTATTGAATGGTGTTACTCCAGAGCACGGATCGTTTCCCTTTAAGAGAACAGGCCCCGGCAGTTGAAGTCCGGAAGCAACAAGTACATGTTTTGTGAGATTTGTCTAGGCTGGCATTGACAGTGTTAAACAGATAACAGAAGCATATATTTATCAGGCATATACAGTTGCAAGAAAAATTATGTGAACCCTTTGGAATGATATGGATTTCTGCACAAATTGGTCATAAAATGGGATCTGATCATCATCTAAGTCACAACAATAGACAATCACAGTCTGCTTAAACTAATAACACACAAAGAATGAAATGTTGCCATGTTTTTATTGAACACACCATGTAAACATTCACAGTGCAGGTGGAAAAAGTATGTGAACCCCTAGACTTATGACATCTCCAAGAGCTAATTGGAGTGAGATGTCAGCCAACTGGAGTCCAATCAATGAGATGAGATTGGAGGTGTTGGTTACAGCTGCCCTGCCCTATAAAAAACACACACCAGTTCTGGGTTTGCTTTTCACAAGAAGCATTGCCTGATGTGAATGATGCCTCACACAAAAGAGCTCTCAGAAGACCTACGATTAAGAATTGTTGACTTGCATAAACCTGGAAAGGGTTATAAAAGTATCTCCAAAAGCCTTGCTGTTCATCAGTCAACAGTAAGACAAACTGTCTATAAATGGAGAAAGTTCAGCACTGCTGCTACTCTCCCTAGGAGTGGCCGTCCTGTAAAGATGACTGCAAGAGCACAGCGCAGACTGCTCAATGAGGTGAAGAAGAATCCTAGAGTGTCAGCTAAAGTCACTGGCAAATGCTAACATCCCTGTTAGCGAATCTACAATACGTAAAACACCAAACAAGAATGGATTTCATGGGAGGATAACACAGAGGAAGCCACTGCTGTCCAAACAAAACATTTCTGCACGTTTACAGTTTGCACAAAAGCACCTGGATGTTCCACAGCAATACTGGCAAAATATTCTGTGGACAGATGAAACCAAAGTTGAGTTGTTTGGAATAAACACACAACACTATGTGTGGCGAAAAAGAGGCACAGCACACCAACATCAAAACTTCATGCCAACTGTAAAGTATGGTGGTGGGGGCATCATGGTTTGGGGCTGCTTTGCTGCGTCAGGGCCTGGACGGATTGCTATCATCGAAGGAAAAATGAATTCCCAAGTTTATCAAGACATTTTGCAGGAGAACTTAAGGCCATCTGCCTACCAGCTGAAGCTCAACAGAAGATGGGTGTTGCAACAGGACAATGACCCAAAGCATAGAAGTAAATCAACAACAGAATGGCTTAAACAGAAGAAAATATGCCTTCTGAAGTGGCCCAGTCAGAGTCCTGACCTCAACCCGATTGAGATGCTGTGGCATGACCTCAAGAAAGCGATTCACACACGACATCCCCAGAATATTGCTGTACTGAAACAGTTCTGTAAAGAGGAATGGTCAAGAATTACTCCTGACCGTTGTGCACGTCTGATCTGCAACTACAGGAAACGTTTGGTAGTTACTGCTGCCAAAGGAGGTTCAACCAGTTATTAAATCCAAGGGTTCACATACTTTTTCCACCTGCACTGAATGTTTACATGGTGTGTTCAATAAAAACATGGCAACATTTCATTCCTTGTGTGTTATTAGTTTAAGCAGATTGTGATTGTCTAAAACTTACAGGAACAATAGGTTGAAGAGGACCCTGCTCAAACGAGCTTACAGACTATAGGAGGTGGGGTATTAGAAACGTTAGGACAGGAAATATCAAATAGGGTGGGAGTGAAGCAGAGCTGGAGGAGAGAGTAAAGCACTGTCCTATAGGAGAGAGCAAGAGACAGGTATGTAAGGTAGAGATTACTCTGGGAGGCCATAAGCTTTCCTGAAGAGATTGGTTTTAAGGCCCTTCTTAAATGATTGAAGACTAGGGGAGAGTCTGATGGCGGTAGGCAGGCTATTCCATAGGAAAGGAGCCGCCCGCAAAAGTCCTGCAAGCGCGAGTTGGACGTACGGGTGCGAGCAGCGGTCAGGAGGTGTTCATGGGCAGAGCGGAGGGAACGAGAAGGGGCATACCTATGGATCAGTGAAGAGATATAAGAGGGGCTAGAATTGTTCAGTGCTTTAAATGTATGGGTTAGCACTTTGAATTGACTCCTATAGGATACAGGGAACCAATGTAAAGACTGGCAGAGGGGTGAGGTGTGAGAGGACAGACTAGAGAGGAAAACCAGTCTAGCTGCAGCATTCATTACAGACTGTAGTGGGGCAATACGGCTTTTGGGGAGACCAATCAGGAGAGGGTTACAGTAGTCCATGCGGGAAATTACTAGAGCATGGACAAGCTCCTTGGTAGCATCTTGTGTAAGAAAGGGGCAGATGTGGGCTATGTTTTTGAGTTGGAACTTTTTTTCAGGATAGGTACTACAGTGGCATGTTTAAGGTCAGCAGGAACAGTGCCAGAAGAGAGAGCAGTTAAAGATGTGTGTAAGGGTAGGCACAAGACAAGGGGAGAGAGATCTGTTGAGGTGAGATGGGACAGGATCGAGCGGGCAAGTGGTGGGGCGAGAGGAAAGGAGAAGCGCAGCCACCTCTTGTTCAGTAGCCGGGGAGAAAGTCTGGAGGGTAGGGAAAGCATGATTTACGTGTGGTTGACAAAGAGAACGGCAAGGAAGGGAGAATTGTTTCCTTAGCTGTTCAATCTTGTCGGTAAAGTAGCATGCAAAGCTTGGGGGGTGGCCACAGCAGGGCAGAGAAGGGAATTAAAGGTGTCAAAGAGACGTCTGGGATTGCAGGAGCATGAAGTAATGAGAGAGAAAAAGTATGACTGTTTGGCGAGGGCAAGGGCTGTGCTGTATGAAAGCAACATGAATCTATAATGGAGAAAGTCTGCCTGGGTGCGGGACTTCCTCCAGGAGCGTTCAGCACAACGGGAGAAACTCTGCAGATAGCATGTTGATTTAGTATGGCAAGGTTGGGGTTGTGTCCTCCTCGAGGTGCATGTTTGGAGTGGGGCTGCAGCGTTCAAGGCAGATGTGAGGGTAGAGTTATATGTGGAGATGGCCAGTGAGGGACAGGAGAGGGAAGGGATGGATAGCAGTTGTGAATCAATGTCAGATGACAGCTGCTGGAGGTCAATAGAGTTAAGGTTCCTCCTGAGCTGAGGGGGGTTAGGCTGAGGTTGTTGGGTGAAGGGGTAATTCAGAGAGAGGAAACGGAGTGTTGCAGATATTAGATACTGTACATGAATGAGAGAAAATAAGGTCGAGGGTATTGCCAGCTACATGAGTGGGAGAATTAGCCCACTGCAATAGTCCAAGGGAGGAAGTAATTGAAAGTAGTTTAGAAGCTGCTGGGGTTAAAGGTGGGTTAATGGGAATATTGAAGTCTCCAAGAATTAGGGATGGAATGTTAAAAGAGAGGAAGTAGGGTAGCCAGGCAGCTTATATAACAAGGGTACCGTTTCAAACTCCCCCCTTTTAGGTTCCACTTATCTAACATTGCTTGCCAACATGGACTCTGGGAATTACTGGTATTGGTGTCTGAGTCCACAGTATTTCGGATGCCCTAGCCTAAATCAGTGAGGTTTGGGGGGGAGACGCTAAACGCATGTGTTCTTTAAATGGTCTAACTGGGCCTTACAAAGTGCCCTTTCATGGACTGATAAAGACATTGGCCGCCAAGGATTTATTCACTAAGAACCGAAATGAAGTGAATTGAAAACAAATTAGCAAAATTTAGGAAAGAAAAAAAATTGCGACCTGCTCAATTTAGATTAATTTGCAATTCAGCATTTATTCAGAAAACCTGAGAGATTGCAGTGTCTTTACAACAATGAGATTTTGATGTTGAGGATATTGGTTGTTGCAGAAGGATACCGTGGTAAGCCACCTAATGTTTAGCAAAACACAAGGAACACCGTTTTTGCATCTCTCTGCTGCTCACGGCAGTAAAATGTATTTATTTATTTTTATAATATTTTTATAGAGCAATTAACAATTTTATAGAGATTAGGTAGCAGAATAAAAAGTACAGCACGGTTTAATAATCAATAGATGAAAGACTAAGCTATGCAGTTTTATGAAGATTACATAGATGGTTGCAAGTAAGAACCAAACTACATCCTATATAAACATGAAACGTAAAACTTTATTGCAGGTAAGTAGGGCTCAGCGGCAGCGCAATAGGAAGTGAATACAATAGAAATAAAGTGAAGGTAAGTCATTCTGTGTAAGGTAGGAGATAAAGGAACTTGGGAGGGTAATGGGCATTAGCATTAGTTGATGCCAATGTATCCGCGCAGATCACTCTATTTCATTTTGTGAAACTGCATTTAGAGCCAAGCGGTCATTGGGCTTCTGTTATATCATTGTACGAATAGACACAACACTTCGAATGTAAGTATAGGCTATGCTACCTACAAAATTCCAACTGCAGTGCTAGTCAACTTATAACATGCCAACTCAAACTGCAGTGATAGTCAACGTATAATACGCCAACTCAAACTGCAGTGATAGTCAACTTATAACACGCCAACTCAAACTGCAGTGATAGTCAACTTATAACATGCCAACTCAAACTGCAGTGATAGTCAACGTATAATACGCCAACTCAAACTGCAGTGATAGTCAACTTATAACACGCCAACTCAAACTGCAGTGATAGTCAACTTATAACACGCCAACTCAAACTGCAGTGATAGTCAACGTATAATACGCCAACTCAAACTGCAGTGATAGTCAACTTATAACACGCCAACTCAAACTGCAGTGATAGTCAACTTATAATACGCCAACTCAAACTGCAGTGATAGTCAGCTTATAACACGCCAACTCAAACTGCAGTGATAGTCAACTTATAATACGCCAACTCAAACTGCAGTGATAGTCAACTTATAACACGCCAACTCAAACTGCAGTGATAGTCAACTTATAATACGCCAACTCAAACTGCAGTGATAGTCAACTTATAACACGCCAACTCAAACTGCAGTGATAGTCAACTTATAATACGCCAACTCAAACTGCAGTGATAGTCAGCTTATAACACGCCAACTCAAACTGCAGTGATAGTCAACTTATAATACGCCAACTCAAACTGCAGTGATAGTCAACGTATAATACGCCAACTCAAACTGCAGTGCTAGTCAACTTATAACACGCCAACTCAAACTGCAGTGATAGTCAACTTATAACACGCCAACTCAAACTGCAGTGATAGTCAACTTATAATACGCCAACTCAAACTGCAGTGATAGTCAACTTATAACACGCCAACTCAAACTGCAGTGATAGTCAACTTATAACACGCCAACTCAAACTGCAGTGATAGTCAACTTATAATACGCCAACTCAAACTGCAGTGATAGTCAACTTATAACACGCCAACTCAAACTGCAGTGATAGTCAACTTATAACACGCCAACTCAAACTGCGGTGATAGTCAACTTATAACACGCCAACTCAAACTGCAGTGATAGTCAACGTATAACACGCCAACTCAAACTGCAGTGATAGTCAACTTATAATACGCCAACTCAAACTGCAGTGATAGTCAACGTATAACACGCCAACTCAAACTGCAGTGATAGTCAACTTATAATACGCCAACTCAAACTGCAGTGCTAGTCAACTTATAACACGCCAACTCAAACTGCAGTGATAGTCAACTTATAACACGCCAACTCAAACTGCAGTGATAGTCAACTTATAATACGCCAACTCAAACTGCAGTGATAGTCAACTTATAACACGCCAACTCAAACTGCAGTGATAGTCAACTTATAACACGCCAACTCAAACTGCGGTGATAGTCAACTTATAACACGCCAACTCAAACTGCAGTGATAGTCAACGTATAACACGCCAACTCAAACTGCAGTGATAGTCAACTTATAATACGCCAACTCAAACTGCAGTGATAGTCAACTTATAACACATGTTATGGTGTGTGTGATTTAGCAGCCGTCTGCACTTTATGTGGGTGTTTAATATAGCTCCCATTAAAAAGGAGGGATCCACCCAGGGCCGGCGCTACCATTAAGGCGGACTAGGCAGCCGCCTAGGGCGCCCCTTAGGAAGGGGCGCCGCCAGGAGCGCCGGCCCCCCTAATGCTGCAGCCGCCCGAGCGCTCTGCAGAGAGCCTCAGGCAGCTGCAGCTTCGCCCGGGCTGGTGCGTCCATGAGGGCGCACCGCCCGGGCGCAGCATGAAGAGAGGAGCTGACAGGAGGGAAGCGCTCAGCGCTCCCTCCTGTCACTCCCTCACTGTAGCGTGGCCAGCCCTGTATGATCCGCCGGTACAGGGAGCATTTGTCTCCTGTACCCGGACGGACTAACAGGAAGTGAACACTGAGTGTTCACTTCCTTTTAGTCCGGCCAGGTACAGGAAACAAATGCTCCCTGTACCCGCGGACAGTACAGAGCTCGGCCACGCTACAACATAGGTAGGGGAGGGTGGGGGGAATAAAGGGGGGGGAAAGAAATAAATGGAGAGGGAGGGAGGGGGGGGGGAATAAAGGGAGGGGAGAGAAATAAATGGAGAGGGAGGGAGGGGGGAAATAAATGGAGAGGGAGGGAGGGGGGGGGGGAAATAAATGGAGAGGGAGGGAGGGGGGGGGGAATAAATGGAGAGGGAGGGAGGGGGGGGAATAAATGGAGAGGGAGGGGGGAATAAATGGAGAGGGAGGGAGGGGGGGGAAATAAATGGAGAGAGAGTGGGGGGGAGGAGAAATAAATGGAGAGGGAGGGAGGGGGGAAACAAATGGAGAGGGAGGGGGGGGGATACATGGAGAGGGAGGGAGGGGGGGGAAATAAATGGAGAGAGAGTGGGGGGGAGAGAAATAAATGGAGAAGGAGGGAGGGGGGAAATAAATGGAGAGGGAGGGAGGGGGGGAAATAAATGGAGAGGGAGGGGGGGAATAAATGGAGAGGGAGGGAGGGGGGGAAATAAATGGAGAGAGAGGGGGGGAGGAGAAATAAATGGAGAGGGAGGGGGGAGAAATAAATGGAGAGGGAGGGAGGGGGGGAAATAAATGGAGAGGGAGGGGGAGGAGAAATAAATGGAGAGAGTGGGGGGGAGGAGAAATAAATGGAGAGGGAGGGGGGGAGAAATAAATGGAGAGGGAGGGGGAGAAATAAATGGACAGGGAGGGGGGGAATAAATGGACAGGGAGAATAAATGGACAGGGAGGGGGGGAATAAATGGACAGGGAGGGGGGGAATAAATGGACAGGGAGAATAAATGGACAGGGAGGGGGGGGAATAAATGGACAGGGGGGAATAAATGGACAGGGAGGGGGGGGGGGAATAAATGGACAGGGAGGGGGGGGATAAGTGGACAGGGAGGGAGGGGAAGGGTGGTCAGGGAGGGGGGGATACATGGACAGGGAGGGTGGGGGAATAAATGGACAGGCAGGGTGGGGGAATAAATTGAAAGGGAGGGGAAATAAATTGACAAGGTGGGGGGAAGTAATTGACAGGGAGTGGAATTGACGGGGTTAGGAGGGGGAATGAGAGTGGGGAGGGGAGAAGAGAGTGACAAGGGAGGGGGGAGAAGAGAGGGACACGCAGGGGAGAAGAGAGTGACAAGGGAGGGGGAGAAGAGAGGGACAAGAGGATGGAGAAGAGAGGGACAAGAGGGTGGAGAAGAGAGGGACAAGGGGGGAGAAGAGAGGGACAAGGGGGGGAGAGAAGAGAGGGACAAGGGGGGGAGAGAAGAGAGGGACAAGGGGGGGAGAGAAGAGAGGGACAAGGGGGGGAGAGAAGAGAGGGACAAGGGGGGGAGAGAAGAGAGGGACAAGGGGGGGAGAGAAGAGAGGGACAAGGGGGGGAGAGAAGAGAGGGACAAGGGGGGAGAGAGAAGAGAGTGACGAGGGAGGGAGAGGGGGAGAAGAGAGTGACAAGGGAGGAGGGAGAGATCGACGTCCATCACACACACACAATGCACCCCTTGCACACAGAAAAACACACAATGCATTACACACACAGACACACACACACAAGCAATTCAACCCTTACATACAATGCATCCCTTACACACACAGAAACACACAATGCATTCCTTACACACACTCAATGCACCCCTTACAGACGCACACACTGCATCCCGTACATACACAGAAACACACATTGCAGCCCTTACACATACAAACACAGATTCACACAATGCATTCCTTACACACATATCAGGACATCCCCTACTCCTGTGAACAAACTATTTGGTGGAACATGAAGGTGGACCCTGGGGCCCAGACCATGAGCTGTGTAAAGGGCCTTTAAAAAAATGGAGCTGCTTTCCGTTCTCCCAGAACACAAACAGCCTCCAGAGAGCCTGTTATACACTAGACGAGTGGAGCCAGACTGCAGCTAGAGCCCATCACCATCCTCATCTGATTGTAAGTAGGCAATCTAGTATATTATTCGTGGCACTAATCTCTAATTTACCTCACATTAAAGGGACACTTTAGTCCCCAGAACCACTGCAGCTTAATGTAGTGGTTCTGGTGTCTATAGCCTGTCCCTGCAGGCCTTTTAATGTAAACACGGCGGCACTGCAGCACTTGCGTTAGTTAACATGGGGCATTGTGATGTCATATGGGGGGGGGGGGGGGGCGGCAAACTTTACTTTTGCCTAGGGCGGCAAAAATCCTTGCACCGGCCCTGGATCCACCATCTTAGTAGTTAAACACCCACCTAAAGTGCAGACGGCTGCTAAATCAGTTGACACTGAGCAGGGCATTCAATGGAATATGCGGTTTGACGCTTGAAGATACACTGTGGAATTCCGTGTATCACATTTTTCTGATTTGGTAAAAAGAAAAGACATTGATACGATATAATGTTCATAGTTTGTTTTTTAAAATTTGATATTCTGCTATAAAATAGAATGTAAACGTTGCAGTAACAAGGGTCTATGCCATTCACATTTTGCTTGTCGAGAGCCCTGCGGGGCAGTAAAGAGTTAAATGACCGGAGAAAGCGCACTGTGACATTGACAAGTTAAATATCTACCAGAGCTTTCTTTCTCAATCTGTTACATGGCTACTGGCCCCTGGATTCCACCTCCCACTGCAAACAGAAATGTGTCCTTCTGCAGTGAATTTATTTGGGAATCAAGTTGTGTAACAAAGATTAAGTTGTTGCTCATAATTTTGACATCTGAAAATTAAATTTTTTATGTATAGATAAAGCCAAAATATTTTATGTTATATATACAGTGTCTGACTATGTTACTTTTTACAAACTGGGCACCACAGCATGTCTAATAAAGGTCCATGCATAGCTGAACTGCTTGACTGCTTAAAGGGGTACTCTAAAAACCATAACCACTACATATTGATGTAGTGAAATATGGAGCAAAACGTCTGTAGGTGCTTTGCGCTGGTTTGTGTCAAACTGATTTTAAGTTGTTTGACAAAAATCAGGACTTTCTGGTACTAATAGTCTGTCACCTCCACTGCTGCTCGACTAATGTACTATGACGTGAATTTAAGCATTAGCCATTTCAACTTTGGAAGTGATAGTCTGAGAACACTGGGGATGGGTTAGCCCAAAACTGTGGTAGAGAGCCATACATCTCAGAGATGCCTATTTTAGTTAAGCTGCTCAAAAAATGGCTTTACACAAACTAAGGCGATAGTGTCCCCACATTCTTAATTTCTAGTGCACTGCTGCTCTTACACCCCATGCAGTGCATTGTGGGCACAACTACCCCAGCGTTAGCAAGACTTCCCCCAATTCCTCCTCCTGTCCAATTGTCCTAAATTAGTTATTTGGTGTTCCACATCACCCAGGTAGCTCTCAATGGGGACGTCCAGTGAGAATGTCAGCCTGAAGTGCACTAGTAGCAGACTGACATGCCTCTTTTCCCGGTGGGTCTTCTCTTTTTGGGTTTAGACAATGACACAAACCATGGCACTGGCATGCCCTCCTAGGCCCACCCACAATCCAGTCCCAATTGCATACGTAAAGAGGAGTACTACGGAGCAATATTAATTTATTACGAAACAAATAAAACAAATAAAAAGACCCAGCATTATAACTGCAACATGCCTACACATTGCTCCAGTGCCTGGAGTGTCCCCTCATGGTCGTTCCCAAAGCTTATATAGTGCAAACACAAACCTGTGGTCATTCACATTGTCCCTTCCTGCCACAGGCTCACTCATGGAATTAATAACATCAGAAGCAGTGGGCCCATGTATAAATAATGACTCTGTTTATTATACTAACTATGCTACACTCAGTTGACCATCATTTTGCCCTGATGCCTGTGTGTGCGGCAGGTGTAAAGCTGAATTTTAAACACAGGGACATATAAAGGGATATTTATGCCAACAGTAGCCACATTTTCATACACAAAGGAAAGGAACTATAGTGTATCCATGGAGTGATTTAAAACAATTGCACGCTTGTCTGTCTATGTTTACACACAGGCTGTTAATAATAAACATCTGAATAACAGCTAGGTCCCTTTTCTCTTTTGGGAATCACAAACTGGTACCAATTGTCCTCATATTGCAGAGCATCATTTTTCTACAGAAAACACATTATACAAAACTCCCTGAATGTAAAGAATTCATATTTTTAGTAAAATGCTTCAGAGAACTAAAAGTAAAACAAAGAAATTGATGCCAAATTTCGGAAAAAAAACTTAATTTGGATTGATATCGGCTTTAAAGGGGACTTATCAGTTTCCAAGTGTGTCATCATTTTGTTTACTTATTCCCTATATTTAGCAAATGTTTTTTGTGAGATCTTAAAAATAACTTAATGTAGAAATCCATGAGGTTCTGTCCAGGGACCTTGCTAAAACTTTATTTTACAATAAAATGAAAATAGAGAAAAGGTACAGATTCTACAGATTGTTCAATGCTATAGGTGTCTGACAGTGTACCCTTTTCTATCTTTCTGTGTGTGTTTGGTAGTGTTTATTTGTGTGTGTTTGGCAGTGTGTGTCGCTGTGTGTGTCTGTATTCGTATCTGGCCGTGAGTACCTTTGTGTGTTTTTCTGGTAGTGTGTTCACCTGAGTGTGAATATCTGTGTGTAAGAGTTAGTATCTGTGCATGTGTGTCTGGGAATGCATGTGGGTAGGTACTAGTGTCTAGTAGTATGTGGTTGTGTGAGTATGTTTCCCGGAGCATGTGTGTCAACTGAGTAACATAGAAGATTAAAATGTCACATGAGAAATATTTGCACAGACAAACTAACTGAAAGTTGGCTGTGGACTGTACATTTATAAAAAATACAAAATCTCAACACTTTTTTAAAATTTTAATTAAATTCTGAGGCTGACTGTGTTGGCAATTCCCACACAGTGCTATATGTGTAAATGCAGGTTTGTCTATGGCGCTATTGAAGGAATGCACAGGAAAGGAATTTCTCTACAAATCCCAAGTATCATGGGGTGAAGAATCGCTCTGAGCATGACAGTGCAATGGTGGGATTTTTTTTAAATGAACCTTTACTGCACTACTCACCACAATGCAATATGTTCATTGGGGTGAGGAATGAGGGACTACAACCTGAATTGAAGTAATAATTCCCCTTTAAGATGTTCATATCGCACTAACTCAAACATCCTGTGATCTTGCTGGCAGAGCACCAACAGAGTTGTAGACCTATAACAGGAGGCTTTCTCCAATCTAGGATTGGTGAACCAGAACTTCCTGCGTCAGTCGAGTCACAAAGCATGTCGCTAGCTACATTAGATGAACGTTTAGAACTGGCAACAACCGGGGGGAATCAAAGGCTAACAGAATAATATCAGAATGAGCGGCTAGCTGAGCATCATTAGAATTGCAGTCCCCAAACCCAGAGTGCGACATACTCGCCATCACTAAAATACAGCAAATCCGTCGCATTGCTGCGTTTCCCCTGGGTGTCAGAAATAGTAGATGTAAACATGATTCATGGTTTTAAAGATGTGGGTGGATAATGATACATATACATGAAGAACGTACTGAAAGTTCTGGCCTGACACCTTTACCGGTCACACAAGTTAGATCGCTTGTTAAGTAAATATGTCTTTGCCGATAAAGTCTTCAGAATATTTAGCAAACACTTTCTTGCAAGATACAGCTATTCCTGCCAAAATATTCACTTAATGTTTAAAACCGTCATCACATTCCGGGAGCATATCAACGCAGACAAGTTTATTATGTTAACAAGTCAAGCAACAGCAATCGTTTTTTCAAAGAAACTCCTTTTAAGGTCCCTAAAATGTCCCTTGTTATGTGCTATGCATCCACATTGTGTTTAAAAAGGGTCACTTGAGCTGTAAGGATACAATATTACATAGCGGGGGACGCTGATGGACACATTGCATACGATGGGTTAAACTGTCCTCCCTGTCCCCTTTTTGGGTTCAATAGACACGTTTGCTTGAGTTTGGTTGGCTTATTTTTGTTAGGGGAAAAGTAACGCCTATCTTAAATTAATATTTTAGAAGTAAATCTTAGATGACATTCTTTTCTGGGTGCTCACCCCAATGAGCATCACATAAATCGTCCCATTTTGAAAGGTGTAATAAATGCCCCATGTTTTTGAAAGCAGAGCCACGATATTGTCATTGTATCGACATTCACAATTTTTTTAAAGTCATCCCGTTTAAAGTGAACCCCTGTGTAGAGACCGGACACTGTTCTTGCGAAAAAAAGAAAAAAATAAAAAAAATAAAAAAAAATAGTGTACGTTCTCTTACACAGGTCTAAAAACGACCTCCAAAAGATGAAACATACAACTTTTATAGACATCCCCATGAAAGTACAATCTGAGCTTCTGAAAACCCTACTACTTAATCTATTTGACATTTTATCAACATACAACGCGGACAGTGAGCAAAAAAAATACAAAATGCAATACCCAGGCAGTTTTTTTTGGCACTAAAAGGGTCAATGCAGCTTGCCTATATTAATGCTATTGGACATGAAGACACTATAGTGCATTGTACAGCATACATTATAAACTAAGTGCCCAGACATACTGCTAATCATTTTGCAAGAAAGACATAAACATGCATTAGTTATGGTGCAGCAGAAAATGTGATATATGTGATGCTGTCAGATTTCTCCAAGACAGACAGACAGACAGACATTGGTTCTACAAATGTATTCTTCTAAGCTTGTTCTCTAAAATCCACTGTCACTTTAAGAAATGAGAAAAACAGCTTACCTACCTTTTTTATTATGTCTGCTCCTTTAAAAACAAGCCCTTCTCCTTGCTTCTTTTAACGTGTGAAAGTCCTCTCTGTAATCTCATCACACTGCTTACTTTTGAAGCTAATGACAAGTTTGGGAAAAATGAACACCACACCAAGCCACATGCTTGCAATAATGCTAAACACTGCCCATAAAACAAGAATATCCACAATTCAATTAGAAGAGATATTCAGGATCAGCCTCTTCTGTGTCTGACTAACAAGGAAGTGCTCAGTGATGTCTCTTGTCTAGCACACTGTTTGCAGGCTACACTGAGGGGGGTTAATCAACAATCCCAAGTTCAAAGACTTTTTTTTTTTTTTTTAAAGGGACAAACTCTAGCAAAGAATCAGATTCTGGAATCAAAATGTTATTGTTTTTGAATGTAAAAAGGATTTAACTAATTCCCTTCCAGAAAAAAAATGCAACTTAATTATACAGAATTCTAAGAAGACTCCTGGGGTTCTGCTACATTGTATCATCTGATAGCCATCATTTTTATTCATATATTCTTTTTACTTATATCATTGTCATTTTATCAAATGGAGGGGCTCAGGCAATAATTCTAAGTCCAGTTTGTTGTTTTAAAGGGAGAGCAGTCCTCTTGCTGCATATCCAACTGCATGTGATTTGAGAGGCAAATAGCTCGTGTCACAGTTTATTCTTGGAGCAATTTTATTTAACCCATGATTAGCCCCTGCTTCAGTCCCCCTTCCATTACAATAATAAACAGGAATAGAAAGCAATAGCTCTATACGTTCTTTGCTATTGCATGTGAACAGCTGTTTAAAAAGCCCTTGTGTGCTTGTGATTCATATAAACTGTCTAATTAAAGTGTCAGTGCAGTTGGCTCAACCCCAAGCTACAGGGAACGCCTACAAATTCATTATTCCCCCTGTGGGTTTTTAAAATCACCTTACAATATACAGACAGTATAGGGAGGAGGACGCATCTTAATGGGAAGAATAAAGGTTGTTATACTAAGCACATTTTTTTATCCTTGAAAATACACATGGTGTAAGCATACCTCCCAACAATCTTCGATTTGGCAGGACAGTCCTGTATGTGGAACAGCGGCCCTAAGTCTAGTTTTTGCTCCTTACTAAGTACAATGAATGATCAAGCACATTTGTACAATCTGAATTCAAAGCAATCAGTTACTAAGAGGGTGTTACAGCAGTTATCCTCGTATACCCTGAGTGTGGGTGTGTGTATCAGAGTTTGTCTGTACTACATTTGTGTGTGTGCCAGTAAGCTTGTATGTGTGTGTCATTGAGGTTGTCTGTCAGTGAGCCTATTTGTGTGCATCAGTGAGCTTGTGTTTTTATGTCAATAAGCTTATGTATATCAATGAGATTGTCTGTGAGCCTGTGTATCAATGAGCTTGTGTCAGTAAGATTGTCTGTGTCTGCATGTGAGTGTGCTTTACTGTATAATTTAATTACCCTGAAAGGACTAATATTTTGAATTAGAAAAAGAAATATACCAATAATATATATATATACATATATCTGTTTATCTATCTATCTATCTATATATTATTGGTATATTATTTTAATATATATATTAAAACACACACACACTACATAGCACAATGACTTATGGGGCTGGCATAGATTTTTTTTCCAGGGCTGCTTTGTATCCCCAGTCCGGCCCTGAGTGTGGGTGACCGACCAATAGTCAGACTGGATGCGTGACCAATAGTCAGCCTGGATGCATGTATGACAAGTGTCCTTTTGACCAAATCCTTCAGGATCTCTTTGTAGCGGTACTTACCCTTTCCAGGGGCCGGCCGGGGTCCTCTGTTCGAGCCGCGCGCGGTCCAGCTGCTGCACGAGCCGCGCGTGGCTCATCCGAAGGCAGGAACAGGAAGGCGGGCAGTGACCGCGAGAAGCTGTCACGTGTCCCGCCTGACTCTAAGAGCATGCCGCGGGTCTCGGGCGCGCTCTTAACCCCTTAAGGACACATGACGTGTGTGACACGTCATGATTCCCTTTTATTCCAGAAGTTTGGTCCTTAAGGGGTTAAAGGGACAGTGGGAGCCTAAATTGGAAAAGGCCTCCCATTGGTCCCTGTCATGCCACACTCCCCATACACTTACCTTTTGGGGGCGTGGAGATGACGGGGAACAATCAAAATAGTTGTTTAGCTACTTAAACTCACCTTTTTCCCTTGGTTCCTTGCCCTATCGTGGTTTCTGTTTCAGTTCCCTTTAGCGCTTGTTGTGTTCAGTTGTGTTACTTCGTACTTGACCTTGGCTTTGTTTTCTGACTATGTTATCTCTTTATCCTTATCTGTTTTGTTTGCCGGCTTGCTGTTTACTGTGTACCAGACCCCGGCTAGTCCTAGTTTACGTTGTCTCTTTGTGCCCTTGACCTCGGATCGTTCCTGACTCTGTACTTCTCCTATATACGTCGAGTCCGGCCACTCTAAGGTCCGGTAGACGTATCTTCCCTCTGTGTTGTCTTCTGTTTAGCTGAATTCTGCGTGTTGGGGTATATTTTCGTTACACTCTTTTACTGGAGCCCACAAATCAGAATTCCAAGATGAAGTTGGCCAATAGAAATGAAGTCCTGCCTATTCTCCCACTCCATGTTCTTTCGTATTCTATTTCTGGTATCTGATTCTTGGTTTAACGTTTCTCCTGACCTCTGTACTCCTTTGAACGTGGCTAGTTTAACGTTTATCCAGTTTTCTCCTATCCTTGACATCAGCTATTCATGATGACATGAATTTACGGGCAACTATAGGCCAGTAAGACTTACTTCATTATTGGGGAAGGTAATGGAAACCATGTTAAAGGATAGGATTGTTGAACAACTAAAATCACATGGATTTCAAGATCAGAGACAACATGGGTTTACTTCAGGGAGATCATGCCAAACTAATCTTATTGATTTTTTTGATTGGGTAACTAAAATTATAGATCGGGGTGGTGCAGTAGACATTGCTTACCTAGATTTCAGTAAGGCTTTTGACACTGTTCCACAATGAAGGCTCGTCAATAAACTGCAATGTTTAAGTTTGGATTCCAATATTGTTGAATAGGTTAGGCAGTGGCTGAGTGACAGGCAACAGAGGGTTGTAGTCAATAGAGTATATTCAAAACATGGTCTTGTTACCAGTGGGGTACCTCAGGGATCTGTACTTGGACGCATTCTCTTTAATATTTTTTATTAGTGATATTGCAGAAGGTCTTGATAGTGAGGTATGTCTTTTTGCTGATGATACTAAGATATGTAACAGGGTTGATGTTCCAAGGGGGTTAAGCCAAATGGCAAATGATTTAAGTAAACTCGAAAAATGGTCAGAGTTGTGACAGCTGACATTTAATGTGGATAAGTGCAAGATAATGCATCTTGGATGTAAAAACCCAAGGGCAGAGTACAGAATATTTGATAGAGTCCTAACCTCAACATCTGAGGAAAGGGATTTAGGTGTGATTTTTTCTGATGAAGGTAGGCAGACAATGTAATAGAGCAGCAGGAAATGCTAGCAGAATGCTTGATTGTGTAGGGAGAAGTATTAGCAGTAGAAAGAGGGAAGTGCTCATTCCATTGTACAGAACACTGGTGAGACCTCACTTGGAGTACTGTACGCAGTACTGGAGACCGTATCTTCAGAAGGATATTGATACCTTAGAGAGAGTTCAGAGAATGGATACTAAACTGGTTCATGGATTGCAGGATAAAACTTACCAGGAAAGGTTAAAGGATCTTAACATGTATAGCTTGGAGGAAAGACGAGACAGGGGGGATATGATAGAAACATTTAAAAACATAAAGGGAATCAACACCGTAAAGGAGGAGACTATATTTAAAAGAAGAAAAACTACCACAACAAGAGGATATAGTCTTAAATTAGAGGGACAAAGGTTTAAAAATAATATCAGGAAGTATTACTTCACTGAGAGGGTAGTGGATGCATGGAATATGTTTCCAGCTGAAGTGGTAGAGGTTAACACAGTGAGGGAGATTAAGCATGCATGGGAGAGACATAAGGCTATCCTAACTATAAGATAAGGCCAGGGACTAATGAAAGTATTTAAGAAATTGGGCAGACTAGATGGGCCGAATGGTTCTTATCTGCCGTCACATTCTATGTTTCTATGTTTCTACGACAGTCTACACGGAAAGTCGCTCATTTTTGTGTTCTGGGTCTGTATGCTTTGGTTCCTACCCTATCCTGACAGTCATATTCACATCTTTCCCCATTGGGAGGTATGGTTACGCCAGCGAAAATACAGTATTTAAATTGCAGCCTAGGGACACCTCTAATGCCACTCCTTAGACGGCCATAAGAGATGCTTCCTGGTCATGGAGATGCTGAACTATCCTCTTAGAGATACTTTCATTCAATGTATCTCTATGAAGAGACGCTGATTGGCCAGAGCAGCCTTTGGCTCCGCCCCCCAGTGCATCTCCTTAGCTGAGATAATCAGAATTGACAATCTCAGGCAATCCAATGCTTTCTTAAGGGTCTGATCGGGGCGGAAAAAGCGCCGGAGGACCCACGTGGTGCTTGAAATACGATTTAAACATTTTTTTTTTTTAAATAGTTATTTTAACATAAGATCTTAACATAAGATTTAACATAAGATCTAAAAATATATTTTAACATTATAGGGTCAGAAATACATGTTACCTATCTTTTAAAGATCAATAACATTTACTGCATGCCCTGCGTATGAATTATACACATCAACTAATACATAGGTAGCCAGTGAAAAAAGTAGAGAGCAGGTGTTATAACAGATATTTAAACTTGTAAAACCAGAACAATACTGGAAAGTTCAGTTTATAATGATCCCCCATAAATTCTTGCTTTAGAGGTCCTAGAGATTCATAAAAGTATAATCAATAATTACATTGCATGGCTTACGCCACCTCTACTGTCTACTGTTGCCTAACGACCAGGAAGTGTCTCTAGTAGCTGTCTGGTAGACCTTAAAAGTACCCACAAAGCACACAAAAACCCCTCTAAAGTTACATCCCCTGATAGCCCCGATCTGGGTGACCAACATATCCAAAAATCACCCAGATCAGGGCTATCAGGGGATGTAACTTTTTTGTGGGGTTTTCGTGTGCTTTGTGGGTACTTTTAAGGTATTGTTATATTGCATGTTTTCTGTACTGCATGTTCAGGGGTTCGGGATTTCCATGGAAGTCAATTATCTGACCGACCGTGCACATAGTGCCCAAAACAGTTCCATGAAACCATGGCTAAGGGTCGGTCTAGTTTTGGGGGTACTTTTAAGTTATTGTTATATTGCATGTTTTGTGTACTGGGAGATAATTTAGATGTGTACTCTGCAGCAGTCTCCTCTCAGGTCCAGCAGGGAATGCCCCTGGAATGTATTTAGGAAACCCCTTGCATGGGGAGTTGCATAAAAGGCAGTGTGTGGCTCCCAATAAACCAGTTCCAGTGGCCTCGTCTCATGTGTCTGGGAGAAAGCTATACCAGCTATATCCCTGCTCTTTGGATTGCTATATCAGTATCTCTTTTAAGGGCTATACGGCTATACTCTCTTTGAGGAGAGGTCTTCCCACTGGGAGCTGGATCCAGGTGTTGGTCCAGGGTGGGAAGGGACGGTGAGACCCCAGCCAATCTGTGGCTGCTAAGGGGACTACGGTGCTTATGGTGTCCAGTGCGGTGCTTATAGTACTCGGTGATACTAGAAAGCCGTGATTGGCGGAGGTACACAGTCGGGGTGCCAGACGGTCTGCCGCAATTGATTTAATGCTTCCCTGTGGGGTTTTCCTAAAGCGATTGGCGCGCAAGCACATTAGCACGCGACGTCAGGGGAGGAGACGAGACAGAGCCTGACCCATCACCAAGGGACATTGGAGTTGGATTAATGTAAGTGAATTAGGGGTTTAACCCTTTCTGCACTGCGGAGGGGCGCAGGGGAGGGAGCGAGATGGACGCTTTAGGGAGCTATATTGCTAGGAATGCAATTTTGTATTTCTAGCCTATAGTTTGCCTTTAATTGTACTTAAAGGACAGTTTAGGCACCATAATAACTTCATACAAGTGAAGTCATTTTGGTGCATAAATGCTGCCCTTGCAGCCTTTTAAAGAAAAGCAGCGTGTGTCTATGAAACAGCAGTGCTTTCATACCTACTAGCGTCTGTCAGGCTCCAGAGTGAAACAGACTTAATACTTTTTTTTATCTGTTTGTCATCGTTTCAGTTATGGGCTGGTGGATTGCAAAAATCGCTGCACATCAATCCTGTATCCTAAACACTTCTCTGTGAGAAGCATCTGATTGGACACTCCTCATAAGGCTTGGTGATCTCACAAAAGGAAGAGCTAGCTGCAGTGCGGGGACTGTACCGGCAATGAATTACAATTTTATGGTGTTCTGCTGTTTTTTTGTTGTTTTTTTTTTTTTTAACTTAATAATTTGAGCCCTGTAATATAGAACACATTTAATTAAAAGAAAAGCATATACTATTTATGCATTTTTTTTCTTTATTTGGAGTGTTCTTTTAATTATATATTTGCTTACCTGGATAAATCAGTGAGGAAATCACATTTTTCCTCATTGCTACTGAAAACGTAGTGATTTATTTTGGGGACGGAGATTCTGAAATACTAGGGTCAAATTGTTTCTGTATATTTCTGATGCTGAATAGAATGGATCTGGTGACAGTTGGGGATGTTCTAAAGGGTGATTTAACTTTTTTTTTTACACCATACCTTAATCAACCCCTTCAATTCAAAAGATATCCCACCCCCTCCCCCCTTTCTGACATCCCTTTCAACTCTAAGGGAAGATTTAAAAAAAAATTCCTTTACAATCATCTGTCTCCAATGCTTCAAATCATACTTCACTCCGTGGCAAGGGCCACAACCCCAAAAAGAAACAATAGCAAATCATATACAAAAATATTCTCAAAAAGCCAAAATTCGTTATTAAAAAATTTTAGTATTTAAAATGACAGAAAAATAAAGCCCACATTTCAGATGGAACCTTCAGCATATAGGAAAAACTGAACCTTAAATTTTTTGAGTCTTCTTAGAAAATTACAGCCTCTTGTCTATATTGGGTCAACTCAACCTTCAGAAAATAATAACACAATTCGAAGGACAGACATGATTTAAATACTTCCCTAATTGTGACCACAAAGTAGCGTGTTTTTATATAAGAACAACATCATTATATTCAATTAATGGAAGATCAACGAGCCACATATGACATTTTACAGGAAATAATGATCTGACAGCAATGCATTTTAGCCTGAAATTGATGAATCATTCAGCTCTGTGTGTTCGTGTGGCTTTCAAAACTGGTTCTCGGAGGTCATTCAGTTAGGAGACTATGAAAGTCAACAAGGTTAAATTCTGTGTTGATAACCAAGGAATGCCCACTGGAGAATGTCACTGAAAACCAAACACAGTCTTATCTTACGTAGAGTGATGTTAATAGCATGTTCCAGAAAGTGTTATTTGATAAACTCAGTTTGGGATTACTCCTGAGTACAAGATGCTCAACCAAACCTCAGGCTTGTTACAGATTAATTATCCTTTTTTATTGTATAAATAGTACCCAAGAGAGAATTTAAAAAAAAAATATATATATATATATAAATAGTGATGTCGCGAACATGAAATTTTTCCGTTCGCGAACGACGAACGCGAACTTCCGCAAATGTTCGCGAACGGGCGAACCTGGCGAACCGCCATAGACTTCAATAGGCAGGCGAATTTAAAACCCACAGGGACTCTTTCTGGCCACAATAGTGATGGAAAAGTTGTTTCAAGGGGATTAACACCTGGACTGTGGCATGCCGGAGGGGGATCCATGGCAAAACTCCCCTGGAAAATTACATGATGCAGAGTTGATGCAGAGTCTGGTTTTAATCCATAAAGGGCATAAATCACCTAACATTCCTAAATTGTTTGGAATAACGTGCTTTAAAACATCAGGTATGATGTTGTATCGATCAGGTAGTGTAAGGGTTACGCCCGCTTCACAGTGACAGACCAAACTCCCCGTTTAACGCACCGCAAACAACCGCAAACAGTCCATTTGCACAACCGCAAACTCCCCATTTGCACAAGGTTGGATACCGATCGATGGTTCGATATTCTGAGCCCTCTCTGATTTACTGTACACGACTATTCGATATTCCCACAAATTTTATATAGCATTTTATGTTTGTTTGAGACCACCTTAAAAATATTGGATATCGCTAAAAATCATGATCACTATATACTTTCTCATCCCTCCGCTATACCACTTTATCCCACCTACAACTAGTGCCCAGTTAGAATACTTGACTCTTACTTTCCCACACTCAGTCATGCCACAAACATTTCATCATTACGCTCACTGAATCCCTCTGACTACAGCTAAATTCATCTTCTACATCAGAACACTACTCCTAAGATTGGGTTGTATCCATGTCTCGGGTCTTTCATTTAGAATAGGGGCAGCTTCGGTCTCCTTCAACACTGACCCTCCAGTGCATATTATTAAAAGATTGGGCAGATGGAAATCCTCAGTCTACAACCGATATATTCCTTATCCCCAGAAAGAAATGCGGAAAGCTTTTAAAAGTTTGATTTTGTAAATTTGATGCAATAAGTGTGTTTTTCTTTAATACCTTTTCACCCTCTTTGCATGAACCCGATTTACATATATTACTAATATGTTTCTGAACATATATATTATATTATTCACTCACTCACTCACTCACTCACTCTCGGGGCCAGCCTAAGACATCATGCTGCCTAGGTCCAACGATAAATGACTATGGGGGATAATGTATAATAAACACAGGTTACTGGCTATGGGAGGATAATGTATAATAAACACAGGTTACTGGCTATGGGAGGGATAATGTATAATAAACACAGGTTACTGGCTATGGGGGGGATAATGTATAATAAGCACAGGTTACTGGCTATGGGGGGATAATGTATAATAAACACAGGTTACTGGCTATGGGAGGGATAATGTATAATAAACACAGGTTACTGCTATGGGAGGATAATGTATAATAAACACAGGTTACTGGCTATGGGAGGGATAATGTATAATAAACACAGGTTACTGGCTATGGGGGGATAATGTATAATAAACACAGGTTACTGGCTATGGGGGGATAATGTATAATAAACACAGGTTACTGGCTATGGGGGGGTAATGTATAATAAACACAGGTTACTGGCTATGGGGGATGATGTATAATAAACACAGGTTACTGGCTATGGGGGGATAATGTATAATAAACACAGGTTACTGGCTATGGGGGATAATGTATAATAAACACAGGTTACTGGCTATGGAGGATAATGTATAATAAACACACACAAAAAAATAATAAAAAAGAAAAAAAGGAAAAAAAAGGAATGCAGCTTTAGAATTAATCTAAATTGTATGCTGTCTAGGAGGTGGGAGGGTCTGGGAGAGCGGGTCTGCTGCTGATTGGCTGGAATGTGTCTGCTGACTGTGAGGTACAGGGTCAAAGTTTACTCAATGATGACAAATAGGGGGCGGACCGAACATCGCATATGTTCGCCATCCGTGGCGAAGGCGAACATGAGATGTTCGCCAGGAACTATTCGCCTGCGAACCGTTCGGGACATCACTATATATAAAAGACATGTTTAATAGCCACAAGGTTTTTAAATAATTTCACTTTATGAAATAAATGGTTTCATTCTTTCTACATAAATATAAAACTAAACCACGCACCACGCTTCCTGGTATAATTTGGGGATTAAAATACCCACATCTAAAGAGAATTGGAAAGAAAGGACATGTGATGTAAGGCATGGTTTTATTCTACGACAGATCTCCAAACTAATTATCAGTAACATGAATAGGAGAGTATTCTTTTGGAGGTTTGCAGTTTGTTTATTATGTAGGGAGAGATATGTATGCCGAGGGGTGGACAAAATAACAGAAACACCACATAAAAAAGTCTAACTTTGGACTATCACGATTACAAATGCACCTGAAAAGGTGGGGTATTAGGATGGTTGCCAATTTTTACCTCCCAACATTCCCGTCCGGATAATCGAGAAAGGGTGGGTCGTGGGTTGGGCTTTGACCCCCATGACAAACAAGGGATGTGCCTGTCCGCTTACAAGCTATTTGGCTGTCACAAAGCCTTCAGGACCATGCCGGGAGAGCGGTTTAAGCGGTAGCAGTATGATCCTGGTGCCTGCTACAGCCCTTTAAAAATTGAGGGAACACTCCAAACACTATAACCACTACAGCCCACTGTAATGGATTTGGTTCAGGATTGCCCTGAAAAGGTCCTAGTACCCAGTCCCTTTCTGTATCTTTACATCTGCCCAGTCCCTTCCTGCATCAGTATACATATGGTATACATATACTGCTGGACAGATTTCAAAATGCCGGACAGGTGACTGGTGACCATATTTGCAGGAACTTTACCCAAAAATGTGGGACTGTCCTGGCAAATTTGGGATTACTGGCACCTATTCAGGCTGCCTGTCTATCTGCCGCTATACTACATAGGTGTACATTAGCTTATGAATTGCTTTGCTTACTGCTTAGTTAAAATGATTATTAAAGGGGGTAATTGATGATCTATTTCACATCTAGCACTTTTATGCCCAGGGTTCTAATTTGGAATTTTGTTTAAACTGTACATTACAAAAATGAACAACAATACTGTATGTAAAACCTGCAGGACAGGTTTAATCCGATGCTATGTTTTAGTTCACTAAGCCTTAGAAATACACGGGATGTCTTATGATATGCTACAATGACTTCATTTCACCACTCGAGGCCTCAGAAGTTAGCGTTTGTTCCCAAACACAGACAAGGCGTAAAAATATTTGCTGTCACATATCTGCCGTGGAATCTGGTCTCCCTCAAAAACAAATCCAGGAGATGAAAGGAGAGCTTGGTATGTATGTTTTGGAAGAGTTATTTCTATTCCTGTTTAGAGAGAGAGAATATTCTGTTTTATAAGAGGACCGGAACAATCAACTGGTGTTAATGTACCTGTCTTGTAGAGGGGACCCAGGGCTTGAGTGCAATAGAAACACATGGGAACACTAGTCTTTCTATATTATTTGATGGAAGGGGTACCTTTAATTCCCACTGGGGAGAGGATTGCCATTTAAAATTATATTAATTGTCTCCCCATTGTATTGTTATTGCCTTGCCATAGACACTAAAGGAATTAGTGTCATTTTCCTAAAAGTTTGGTGGTTGGGGGCACTTTAACACTATCTGGTATAATTTTTGTTAATTTTGAATTTTCTTTTAATCTATATTACCTCATATTCCTGTTTATGTTACAAGACTTAACTTTAGGTCTCAGAATAGTAAGCAGTACGCCATCTAACATTACACGGAAGAGTTAACGTGGACAAGGTTTTCTTGGATACAAAGTCATTTGCCACGTCAAAGAATGACATTTCTAGTGAGGGAAACAAGATTAAGAAAATAATAGCATTGTTTCCTGATTGAAATGTTTATTATATAAACATGCAGAAAACAAATATGCTTTATTCCCCTATAATGAGATGTGAATCAGTGGTGTAACAATAGAGGATGTTTATGTGTTGAGAGTGTATGTGTGAAGGAATGTAGTGTCAGTCTAGTTGGGAATTCACAAGCCCCAGCAGATATGCCACCCTGAAGCCCCTTCCGGTGCTGATTAAGTATAAACTACTTTCTTTCTCATCAGCCAGTTAAGTGCCATGTGAGAAATGTCATACTTGCATTTATTCACTTTTTACAGGAAAATCCCCCAAATCTTCAGTGGACCCAGGAGTCCTCTTGAAAAATGAAAATGAATGTGGATCCCAGAGCTCCCACAGCAAATGGGCAATTTGGATCGGAAATTTGGGTAAGTAAAAAGATGTGTCTGCTTTGGCAATTTGGACCAATGGCATTCAGTTCGGAACTTCGAACTTCGGACATTCGTAAGCATCCGAATGTACGACTTACACGAAATTTGCCCGAATGTACATTTGGAACGAAACAAATTGCACATGTCTATTACATGGGTTGTGACAAATAGGGAACATTTAACATTCTATGCGTGTATTAATTTCCATTATCAGCTGATTGCTATCTGCCAATTAGCTAAATCCTGCACTGCATGGCTTAGTTCACAAGAGCTGGTTAAAGTTCATGCATAGCAACTCGGCAAGCTATCCTTATTGGCATTTTCATACAGTTTTGCACAAGGCATGATGCGATAAAAGCAATCACCATAGCAGTCAGTGGATACCTCACAAAGGTTTGCTACACTTTTAGAATTTTGCTCCAGATGTTTTAGAGCTATTGAGGGTCCATTTAAATATATATATATATGTACCCAGGCCACTTCAGCTTATTGAAGTGATATGGGTGCTGTGTCCCTTTTGCACCTAGTGTTGCAATGTAAAACATTGCAGTTCCAGAGAAACTGCAATGTTTACATTGCAGCACTAAGTCTGCCTCCAGTGGCTTTCTCCCAGACAACCACTAGAGAAGTTCCTGCATCCAAACGGACCTTGATCTGGTGTCTGATGTTGGACATTCTCACACTCTGCATGAGGACAACCAGTGTCAGCTGTATGCCCATAGAAAAACATTGATTCAATGCTTTCCTATGTGGAGGTCATCGGCACTATGATAACGTAAGTAAATAAAGGGTTTTTAACACTTTATTTAAAGTGGAGGGAGGAGGGGGTCGCAAAGGTGGGGGGTGACAGGGGTAACGATAGTGCCAGGAATACAGCTTTGTATTCCTGGCACTATAGTATCCCTTTAAGTGGACTCAAGCCATCTAGTGCTATTTATTTTTAGGAAACTAGGAAATACACACTACTGATATTCATTCATCTAATTAAATACCCAATCTATTAATTCCTACCGCAGACAGATATCTGTGAGACATGTGTCAAGAAAGACGAGAAGCCCACTTAAGTTCAGGATATAACCTGAAAGGAGATATCACCCAAGTACTGGCCTTATTTACACTGGCAATATTTTAAATGCTGGCTCCAAGGAAAAATAGATAGCTAGCAAATAACATATTTACTATATATATTTTTCTTGCACAAGCTATATTTATTTGGTGATCTCAATAAAGGTATGTATTTAACTCAGGATTTTGTAAAGGGACCTCATGGTCAGAGATGAATCTCCCTTTTTATTTCAATACATAGATATTGGGATAACAAAAAAGAGTCAAATTAATCCGTACCTTTTTCACTCTTGTTTCTCAATGGGGGCTACTGATAGGCTGAGAGAGTCAGCTTCCTAATCGAAGCCTCAGACATGGTGCGGATGTTGATGGGCAGATGGATCTGGCACCGAATTGAAGACTTTGGGGTTAAACTGTTTGTTAACGGTTAAAACCTCTTCAGATAAGCCGGTGCTGATGAAGTTGTCTGGATTGTTCATTTGAAGGAGATTAGTGCATTATTTAGGGCAGACTGGTTAGTTCATTTCAAACGTGCTACTGCGTTGGATTGTGACGACTGCTGAAACTGTAACAGTAACTGCAATTTGTTTTGAATACAAACATTCTGTTTCCCACTATCTTTAACAGCTAAACTCCGTAAACTACTGAATATTAAAAGAAAGGATAGTTAGAATGCACATTTAAGAATGAGTGACTTGTTTTTTTTTTTATTATATCCAATAAAGGTTGAGTTTTGACACAGGTTGCTATTTTTACTTTTTTTTAAATTTCATATCTGTTTTTCGGTGACGTATTGTGGTCAGCCATGTTCTACAAACAGAAGGTATATCAGCCTTGCCCTCCTGGTCACACCACCACCCATACCCCCTAAAAATATAAGAGTCCTTATCTGGCCATTTGCAGTATTGGGCGGTGTACATGGACATTAAACGCCATGCTTAAATCAATATTGTCAACTCCCGCAGCATTCTTTTCCTGAGTGCTACCATTTAAGTAGTGAGTACACACTCACCTGAGTGAAGCTCACAAGAGCAGCATGCACTAAGGAGCTAAGAACGCATGCATTCATGGTGAGCTCATTGCTGGGCATAGCAGAGTGATCTTTGGCCGGGTAACTACACTCCTGACCAAGGATCACTTCAATGACAGTGCTCAGATAGGGGACTCAGAGGAAGTTGACAATTTTCCTTTAAGCAGACCTGCCGTCCTGAAGCACATATTTAGTTTCTCATGACAGCTTGATAAACGGTTTATTTAAAGCGTGAACATGTTTTCAACAGCATCGGCAGTTTTAAACCAGACAGTTTTGAGAATCTACCACAACGAGTGGACAAACACAGTCATAAAAGGTTATATTAAATGCTTAGATTGCCTTCCAGGCATCCTGACTCTGTGCTCTGATATTATGTGTAAGAAGAACTGCAGTCCTGCAAAGAGCAAGCTGATAAGTGTATGAAAGCCATTTGTGAGATCTACCCGTGTCACATGTAATAAATCGCCGTTCCGTAGAGAACTCCCAGATTATATCTTTTACATCTTGTTCCATGCTGGGTAAGAAATTGGAAGTCTGGTGTCTTCTATTACAATGGAGGATTTACTCAAGCTGGTTCTTCCTACTAAGAGAAGCAATTATTAAAGATTTAAACAATAAATAATATTTGGTGTAAAAAAGACTTGTTTGTTTACTGTTTAGTAGAGATTTATGGTCCCAGGCAGCCTGCAGCCCAGCCTCTATTGATGAAATAGCAGAGGTGGAGCTATGCTCTGCTTCACGCCATACTAGGTGCAGAGAGCAGTAATAGGCTGAGATTCTCAGTAACTAGGTGAAGAGGGCACTGATAGGCTGAGATTCTCAGTAACTAGGTGAAGAGGGCAGTGATAGGCTGAGATTTTCAGTAACTAGGTGAAGAGGGCAGTGATAGGCTGAGATTCTCAGTAACTAGGTATAGAGGGCAGTGATAGGCTGAGATTCTCAGTAACTAGGTAAAGAGGGCAGTGATAGGCTGAGATTCTCAGTAACTAGGTGAAGAGGGCAGTGATAGGCTGAGATTCTCAGTAACTAGGTGAAGAGGGCAGTGATAGGCTGAGATTCTCAGTAACTAGGTGAAGAGGGCAGTGATAGGCTGAGATTCTCAGTAACTAGGTGAAGAGGGCAGTAATAGGCTGAGAATCTCAGTAACTAGGTGAAGAGGGCAGTGATAGGCTGAGATTCTCAGTAACTGGGTGAAGAGGGCAGTGATAGGCTGAGATTGTCACCTTAACCCCTTAAGGACCAAATTTCTGAAATAAAAGGGAATCATGACATGTCACACATGTCATGTGTCCTTAAGGGGTTAAAGCATTCTTAGTCAATCACTGCTGCAATCCCTGATTTGCATTGCTAAGCCTAGAGGCGAAACATCGCTTCACTATTTGTCATTGAAGCCTAGGCTGTAGGCTGTCTGGGACCAAGAACCTCTCCTAAATGATGATTAAACTGATTAGTAAAAAAAAAAAAAAATTGGGCCTGGCACCCAGAGATGCCAGGCACCATAACCACTTCAATTCACTGATGTGGTTATGGTGCCTACAGTGTTCCTTTAACCTGTGGGTTGTACAAAGATGTGTGAAAGCTTTAAAGAGAAGCTCTAAGCATTGAAACCTATTTAATATAGTGGTTTTGGTGCATCAATGCTGCCCTCCTTTCTCTTACAATGTAAAACACTGCTGTTTGTAAGAAATTATGTTTACATTTTGCCCAAAACACTAAACCCCTTGCTACAGGAGAAGCAAGCGGACAAATCATCATCGGGAATTTAAATATCTATATTCAGATCCTCTATAAAGAAATATACGTCCTGTGATGGAACTATCTAATATAATTTGTGCACTTTATTCTCGTGGATTGTTACTGCATCTGATTATTTGTGAGGACTGTTCTTTGTGTAATTAAATATGATGAACTCAGTATCCCCAGTTGGATCTAGTAAGCCAATTCTGAGTACATTTTTAATACTTCCAGAACGTAGTTTGTATTGTATCTACACTGCTAAAGTGCTCTGGAAATGGAATCTCTGCTTTGAATGTTCTCACCTCGGCCATGTATTCTGGCATAACATGTTCCGCAAGCCGTTGGGAGGAACTGTCAAAGGGTCGTCTGTCAAAATGTGCAATTTCTAAATCCACCAGAACACGTCAGTTTGATCAACAGGAAATAATGACTATAAAAAAAATGCACATCTCCCCCCCCCCCTCACCCCCCTCCCAAAAAAATAAATATATATATTTAGAAAAATTATGTATTTTTCTTAATTGTGTGTGATAGAACTTAAAACAGTTTGTTCAAAAGCATTACTTTCTTTTTTTTTTCTCACATTTTTGTATATATTATATTTTGTTTTATTAAAAGTATTCTGACCTACATGTCCCTTTAACCATTTCATAGTTTTCAAATAATTTGGAACAGAATTAAAGGGACACTGTAATCACCAGAACAGCTAGAGCTTATTGTATTTGTTCTGGTGAATATAATCATTCCCTTCAGGCAATTTGCTGTAAACACTGTCTTTTCAGAGAAAATGCAGTGTTTACATTACAGCCTAGTGATAACTTCACTGGCCAGTGGCCACACCTCATCTGGCTCCTAGAGGTGCTTCCTGGGGCAGTGCTGCACAGTGTGACTGCCATTCATTGTCTCCATCCTCTGCATGGAGACACTGAACTTTCCTCATAGAAATGCATTTATTCAATGCATCGCTACGAGGAGATGCTGATTAATCAGCGTTTGTTTTCTTCTGACTCTGTCCCAATTCTGACTCCTTGACACATTTTAGCCAATCCAATGCTTTCCTATGGAAGAGCATTGGGATTAGTTGCTGGGATCAATACTTCTGATGATGTCAGCCAAGGAGGCAGATCAGGGGCAGAGCTAGCAGCAGCAGCAAACTGGAATAAAGGTACGATTACGTACTATATATTCTTTATAAGATTTACTATATTTTGGGGTGTAAAAAGGGGGGAGGGGGGAGCGCGATGGTGTTTTAACACTACAGGGTCAGGAATACATGTTTGTGTTCCTGATCCTATAGTGTGCCTTTAAAGACTGGCTCGGTACAAAAATGAGCTTGCATGTGGCATGCGACTTGGCTAATCTCCTGTCTGATTATTGATACACAGCAGGAGATATTATATTTATCTAGGGCTTTCATACACTTACTGTGAAACAAGAAACCTCTGAAAATAAGTTTTGTATTTGCTAAGCTTTGAAACTGACATAAAATTATAAAATTTGGTTAAAATCTCTGAATTTACATTCCAGGTATGAAAAACCACCAGATTATTTGTAACTGAACGTGCATTCGCGACATATCAATCTCACGAATGCGTGATTAATGAAGATGACGAACAGTTTGAAGGCGATACTGATTTTGCCAGCTGTATTATTGGCTGAAATTCTTTAAAACATTTTTGGATTGTGATCATGTTCAAAGCAAGTATGCAAAACGGAAGAGGTTCCGCAACTTTTATCATACGGAGTCAAGAGCAGGCCTGTGATCAAGGCCAGTGTGTGAACAAACGTTTTCTTCGTTTGTCTTTGTGAGCAGTTATCTTGTTTCAGTTACAATTTAAATATAGCAAATAATTGACTTGTCAATATTTCAAACTTGTTTTTAATGTTCTGCATTTTGATTACTTATTCCAAGGTAACATTTATAATGAATACAATTTCAGGACATTTTTTCTCTGAACTTATATGTTTCAGTAGAGTTCGAAAATAAAACAGTAACAAAATATTCCATTACCACAAAGACTTTTTTGTTTGGCTGAGAAGTATAACAATAGTGTGATGGGCTTGGCATACATCCCAAAACCTTGCAAAGGAACACACTAAGTTTCTGTTTTATTTATAGAGTAGTTTAAAATGTCAAAGTACTGAGAAACTCATCAGCGCGCAAGTGTTTCACATCTAATTTAGTCATTTCTCTAAAAAGCTGATCTGCATACTTGACTACTTGTTTCAGATCCCCTTAGACCAAGCATGTCAAACTCAAAGGCTAGTACAGGCCAAATAAACAAGGTTTAAGTTTATGTGGGCCGCTAAAAAAAAACCTTAAATTTTCATAGAAACGTAGGTTTATTTGGAAAAGTACAGTATAAAAAAAATCCCAGCATCCCCCTCTACTAAACCCCAGCACCCACCCCTACTAAACCCCAGCCCCCCCTCTATTAATCCCCAGTCCCCCTCTTCTAAATCCAAGCACCCCTCTATACAACATCCCAGTCCCCCCTCTACTAATTCCCAGTCACCCTCTCTACTAAATCCAAGCCCCCCCGTATACTAAATACCAGTCCCCCCTCTACTAAACCCCAGCACCCCCTCTACTAAACCCCAGCATCCCCTCTATTCTACATCCCAGTCCCTCCCTCTACAGAACCCCAGCCCCCTCTCTATACTACATCCCAGTTCCCCCTCTATACTAAATCCCAGCCCCTCTCTACTAAACACCAGTCCCTGATTTAAAAAAACCCAACATGAAAGCTATCGTACCACCTTGTTTAACCTACATTACATGCTCTTTACAAGCATATTTTACTTTCCTTTCTAAATGTTGACAACGTTATTATGCCACGTTTTATTGTTTCTAAAATAAATCTGGCTCCGTAAGTTATAGCTATATTTGTGTCGTTGACACCCTCCGTACCTACCTGCCCTGTTTACTATGAGCAGACGTTTCCCCCATACAGTAGTTACCGCATGTTACTTGCTGACAAGACCCAACTACAATATTCTCCTCTTAGCGGCAGACTGATAACCTGACAGCAGATGTGGCCGTTGCAGAGGTACTGCAGTGTTATTAGCTCCCCCTTCCTCAGTTAACCCAGAGGTTCTAAAGCTCAACCTCACTCACGACGACAGCTGACTGACCCTTATTTGTTGATCAATCTACTTTATAAAATGTGCTGTATTGCTGAAATGTCCTGTTTATCACACTCTGACCATTGTTACACTGTTGCTGACATGTCTTGCGGAATTTTGTGCACCTTAAAAAGCACAAAAATAAAGAATGTCAAAAAACAGCAACAATATTAGCAAACAAGCAGACTCCACTCACATTGCCGCTGCCAGTATGCGACTCTGGAGTCTGGCCTCTGGTATAAAAACAAATTCCTCAACTCCTTAGATCATAGGCACACCCTAATCCCTGCGGCACGCCTATGGAGTGAGACCGGCAGGGGAGATCTCAGGATCCCCCCTGTCAGCTCATGCAGAGCCAGCGCTATCCGAGTACCGGCTCTGCTCTAAGCCTCCCTCCCCACAGCAGCATGGAGGGAGGCAGGAGAGGACCCGGGTTCCTCTCGCGAGATCTGAGCATTGCTGCGGCAATGCTCAGATCTCGCAAGAGTGAACTCTATCCCCACAGGGGCTAGAGTTCACTCTCCACTGGACCACCAGGGAAGGCAGCAGGAACAAGAATACCCCTCCCAGGCATAAGGTAAGAAGGGAGGGGGGATATTAAGTAATGTACCCCCACCTCCACCCCCCCACAATCACCCACACACATACAGCATACACACACACAGCACCTACACACATACAGCACACACACAGCACCTACACACATACAGCACACACACAGAACCTACACACACACACACACACATACAGCACACATACAGCACCTTCACACACACACACACACACACACACAGCACCCCCCCCCCCACACACAGCACACATACAGCACCTTCTCTCACACACACACACACACACAGCACACACACACACACACACACATACAGCACACACACATACAGCACACACACACACATACAGCACACACATACATACACACAGCACCCACACACACAGCACCTTCACACACACAGCACCCTCACACACACAGCACCCTCACACACACAGCACCCTCAAACACACAGCACCCTCTCACACACAGCACACAAACAGCACCTCACAAACACACAAACAGCACCCTCACAAACACACACACACACACACACACACACAGCAACCTCACACACACAGCACACTTACAGGACCCTAACAAACACACATAGCACACAGACAGCACCCTCACACACACATCACACTAACAGCACCCTCACACACAGCACCCTTACACACACAACACCCTCAAACCACCCTCACACAGCACACACACACAGCAGTGTATGTATGTGTATATATATATACACACACACATACATATACATATACACGCGGCGTGTGTTTGTGCTTTAGGGTGCACACCCTAATGCAATAGGCTGCGCACGCCTATGCCTTAGATTACTACAATTTATTAGTAGTCGAATAAATGTTTCACCTCTTTGAAATTAGCCAACTTCCCAACAGGTAACCCAAGATTCAAAAACTAAAAACACACGAAGGTCTTATTTCTGACCATTGGACTGGGCATTTATATAGACATCGGGTCATGTTAATTGGACTCTTTAAATAAACTAGGAATTCAGGGGCAGGAAATCCAGTAAAGGTTTGGCAACGGTTGTGCTTTGTCAACAGTTCCGATAAAGCCGAACGAACCACACTGTCTAAATAAAAGTCTAATTATAAGCAAGGAAGCAAAGATCAGATGAAAAATAGTTATTCGCAAGCAAATACTTTTGCATGGATTCACATGACTTGTTTGCAGGACAGACAACTCAGTGGTTTGGAAACACACGGTCACAAGTTAAATTGTCGATTTTAATTGTTGAGAACTTAAAAAAGACTTGAAAACACTTTTCAAATAATGAATTAATACCCTCCAAACAATTCCAATTTTAGCACATGTACCATACAAACACTACATACACCACCCCTGACGTGAAGATATGTACAAGAAATGTTAACTAACAATTCCTTCTTAATTAATAATACTAATTAAAGGACAAGTAAGACAGCTAATTAAAATATAACATAGCAACATCGAGAACATAATAAATACCTGAATAGTCGGTTTAGAGAAATGGTGTCAAACTCTGCACCCCAGTTGTTGGTGGCCTAAAACTCCCAGCATCCTTTGAATACAGTAGATGGGCAGAGAATCGTGGGAGTTGTAGTTCATACAATCTTAGGGGCAGAGTTTAAGATGCCTGGTTTAGAGATACATTAAAGGATCACTATAGTGTCAGGAAAACAAACTAATTTTCCTGACACTATGTCATCCTTGGGGGACCCTCACTCTCAGGTTCCCCCTCCCACTGAGCTGAAGGGGTTAAAACCCCTTCAGCTACTTACTTTAATCCAGCGCCGGGCTTCCTTGGTGCTGGTGACCTCTCCTCCCCCGCCGACCAGAGGCGGCTCTAGACTTTATGAGGCCTTAGGCGAAACGCAAACATGAGGCCCCACTAACAAAAAAGTGTCACATATACACATTGATGCACTGTCTACCTGTGTATGTGCCTGAGAGTATCCTTGTGTGTGCGAATGTATGTCTCTGTGAGCATGTTTGCGTTTTTGTCTGAGACCCTATGTGTATGGGGTAGCTGATGGTGAGAGGGAGCAGGGGGTGTGATGGTGAGAGGGAGCGGGGGTGTGATGGTGAGAGGGAGCGGGGGTTGATGGTGAAAGGGAGCAGGGGGTTGATGGTGAAAGGGAGCAGGGGGTTGATGGTGAAAGGGAGCAGGGGGTGATGGTAATGTGAGAGGGAGCGGGTGGTGATGGTAATGTGAGAGGGAGCGGGGGGTGATGGTAATGTGAGAGGGAGCGGGGGGTGATGGTAATGTGAGAGGGAGCGGGGGGTGATGGTAATGTGAGAGGGAGCGGGGGGTGATGGTAATCTGAGAGGGAGCGGGGGTGATGGTAATCTGAGAGGGAGCGGGGGGTGATGGTAATCTGAGAGGGAGCGGGGGGTGATGGTAATGTGAGAGTGAGAGGGGGGTAATGTGAGAGTGAGAGGGGGGTAATGTGAGAGTGAGAGGGGGTAATGTGAGAGTGAGAGTGGGGGGTAATGTGAGAGTGGGGGGCTAATGTGAGAGTGGGGGGCTAATGTGAGAGTGGGGGGGCTAATGTGAGAGTGGGGGGGCTAATGTGAGAGTGGCGGGCTAATGTGAGAGTGGGGGGTAATGTGAGAGTGAGAGCGGGGTGATGTGAGAAGGAGGGGGTGATGGTGAGTGGGGGGAGGCTGAGGGTGGGTGACGGAGGGTTATGCTGAAGGTGGTGATGCTGAGGGTGGTGGGGGGTAATGCTGAGGGTGGTGAGGGGCGATGCTGAGGGTGGTGAGGGGCGATGCTGAGGGTGGTGATGCTGAGGGTGGTGGAGGGTGATGCTGAGGGGGGTGATGCTGAGGGGGGTGATGCTGAGGGGGGTGAGGGGTGATGCTGAAGGTGGTGGGAGGTGAGGCTGAGGGTGGTGGGGGGTTATGGGGGATGGTGAGGCTGAGGGTGGTGAGGCTGAGGGTGAAGGGGTGAGGCTGAGGGTGGGGAGGGGTGTTGGTGGTGGGGGTGAAGCTGAGGGTGGTGGGGGGGTGATGGTGACTGTGGTGGTGGGTGTAGCTGAGGGTGGTGGGGGTGATGGTGGTGGTGGGGAGTGAGGCTGAGGGTGGTGGGAGTGAGGCTGAGGGTGGTGGGGGTGATAGTGGTGGGGGTGAGGCTGAGGGTGGTGGGGGTGATGGTGGAGGTGGGGGTGAGGCTGAGGGTGGTGGGAGTGATGGTGGTGGGGTGAAGCTGAGGGTGGTGGGGGTGATGGGGGTGGTGGGGAGTGAGGCTGAGGGTGGTGGGGGGTGATGGTGGTGGGGGTGAGGCTGAGGGTGGTGGGGTGAGGCTGAGGGTGGTGGGGGGTGATGGTGGTGGGTGAGGCTGACGGTGGTGGGGGTGATGGTGGTGGGGGGTGAAGCTGAGGGTGGTGGGGGTGATGGTGGTGGTGGGGAGTGAGGCTGAGGGTGGTGGGGGGTGATGGTGGTGGGAGGAGGCTGAGGGTGGTGGGGTGAAGGTGGTGGGGGTGAGGCTGAGGGTGGTGGGGGTGATGGTGGTGGGGGGTGATGGTGGTGGGGGTGAAGCTGAGGGTGGTGGGGGGTGATGGTGGGTGGGTGAGGCTGAGGGTGGTGGGGGTGATGGTGGTGGGGGTGAAGCTGAGGGTGGTGGGGGTGATGGTGGTGGTGGGGGTGATGGTGGTGGGGGTGAGGCTGAGGGTGGGGAGGGGTGATGGTGGTGGGGGTGAGGCTGAGGGTGGTGGGGGTGATGGTGGTGGGGGGTGAAGCTGAGGGTGGTGGGGGTGATGGTGGTGGGGGTGAGGCTGAGGGTGGTGAGGGTGGTGGGGGTGATGGTGGTGGGGGGTGAGGCTGAGGGTGGTGGGGGTGATGGTGGTGGGGGGTGATGGTGGTGATGGTGGGTGAGGCTGAGGGTGGTGGGTGGGGTGGTGAAGCTGGGGGTAAGCCTGAGGGTGGTGGGGGGTGGTGGGGAGGGAGAGCCTACCTTTCCCTGGTGGTCCAGTGGGCTCCCTGGTGGTCCGGTGGCCACTGCTCACGGTCTGCAGCTCCTCAGAGCTGCAGACCTTGTAATCTCGCGAGATTTCAGAGCGTTGCCGTGGTAACCCGCGGCAACACTCTGATTGGCCAATTCTCGCGAGTCACATGGTCTGCAGCTCTGCACACTGCGGAGCTGCAGACCAGTGTCTGCGATGGTGGCCGGGCAGCCAGGAGGGGCCTCGCACCCGGCGGCATACCGGGCAAGCCGCCGGGCCCCTTCCTGGTGTCAGGTCCTCCGTCACTGACCGAGGACCTGACACACTCTGCCAACAGGCGGTTTAGGCGGCCGCGAGGCCCCAGCCAGCGCGAGGCCTTAGGCGGCCGCCTAAACCGCCTAATTAGAGAGCCGCCTCTGCCGCCGACGTCAGCTCCCGAGTGCGAGCCAAGTGCCGCGCGCGCATTTAAACAGACCATAGGAAAGACCGTGTGTATGTATGCATTAGGTAGTTTGTGTGTGAATTTAGCAGTTTGTGTATAAGGCAGTCTGTATGTGTGATGGATGTATTGGACAGTGTGTGTATGTGTATGTATTAGAAGCTTTGTGTGGGTGTACATATGTATTAGAAGGTTTGTGTTTACATGTATGAGCTAATGTGTTTGCCTATGTATTAGGCAGTGTGTATGTATGTATGTACTAGGCAGTTTGAGGGTGTATGTATTAGGCAGTGTGTGAATGTATGTATTACTCAGTTTATGTTAGTGTGTGTGTATATATTATTTTCTGAAAGCTGGGGCTGTTGCATTTTAGACAGCAGCAGGCCTGATATCTTGGTCACATAGACGCTGCCCAAAAAGGCCTGACAGCAGCTGGTACCCATCAGGGTCAGCCCGAGCCAGGTTGTCAGGTGACAGAGTGACTATTGGGGATAGTCAGGGCCGGCACCACCATAAGGCGGCACAGGCAGCAGCCTTAGGGCTCACCAGCCTAGGGAGTGCAATATTCAAGCGCAAAACAGTTTAACCCTGGAAAGTAAAATGGCAACCGGACACACCTGCCACCATAACAACCTCAGTGATGTTAAATTGTTATGGAGTGTGGGTGACTGTTCTTTCAAACTCATAAACATGCAAAATAAAAATATAAACAGGCGAAAGTACACCAACCCACTAAATATTGCCATACATCCACTTAACATCCGATTCCTGTCATAACAATAATAAAAAGAGGGGAATAAAATAAAACATTCAAAGATTGACATGAATATATTTTATCCCCAATCTGTACTATGACTCCCAGAATGTAATGTGTAGATTATGTACAACATTACATTCTCAATCTGGTCTCACTACAACTCTTTTAGTATTTAGCAATATACAAACAGACTCCTGGGCCAGAACCAGAACCATACTGATGGGACCCAGAAGTTTAAAACCATACAGTCCATGCAGAATTGCGGCTTCTGGTCCATTTATATCACAACCCAGGCTTTGGAAACGGTGGCTGAAAAGATGCATTATGATGCATGTCTGTGCTCATTTGCATATTGAGCTGGGAACTGTTGAAGAAAACACGTGGAAACACGACTTCTCAGAGTTACTGTGCCCAAGGCGGACTTTTCCCAAGGTCCTATTTGAGATATGTAGATGATCCTCAACAGTAAATTATAAATGTGCATGAACCAGTGACGAGTTTTGTCATGGTCTCACCGCAACCTAGTTAGTATTCAAATTTTAAGTCAGAAGATATGAAAATACAAAGGCCCAATTCTTGTTCTAAACACAATTTCATCATTCTATTCAGTGCTCACTGAAAACTGTGGCCATGTAGCTATTTATTGCATGAATGAGGAGTGTCATTGCTAAAGGAGAAATATATAGGTTTAAAATTACCGCCTGCAATTTTTAATACATTATACAGATAATGTCTTCAAATAAATACTGCAAAATAGTAATACAAACTAAAAATGTTTACTGTGTAGTGAACTGCTATATTTGCTGCTGTCACTTGTATGATCTGTCACTCATCTCTCTCTCGGCAGGAGAGGGAGCTCAGTCCAAACTGTGATGTCCACAAACAACACACAGCCCTTAGACAAGATTAACACACAGGCAACCTGAAGTCTTGTTACAGCTTTCTGATTGACAGGTCTAAAGGGCTGGGTTAGAGTGGCAGTGATATATAATAATTGCTGTAGTTCTAAGTCACTTTGAGCTGTCACTGTATGTCTCTTTATGAGCCAGTCGCTGAGTTCCTGCTTGTCTCTCTATTACATATCTCCCAACTCTGTTAGGAGAAGCAGGTAATCGGTGGGAGGGGATAAAGGGGGATGTTCAGTGATGCAATTCCATTACTGGCTCATCCCAAAGGGGCAGACCTGCAGGGCCAAACTGGGTATGAAAACCAGCCCTGGAAATAACTGCATACCAGCCCAACAGCATACAAACTAATACACTGCCCCCCATCCCCGTCCCTTGCTGTCAGTCCGGCCGTGTACAGGACACAGAAGCTCCTGTACCACAGTCTGCTGTCAGTCCGGCCGTGTACAGGACACAGAAGCTCCTGTACCACAGTCTGCTGCCCACGCCACCCGGCCACGTTACAGCGATAGGTAGGAGGCACGGGGGCAAAGAACCACTGAGGGGGGGAGGGAGCATCACTAAGAGGGAAGAGGTGGGAGAGATAGGACCGCTAAAGTGGAGGGGAGGGAGAGAGACAGGATGAATAAAGGGGTTGGGGGGTTGAGAGAGACAGGAAAACTAAAGGGGAAGGGGCTGAGAGAGACCAGGACCACTAAAGGGGAGGGGGGAAAGAGACAAGGCCACTAAAGGGCAGGGGGTGAGAGAGAGACAGGATGAATAAAGGGGTTGGGGGGTGTAACAAGAATATACCCCAACACGCAGGATCCAGCTAAACAGAAGACAACACAGAGGGGAGATACGTCTACCGGTCCTTAGAGTGGCCGGACTCGACGTATATAGGAGAAGTACAGAGTTAGGAACGATCCGAGGTCAAGGGCACAAAGAGACAGCGTAAACTAGGACTAGCCGGGGTCTGGTACACAGTAAACAGCAAGCCGGCAAACAGAACAGATAAGGATAAAGAGTAAACAAAGTCAGAATACAAAGCCAAGGTCAAATACGAAGGAACACGACTGAACACAACAAGCGCTAAAGGGAACTGTAACAGAAACCACCATAGGGCAAGGAACTAAGTGAAAGAGGTAAGTATATATAACTAAACATCTATTATGATTGGTCCCTGTCATATCCACGCCCCCAAAAGGTAATTTTATGGGGAGTGTGGCATGACAGGGACCAATGGGAGGCCTTTTCTAATTTATGCTCCCACTGTCCCTTTAAGAGCGCGCCCGAGACTCGCGGCGTGCTCTTAGAGTCAGGCGGGACACGTGACTGCTTGTCGCGGTCACTGCCCGCCTTCCAGTTCTAGCCGTCGGATGAGCCGCACACGGCTCGTGCAGCAGCAGAGCCGCGCGCGGCTTGAACAGAGGACCCCGGCCGGCACCTGGAAAGGGTAAGTACCGCTACAGGGGTTTGAGAGAGACAGGAACACTAAAGGGGAAGGGGCTGAGAGAGACCAGGACCACTAGATGGGAGGAAGGAGGGAGGACCACTAAGGGGGAGGGAGAGAGAGAGGACCACTAAGGGAGGGGGGGGGGGGAAACCACTAAGGGACCGGGAGGGGGGAGGAACACTAAGGAAGGGGAGGAGAGAGCAGTAAGGGACAGGGGAGATCATTTTATGTCTCTCTGTAAGACAGTTGATGATCTGCCATTGCATGTCTCTCTATTAAATGGTCACTATGTTGTCATTACATGTCTCTCTGTCAAAGTTTATAACAGAGCTGTCACATCATGTCTGTTATAATTTGTCAGTGCTGTGTTATTACGTATTTCTCTATCAGACTCTATCACGCAGCTGTCGCAGCATGTCTCTCTATGAGACTGTCACACAGCCGTCCCATCAGGTCTCTATTGCTGAGCTGTTATTAGCACACATTATTATGTCACACTACACTTGCACTATACAGCTGTCACTGCATCACTAAGCTGTCACATCACAGTTGCAGTATCTCTCTGTCTCATTTTATAATCCTCTCAGTCTCGCAGTCTCACAGTGTCACTCTCAATGCCTGTCACTATTACAAATTGTCATTAAATGGCAGATCTCTGCCACATCCTGTTACTTACCTGTGACGTCACACTCCCTCCATGCAGCAGGTGAGTGTTATATGTTACCCGTGTTCTCTGAGCCCCCCCCATTCCCAGATCTATGTTTACATTCTGACAGCAGCAGCTGGGAGCCCAGGTCTGTGCTGGCCAGTCGGTGCCAGGAGTCACCAGGAATCTCCTCCTTATTCCCCACCACCCACACTGTCTGTAACTCTAACTCCGTTCTTTCCTTCTTCTTCTCCGTTATCTGTCTCTTCCCTGCTCCCCACTTCCCTATCTCCATCTTTTATTCTTTTTGTGTCGCAAACCCTAACACTGGTATGTATTACCGGGCCCCAAGGAGATAGTCTTTATTCTGAATTTGAATATTTCCTTTACTAAACTGTAAATTGTGAACAACTCAAAAACAAATTGCAAAATTTAGGCTAAAATAATAAAATTGAAAAAGTAGAGTTACAGAACTTTTGCACTTTTACTTCCTTCAAACCGCCTAATGTTTCTCCAACCATAGAATAAGAAAGTAATTATGTAGAGCAATTATGTGAGGCTTATTAAAAGAATGGTGACTGAATGGATTGAAGGAGCACGATAACATTTACCGTTCTCGGTGGAAATAACATTTTAAAACTCTCCGGAGGAACACTGGTTTTTAGTGGAGATCACCAGACCTTATGTAGGCTGAAAAAGGACTTGTGTCCGTCAAGTTCAGACATTTCCCGAACGTTCAGCCTGAAACCCCGACCATAAGTATTTTGACACTGTTGGATAATGAGCAATGACAGAAATGTGTGTGTGTGTGTGTGTTTGGCAGTGTCTATGTATCTGGCAGTACACATCTGTGTACATGTTTGACCGTGTATATTTGTGTGTGCATCTAGGTTCTGCATGTCAAGCTGTTTGTGTCTTTGTGCATCTTCAGATAGCAATAAATGAAAAAGAAAATATTGGACTGTCGTAACATCGAACTACGAATGCATAATTTTAAGACACACATTTAAAGGAACGCTATTTGAACTTCATCAGTGGTCCTGTAGATTTAGCCCTTCAATGCAAAACAATGACGTACTAGACACGACAAAGTTTTCATTGCAGGGCTAAACACACCTCTAGTGTTCTCATAGTCACTTGGGCTCTCCCTCACCTTAAAAGGTAATCACTATGTGCTCGCTGTGCCTAGAGGGCTCTCAGCTACACCTCCCTGACGAGTCCCAAAGCAGGCCGAAACATTCGTCTTGGGTTGCTTTATCTCTCTAATAGAATGTACTTGCTGGCATTTCGGTTCTGAATTGCCCTTATGAGCGGATCAGTCTGAAATGCAAATGAGATCGGTTCTCTTTGTAATGGCACTTTTGAGACCTGAACGTGGACTGACTAATGGGCAAGCTACTAAGTTTCTCTAAACTTTTGCCTGTTCTCCTATTCTCTGTTTAAATACTTAATTATTATTGTTATTATTACCATATTATATGTGTTTTATTAAGCAAATAAAAAGTGCAAGAACTCTCTCTGCATTATCCTCTGGTGATGCATACATTAACTAATATAGGAAACATACTTTGCTTTTGAAACATGTAATCCTCTGGCGCCATCTATTGGCTGAAGTAGAAAGTGCTTCTAGTTAAAGAACCACTATAGTGCCAGGAAAACAAACTCGTTTTCTTGGCACTATATGGTCTTTAGGTCCCCCCACCTTTAGGGTCCCACTCCCGCTGGCTGAAGGGGGCTGAAGGGGTTAAACCACTTACCTTTCTCCAGCGCTGGGCTCCCTCGGCGCTGGGGAACTCTCCTCCTCCTGCCGATGTCAGCGCCGAATGGACGTCCAGCGTCTTCTCAAAGCGCCTCTAGCGGCTGTTAGTGAGACAGCCACTAGAGGCTGGATTAACCCTAATGTAAACATAGTACAGCTCCAGGGTTAACACTAGAGGGACCTGGCCCCCAGACCACTTCGTTGAGCTAAAGTGGTCTGGGTGCCTATAGTGGGCCTTTAAATAGAAATTTGCTTGTCAGTGATTCTACAAATGACAGTCCCAAAGATATTTGAATGTGTCTTAATATTTGGAACAGGCAAATCATATTCATCTCTACCCCATGCAACTGTGCACAATAAATCGTAGACCTCATGTGCATTGCTTTTCTCTGAGCAATGGAGAGCTTTCTATCCCTTATATTGAGTGTTGCTCAATTTATTTTATTTTTAGTTATAGTACACTTGAAGGACAGGTCTATAAGTTAATTTTACAACTAAAGAATTGTAATGCTATATACGTAACTGGATCCATAGGTCAACAAAGGTACACAGGTGTCATGTATATACTATTGATATGATTGTTAAGCTATTATTTATCTTAAGCCAACATATTTTGCAGCTCAATCAAAATAGAAACAGTTAATTATTCCCATGAAAAATAGAAATGCACAAAGTGATGATTTCCCTTCAACAAAAACTAAAAAAGCTTGCAATGATCACCTTCTGATATTGTATGATAAATCAATGTATTGTGCGTCTAAAGTGGTGTTATTGATTCTAGATAAAGTTGTCTCATTCGGGATATCAAGATATGATAATCCTTGTATTAGAATCTTGTAAGATTATTGCTTCTCTGCGTTATAGCGATAGCAAGACAATCCACTGTGTGTCATTTTGCTCACCGGAGCTGGAAAAACCCAGACATACCGCAAGTAAGGGAGTGAAAGAAAGGACAGAGCAAAATAAAAAAGCACACAATACATATAACTAAAGTACATAATTATTATATGCCACATTATTTATAAATTGGAGTTTTTAATAATGTGATTTGTAAGACTTTTAAGACATTTACACATTTCTTACTGTATGACGTTTAACGCACAGTAAACAAGCTCATTGTAAATACATTTTCTATATTGTGACTTGGAATGTCTGAATTTATATCATGCAGTACAGATAATAAAATCTTTTTGAAATATGCATCACAGTATTGACTATTCTTGCAGTTACAATTAAAATTCAGGCCATTATTTCGATTAATGAAAGCACAGTGGTTTTATTTTTTTTTATGTATGGTTTTGAACATAAACAAGCATTCTGCCCCTGTGTACCCAGAATAGAAAGTCAAAAAATGAGAAAAAAAAAAAACAACAATATTGCAACAATTATTCTCTAGGGTGATAAAGGGGCAGAGGGATGTGACGAGGGGTTATATAAAGAATGGGGTAGAGTCTATTTTTTTTAATGGAATGTACCACGATCTTCATTTGATCTCATGTCTGTAGCAAAGCAATGGGTGCCTCATGACTGCAATTTTGATGACATCACAGACAATTTTTAATGTTGCTCTACTTTGAAATGTTTTTTTTTTTTTTTTAATGCTGTTCAACAAAACAGAGAGTAAGAATACTACATCCGAACTTGGCTCCTTGTTTCATAAACTCATTCTAAGATAAGAAGGAAACAGGTTACGGGTTATTCTAAAGCTGACCAAAACTCCAACTGCTGCTCTCTCAACAGACCTATATAGGAGGCAAAGAAGAGTTTAAAACAGGGGTAGTCAACCTTTTAATACCTACCGCCCACTTTTATATCTTTATTAATGGTAAAATGTCCTGTGTGTGTGTGTGTGTGTGTGTGAAGGGGGCAGAGTGTGTGTGTGTGTGTGTGTGGGGGGGGGGGGAATGCAGTGTGTCTATTTATTATTATTATTATTATTATTATTGCCATTTATAAAGCGCCAACAGATTCCGTAGCGCTTTACAATATTATGAGAGGGGATTTAATTACAAATAAAGTAGGACAATTACAAATAAACTTACGGGAACAATAGGTTGAAGAGGACCCTGCTCAATCGAGCTTACATTCTATAGGAGGTGGGGTGTAAAACACATTAGGACAGGAATTTGCAATCAAATAAGGTGGGCTGCCCTTTAGGAGAGGGCAAGAGACAGGTATGTGAGGTAGGGGTTAGTCTTGGAGGCCATAAGCTTTCCTAAAGAGATGGTTTTTAAGGCACTTCTTAAAAGATGCAAGACTAGGGGAGAGTCTGATGGCGGTAGGCAGGCTATTCCATAGGAAGGGAGCCGCCCGCGAGAAGTCCTGCAAGCGCGAGTTGGCTGTACGGGTGCGGACAACGGACAGGAGGTGGTCACGAGCAGAGCGGAGAGACCGAGAAGGGACATACCTATGGATCTGTGAGGAGATATAAGAGGGGCTAGAGTTGTTCAGTGCTTTATAGGTGTGAGTTAGTACCTTGAATTGACTCATATAGCATACAGAAAGCCAATGTAAGGACTGGCAGAGGGGTGAGGTGTGAGAGAAACGACTAGAGAGGAAAATCAGTCTAGCAGCAGCGTTCATTATGGACTGTAGGAGTGCAGTATGGCTTTTGGGAAGACCAATCAGGAGAGGGTTACAATAATCCATGCGGGAAATTACTAGACCATGTACAAGCTCCTTGGTAGTATCTGGTGCAAGAAAGGGGCGGATGCAGGCTATGTTTTTAAGATGTAATCTACAGGATTTGGCAACATGCTGGATGTGAGGCTCAAAGGTGAGACCAGAGTCAAGTATGACGCCAAGACAGCGTGCTTGCAAGGATGGACTGATGTGGGTAGCACAAACTTGAAGGGAGAGTGAAAGAGGAGGATCAGTATTAGGAGGACGAAAGACAAGGAGCTCAGTTTTAGGGAGATTGAGTTTCAGAAAGCGGGAGGACATCCAGTCAGAGATGGAAGAAAGGCAAGCAGTGACACGTTGCAGGACGGCAGGGGAGAGGTCCGGGGAGGAGAGATATAACTGGGTGTCATCAGCGTACAGGTGGTAGCGGAATCCAAAAGAGGTAATACGTTTGCCAAGAGAGGCAGTATAAAGAGAAAATAGAAGGGGACCAAGGACAGAGCCTTGGGGGACTCCAGCCGAGACAGGACGAGGGGAGGAGGTATCATTAGAAAAAGAGACACTGAATGAGCGTTGGGAGAGATAAGAGGAAAACCAAGAGAGGACAGAGTCACAGAGACCAAGCGATTGAAGAGTTTGAAGAAGGAGAGAATGATCAACGGTGTCAAAGGCCGCTGAGAGGTCAAGAAGAATTAGTATGGAGTAGTGGCCTTTGGATTTAGCTGTGACTGATAAGCGCAGTCTCTTTAGAGTGGAGAGGGAAGAAGCCAGATTGAAGGGGGTCAAGGAGAGAGTTGGAATTGAGGAAATGAGACACACGGGTAAAGACAATTCTTTCCAGAAGCTTTGAGGAAAAAGGGAGCAGGGATATGGGACGGTAGTTAGAGGGGGTGGACGGGTCTAAAGTGTGTAGTGTGTGTGAAGTGTGTGAAGGGTACATAGGGTCTATGCTGTGTGTAGGTGGGTGAAATGTAAAAATCTATCTTAATGTCTCCCCCTCCCTTCTTCTTACCTTTTACCGGGGAGGGGAGACATAATGCTGCAAGCGCTGGTGGTCCAATGGTGGCATGTTCACATTAGCCTGCAGCTCCTCCAGCTGCAGGCTGACTCTCCATTCCTCCTGCCAGCACAGCATTGTATCAGAGCATTGCCATGGTACCACGCGGCAATGCTTCGACCAGCCTGATAGCGGGAGGAACATAGAGCCTCCCAGGTCCTTCCCTCCCTCTGCTGGATGTAAGTGCCAGCGGGCCAGTGAGGGAGCTCTTTGATCTCCTCCCTGGCCCGAGAGGGCTCACAGCAAGGCTGTCCCTCTGCATGGGCAGGCAGGGGAGATGAAAGGATCTCCCCCCTGCCGGCCTGCACATCGTGGCCCACCAGCATTTTACGGAGAACCCACCACCGCCCACCTGAAATCCCAAATCCCTCACTAGTGGGCGGTAGGGACCAGGTTGACGACCCCTGGTTTAAAAGGTGATTCATAAATTTGCTCCCCATAAAACTATTCGGGGAATACTCATGCAATTCAAAATATACTTGTAAATGTTTTTTTTCCTTTGGATGGGATAATCTTTTTCTGGTGCAAGACATATTCTTTTTATTGTCTTATATTAATTGAGGGGTATACTTTGTTTTGTTTCACAACTGCCTTTGCATTATATATAACGGTGTAGTTAGTTCAAGTTGACCTCTAGGTAGCAGTCTGAACATTATGACCACCTGCATTCACTGGTGAATCTACACCGATCTCAATATACTTGCCAGTTGAACCAAACAGCATCTTGTACCACATATAGCTCTGACAAGTACAATGAAAACTCTACTGTGGTGCAGACTGTGGTTACAGTTGCCACTTCTCTACAGAGTTTATCATCAAAATGGAAACTTTATGGACATCAATGGAAAAATCAGCTTTAGGGACCTTTTGGGAGCCTTGTCATTGGAAGATTTGCCAAGCTCTACAGCTCAGACTTCTTGCTCAAGAACTGCGGCAGGGTTTACCCACCAGTGATCAGAATTCCAAATGGCAAATATGTAATGTGATGTCATCGAAATTAAATTTTAACAACAGACTTGCTATATCAGCATTCCTTTCATACACCACTACCTTTCCATTGGCCAAAATAACAGGTGCTATGCGAAACCTTCTTCTTTTTTTTTTTGCTACTATATTTATTGTATGATTTATTTTACACATTTATTATTCTGTTTTTCTTTAGGGCTGTGCAAATTTTGGCTTTGAGTCAAATTTATAGAGCATCTGGTATCCTTCATCCCAACCATACAATGTTTGGTCTACTGGGTTGTAGTGTAAGGAGGAATGGCTGCTGTATCTCTTGGGAAAGTATAAGGTAGGTGTCTCATGAATAGAGATAATATCTGATGTGTCATATATGCAATCAATATGAGACCTTCCACCGTTTGGACTGTTGTACATGACATACAGGGTTCCACAGATTACAAAGGCTGCTTCGGCATTGGTGCTTTCACAAGTCGTATTCCACATGTGCTCAATAGTCAGGTTATTATAGTTTAATTTTGTGAGGACAATATTTCCTTCAATGCCTGAATCTGCATGGATTGTCCAAAGTCCTTGTTCATCCACCGCAAAATCAATTTTCGTGAAAGGAGAAAGATGGTATGGAGAAAAGTCTCCTGCGCCATGCAGTTCCATGGATTGCGTAACATTATCTCTCAAACTATACCTGACAATTTCATTCAGTGTACCATTTTTATGGAAAAACAGGTAATTATGGTAAAGTGCATGACCAGTACCTTGCCAGAAGAATGGAAGGTATAGATGTTCGGCTTTCTGCATAAAACCCGTGCTGCTAAAATCTCTGATATTTGCAAAAGTCAAGATTACATTATTTTTGGCCCCACTAAAGAAGTAGATCTCCTGCGGGTCTGACTGATTGTCGCAATTCTTCATCCACGAGCCAATAGTAATTTTCGTTTTCTTCACCGTTTTCTGAGACTTGATGTGCGCTAGCATGCTGTTACAGCCTGGGGTAAATTAAATAAACATATTTGTTGATTACTCTTTTTTTCATTATGTCAATTTCAGAATTGTAGTTGGGAGTTTTTATTATAAAATAATTCTATATTTTTTTAACTTTTACATTTGGTACTCTGTAAGCTCTGACTTATGTTTACACTATAGTTGAGAAATACTGTGAAAAACGTAGAAAAATTCGTAATCAGAAATATCTAAGTAACAATAAAGAGAAAAAATAGTAGTTGATAAAGAAGATATACAGAGAAAAGCAAGGTTGCCGAGTTAAAAAAATGTTTGGGGAAATAAGAAGAAAAGAAATCTCAAATGCAAGACAAAGTGGAGATTCTAGAAAAACCATTGGGCTGGATTCTGTTAGTAGAGTAAAATATTATTGTGCCAACTGAGTAGCCATTCCTTCAATGAAGTCCATGGGCAAATTGTTATTCAGAGGGCAGAGTAAACATTCTTCTAAGATAATCTAATGTTGGGATACACAACAGCATGTACTGCATAATATGAATATACTTAGCATTTGAGCTGTAGATGGCGCTGTGCAGTTCAGAGTACTGTTTATACATGCATGTGAACTTGTTGGTACACTCACAGGAAGGAAGTTCTTAGTTTTTTCTCTTGCTCTTTGCCTCTCTTCCTTCTACTTTTCACCCTGTTGGCTGCCTTTTCAAGTAACTAATATGTTCTAAATATTTGCTGTTTATCCACACAAGTAAAGTCTAATATGCTTCTTCACAAGCCACCAGTGTCTCTTTTTGATGCATAACCAACATTTTATCCACACTTTGCACAACTTTTTAAAACTATTTAAAAATTTAAAGGACCACTCCGGGCACCACAACAACTTCATCTCAATAAAAATGCTTTGGTGCAAGGTGGTCCCAGGCACCATCTTACCTTAAGGTATTAAACTGTTTATGAATGGATTAACCCCAAAGTTGTGAAGTTGGTTCCAACACCTTACCCTTCTTTTTTCCACCGATGTCTTGGGCTTAAATGGTTCATAAACAGTTTAACTTTTTAAGGTAGAAAGACGCCCAGGTCCTACTTGCATCATAACAACTTCACTGAGATGAAGTTGGTAAGGTGCCTGGAGTATGTCCTTAAGAGGTTGCTTAGAATACAATTGATCCAATGGATCTCACAGTGCTTTATTCCTACAATATATTTTCTAAAACAGATGTAAGGTTTTCTCTAGATGGTATATGACAAATTACCCTGCACGTTTTGGATAGCATTACTTTAAAAGTAATAAAGTAAGTAAATATATTTAAAACCACTGTTAAATGTCCATAGGACTTATTTATGATTTGAGGGCACCCTCTGTTGGTAACTCTCAAAAATATGAGAGTGAATCCACATGTTATCTTAATTTTCCTTAAACCATTATTTTTGAAGAAGCACATAGTCTAACTTTTTAGAATACTGATTGCCCAAAGATCATCAGCTCAATTATTATTGTAAGAAATGTCCATTTTACTCTGTTTGTAAGAATATACAGTTTACCTACTTGTGTTAAGATTCATTTGAATCTTTCTCTTTTCTTCTTCATACTCTTCATGTTCTATCACTTGCTTCTCCACCAGGTGGTCATCAACTTCCAGACATGCATTGGAGGAAGTTGTCGTTTCTAGGTAGTCTATGTCCCATTCGGCTCTTTCAAGTCTTGCCAACAAATTGTCCATCTCATTCTTTGCTTCTGTTTTATATCTATTAAAACTGTCTAGACGCAAAATTAGCTTATGTGAAAGGTCTTTAAATAGTTGCATTGATTGTTGTATGTCCTGTTCGCATTTGTACAATCTGTCCTGAAACAACGTGTTAACAAAATATCAATAATAATAGCAATAAGGATAGCATACACAATATTTGCCATTAGTTAGTTACACAGAATAACATTTTATTTGTAGGAATAAAGTAATGTAGGGATAAAGTCAAACTCTGCACACTTCTTATAACTTAATTGTTTTAAAAGTTGTTTTCCTGGCACTATAGATCCCTGTAGTGCCCCTCTACCTGGTGCAGAACTAAAAAAAACAAAAACAAAAAAAAAACCATAGCTGACACTGCTCCTCCCCCCACCAAAGTCAGCCATGTATAATGCTTTCCTATGGTGTTTGGGTGACACTGGATGTCCCCATACATAGTGACCAGAAGTCACCTAACAACCCGGAGGTCCCTCTAGTGGCTGTTTGGTTGACACTAGATGTGGAATTAACCCGGGCAGGTAATTATTGCAGCAAAAATAATTCAGGATTAAGGAACCTGGGACGCTGCACCCAGACTACTTCAATGAGCTGTCCCTTTAAGAAGACTCCTTTCAAAATGTTCCTAGTATTCTCTTTTAGTGAAACAGTAGCTTTCAAACCCTTAGTTATGTTTCAGTGTCCCCCCTTTACCCTGGAACCAGGCATATCATGTTCAGCAGACCACTAGGCCACTGCTCACAATAGGTTGGACATTGCCCTGCCTCCTCTAGTTCAAGAACAAGACATGCCAGGCACGGTGGAACAGACTAATTAAACCATTAGTACTTGCACCATGACCACTTCAGTGATTTAAATTGGTCTTGGTGCACAGAACTGCAATTATTGGCTGTCTGGACACAAGAAGATCCTCAGCACCTGACGGGGACCCAGGTAATAGGGCAACTTTTGCAAAACACTTTGTCCTATTACAAGGAAACAGGGTACCATAACCACTAGAGCAGGATGTGGTGAGCATGGTGCTTGGAGTAATCTTTTAAGGCTTGGTGCATAGTTTAATCTAAAGGCAAGTATGTTGCATAGTTTAATATATTGCTAATTATATTACTTGTGATGAATTGGTCCTCGAGACAGTTGCACTACTGAAAAACTACTGTCTCTACTGGGTTTTTAAACTAATGCATATAAGAAAACCGTACCCCTGTCACAAAAGGTTAAGATCCCCTTATTTACAACATATGACAATACTGGTAGAAATGTTATGCTTTGATAAAATAACAGCGACTTAAAGCAGAACAAAGAATAGATTTAATTCAAACCATATGGAAACTGCTCTTTACTGTAAAATTTACTGGATAAAATGAGATATTTTATAATGGAAAACATGGCTACGTATGCAGACTGATTTTGCCAACTTAGTTACTTAGTTTTAAATGGCATTCTGTAACTCTAATCTTTAATCTGTATCAGGGGATTGTTTAACAGTCTATATATATTCATATGATGTGTAAAATATTTGTTTCCAGAAACAAATCTTGACTATGTTATATGTCCAATCATCTATGTGTACATGAATCATTTATTTTGCCAGTAACTCATTAGGAATATTAACTGTTTTTTCCCCCAGAGTGACATTAAAATTTACTATTTTCTTTAGAACTTCAAACATCTTAAAAAGCAAAATAAAACAAATATTTATCTGCTGCCAGACATACCTCTAGAAGCAAGATGCGACCCTCAATGTACCGAACCAGACTTATATCTTCCGCTTTACCCAAAGACTCCCTCTGAGCTTTTACTAATAGCACAACTAATACAGAAACGATATATATAGACGCCATCCCTTCTTGAACTCCTTTTATGATCTAGAAATGTCTGCGTGATGTTACGAAGCGTTGTCCTGACATTCAAAAAGTTCTCCAAGATCGGTAGCAATAAAGCACACTGTTTGTTCTGTAACGACTGCTGAGTTAATGCTTTCTGATTCTTACAAATACGTTCTAGAAGTCTACATGCAATTGCCAATTTTTCAGCTGGTTACAATTAGATCCAGATGTGTATTCAGATCTAACTCATAAATCATTCACATCTGCAACTGTTGTTTCGCGCTAACAGTTGTCAGCGGCCTTTCCTTCTCGAATTTCATCAACGCTAGCAAAATTATTTTACAAGTGGAATTCAATTACAGAAAATCTGAGAGATCTGATAAGAGGAAGGGTAACACAAAATAAATTGGTAAAATCCCAAAAGAAAAACGACGAACAGTTAATTAATCAGCCACAGGGACAAAACCAATATTTTTTCCACACTTTTGAAGGCTCAGACTGTAAATCTGTGCTAAAAGAGTTTGGGGTGTTTAACTCTACAGATTGTTTATTTTTTTTTAATGCCGTCATACTGCATTAAATTGGATATTTCTCTATTAAAAATGTTCTAAATGTAGAACTCTTTCACTCATAAAAACTTTGCCAAATCTGATATTAGTGTTTCCTTGCAGTCAGCGTATTTCAGATTAGATTAGCCAGTTCTTAAAGTCTCAACACTTAAAATACAGTAAAACAAACAGTAAGATTATTTGTTCCATTCAGTAAGCTGAATTCAAATGTCATCTCAAAGGACTGCTCCATATTCATAAAGGACTTCAGATTGCTTTATGGGTCAGTAGTATCCCATCACAAAGGCACTTCATAAAATTGTCGATTTCTATGAGAAATTACTTTTATTATTAATTAATTAAACAGCCTCTTGGATGGTAAGTGAACATTTTTTATTAGTGACTGATGTATGTTATTTTGCATCCAGAATGTACACAGCATAATTTTAAGGACAAATGCGCTATTTGTGAAGTTTGGAGACAACCGAATACAAACACTTTGACAAACAAAATATCAAAGTAACATATGGAACAAACTAGAATGTGTTTGTTTTAATTTAATCAATTTCAGATTCTTCGTAAACTTTTATGACGGGGAAGAAGAATCCATCGTGGATTTTTATTGAACCCAACACCAGGACTTGGCAGCCAACTAAGCTAGTGTTAATAGCCAGGGAGGTTTGCTTCTAACTTCTGTTACCTCTCCTGGGCTAACAGAAGTGGCAGGTCTTCTCAGACCTTAGATTAGAATCAGAAGTGTAACTAGAAATCATTTGATCCCGGTGAAAAAATTGCCCTGGGGCCTTCCCATGTGTCTAATCCCCACCCAGCCCCTCCATGTGTCTCATTCCCCCTCCAACCTCTCCATGTGTCTCAATCACCCAATCCCCTCATGTTTCTCAACTCCCCCCCAGAACCTTTATGTGTCTCATCCCCCCCAGACCCTCCAGGTGTCTCATCCTGACAGCCCCCCCATGTGTCTCATTCTCCCAGCCCTAGCCTCTCTCCATTTCCTTCTGTACCTGCTCTCATCTATCTAGCGTGGCCGAGCAGACCGGGGAGTACTGACGGGGAGTACTGTCAGACTCCCTGACCCGTGGTTTGCTCGGCCACGATGCATGCAGTGACTGGCAGTAGGGAAGCGATGTACGCTCCCCTACTGCCGGACACCCACCGACTGTGCTCCCGGGGACAGTGCTCCCTTGCACTGGCCTTGAAGTTATGCTGGCCCAAGGTTGCAGGGGTCAACAGGGCAACTTGGCCCTCTGAAGTGACAGGCACGGTTTTAACTGCGACCCCTGCGACCACGGTAGTTATGCCAGTGTGTGCATGTACACGGAGGGAGAACATAAGAGTTTTCTTAATTAAAAGCCTCTGATAGACTATTTACCCCATGACAAGACTGTTAGTCTCTTTCAGGATGAAAGGGGAAGGATTGCAAAGGCTGCAGTTCATAAGAACAGTTTTGCAAGCTGTTTTTAAGATATAAGATTAAGATAATACATGTATGAAAAATACCTGCAAGTATCGATTGGGGGTATAGCTACTAAATACTGAATTCTACTTTTTTCCCCATTTGGGCTGTGAAGTGCCCCTTTAAAAGGGAATTGTCACCTATCTAGAATTAACACCATTACGGTTGACCTCAGGCTGGCTGAGGGTTGGACTGCTTGGATGTCCTGATTCCTAATCCTGGAGAGCAGTAGCGAAATTCCAAACAGCATCCAGCGATAATCCTGCAAGTGTAGAACATCCAGCTAGCTATAGGTAGAGTTAGCATAACGCATTTCCCTACAACACGAGTAAAGGCTGTGAGTTGAGGGTAAGAAGACTGGTTTATTGATCACTCATGCACTGCTTAAATACATGTATTTAGGCCAGAGGCACACCCCTCTGGACCTGATGGTACACAGGGTGACAAGGGACAATAACCAATGGGGACAAAGTGCATCTTTTCAAACCCTCCCCTCTAGCCTGGAGATAATTGGTTTAAACGGTTACAGTAACTCAATTATCTCCAGGTACAGGCAATATTCTAACTTTTATAGATACATGAAAGCTGAATAAAAATACATAACTTATACACCATATTCTTTAATTGTCACATTCAACCTACCCCCAGATAGCTTGGATCTGAGCGCACAAAATATACAAAAAGCTCTCAGATCTCACAAATGGCATGGGAATGCCATGGGGATAAAGATTGTCTTGAGGGCTGTTGAGTTATTAGCCCAGTAGTCCTGGGCCATAGTGTCCTGCAATGGGTCTGTATGCTCTACGTAGTCTTAAAATACCGAACGGTACGGTCCCGCTGGGCATTCGGGAGTTAAAGATGACAGCCCCGTTGAAGGTCAATTAGGCTGCGGTTAACCACAAAAAATGCAGCTCCTGGGTGGTTAATCAGGGGCATACTCCTCAGGTAAGGTGGTCAGTCGTTTGATAGTTTGTTCGGTATTGTAGAGGTGAACAAGGTTAATTAGCAGCAAACGTCAGGGCCGGTTGGTCGGTCATTCGTATATGCGAATGACCTGAGACAGTTTTCGTGAAATTAAACAACAAAGTAGCAAGGTTGTAGCAGACGGAGGGGACTTTGTAACAAACACCATTGAACAAAATATTGAGAATCACCTAGAAATGCCACTTTTACATTTATATACAGTGGACCTCGGTTTACAAACGCCTCGGTTAATATAATTTTCAGTTTACAAATGAAAATCCATTGAAAATAATGCCTCGGTTTACAATTTTTTTTGCAATACAAACAAGTTTCCCCAGGATGCATTGCACCTGGGAGGTTTATAGCACCGCCCCCTGCATGCTGGAGCCTGTGGGTAGCACGTGGCGTTGAGTGTGGAGGTGTTGGAGCAGTTTTTGCATCGAGTTTTGGAGCCATTCTGGAAATTGTTTTCAATTGTTTTGGGACTTTTTGGTGCATTTCTCAAACTGTGGAAAGGTAGAGAGCTGAGATTCGTCGTTTGCATGCCTTTTATTGTGTGTTCTGCATTGTGGGTTGGTTTCCATGCCAGCTCATTTTGACTTTTTTCTGACCTCCAGAACGGATTAATTGGCTTTCAATGCATTCCTATGGGAAACCATGTTTCGATTTATAAATTTTTCGCAATAAGAAAGAGACTGCCAGGTGTAAAGGGCGGAGCTTATAACAATGATTGACAGGGAGCTAAGATGGAGGCGGCTCTCTCTATACTGACTGCCAGGTGTAAAGGGCGGAGCTTATAACAATGACTGACAGGGAGCTAAGATGTAGGTGGCTCTCTCTATGCTGACTGCCAGGTGTAAAGGGCGGAGCTTATAACAATGATTGACAGGGAGCTAAGATGGAGACGGCTCTCTTTATGCTGACTGCCAGGTGTAAAGGGCGGAGCTTATAACAATGATTGACAGGGAGCTAAGATGTAGGTGGCTCTCTCTATGCTGACTGCCAGGTGTAAAGGGCGGAGCTTATAACAATGATTGACAGGGAGCTAAGATGGAGGTGGTTCTCTCTATACTGATTGCCAGGTGCAAAGGGCGTAGCTTATAATAATGACTGACAGGGAGCTAAGATGGAGGCGGCTCTCTCTATACTGACTGCCAGGTGTAAAGGGCGCAGCTTATAACAATGATTGACAGGGAGCTAAGATGTAGGTGGCTCTCTCTATACTGACTGCCAGGTGTAAATGGCAGAGCTTATAATAATGATTGACAGGGAGCTAAGATGGAGGTGGCTCTCTCTATACTGACTGCCAGGTGTAATGGGCAAAGCTTATAACATTGATTGACAGGGAGCTAAGATGGAGGTGGCTCTCTCTATACTGACTGCTAGGTGTAAAGGGCGGAGCTTATAATAATGATTGACAGGGAGCCTATGGTCACCTCGCACACTCCAACTGCTCTTGAACTAGAGCAGTGTTTCCCAACCCAGTCCTCAAGGCACACCTACCAGGCCAGGATTTAAGGATTACCCAGTTTTGTCTAAGGTGTTTTTAGAAAAAAAAGAAAAAACGCTTTAGACAAAACTGGGTAATCCTTAAATCCTGGACTGGTAGGTGTGCCTTGAGGACTGGGTTGGGAAACACTGCACTAGAGCAATTGTTCATCTTCCTTTTATTATTAATTGTCACATTTTATTATTTATTTTCTCTGTTTTCTCTTTTTATAACGAACAAATGACATTTACTTGTTTACAATGGAAAATGGAATAGGGAAATTTTACTCAGTGACAACTTTAATACAAGTAATTTTATTCCTCTGCACAATGTGCTTATACTTACCAACTGTCAGCTGCACACCATATAATTAAATGTATTTATTTGCATTGTATTTAAGTGATGCAGCCGATAGAAGCCTGCACTGAAACGTTTAAGTTAACATTGGCTTAGTTGGCTGACAAGCCCTAGTGTTGGGTGCAATAAAATTCCATGATGGATTCTTCTTCCCCGTCATAGAGTTTACAAAGAATCTGGAATTGATCAAATGGAAACAAACACATTCTAGTTTGTTCCATATGTTATTTTGATACTTTGTTTGTCAAAGTGTTTGTATTCCGGTTGTCTCCAAACTTCACAAATGGCACATTTGTCCTTAAAATTATGTTGTGTACATTCTGGATGCAAAATAACATACATCAGTCACTAATAAAAATGTTCACTTACCATAAATGGTTTCTTATGTCTCTGTTTTACTAAAAAAGAAAACAACACACACACACACACACAACACACACACACAGATAAAATAAATCAGCTCATTATTCCATGTGGTTAACTTGTCATGAAGATAAGAGAATGATAACAACTTCAATGGAAATAGATTCTTTTCTGCTCTATTTAAAATAGCAGGCAAACGAGCTCTGCCAGCAAAATTGATGTGAGAGGCAACGAAGTTACTTAAAACTCCAATGCATTTGAAATGCTGAGTAGGACAGTTTTAATGCCAAGTAGGACTTCTGTTAGACAGACGATCGTCCTGTGTATTGCATTATATTAAGATTCTAAAAAAATAGCCATAGTTGGTTAGGGTCAGATAACAGTCATCTCAGGATCTGTACAAGAGAAGTGATGGTCCAACTTTGGCACCAGCTGTGTAGGAACGTTACTGCTTGTAAGGGTGCAGACTGTAGATGAAATATGACAATCAGCACAGATGCCATTCAAGATGTGTGAATGTAGCAGGACATTTTGTTTATATCCTATGCATTATAGAATGTCCTGCTCTTTGTATATTAGTAACCAGGGCCGGACTGGGATAAAAATTCGGCCCGGGCATTTTTTTATCACAGCGGCCCACTAAGAAGGGGCGGTGCAGAGAGGGCGTGTTTTGTCGTCACTAACGACAAACACGCCCCCTTCTCAAAGTGCAGGCCAGGGCAGACCATGCGCAGAGCTCTGCTAAAGAGCTCTAGCATGAGAAAAAAGCCCTGTATTTGTTCTGCACAGTGCAAGCAAATTTAATAACATGCTTGCACTGTGTTTCCTTGCAACTTGTCTCTGGTGTCTCTATAAATGGATACCAGGAGACAAAAATGCCAGGAAAGAGTATCGTGCTGTGTTTGGAGCCTGCTTGTGGGATTGTGTGTGTGTGTGTATAGAGTGAGCTGATTGTGGTGTGGTATTGTGTAATAAGGTCGGTTTTAGTCGTGTTGTGTTTGTGGTGTAATGTAATGCATATGTGGCTAGGGTCTGTAAAGAATGTGTGTATAGGGGATGTAGCAAGTGTGTGCATACAGGCTATAGTGTGTGTGTGTGTGTATATGTGATGTAGTGTTTGTAGAGAGTGTGTGTTTAGGGGTGTAGTATGTGTTTGCTTACAAGGAATCTAGTGTGTGTATAGGGTATCCAGAGTGTGTATGTCAGGAATGTAGTGTGTGTGTGCGTGTGTGTATATATATATATATATATATATATATATATATATATTTGGAAGTATTGTGTATGTGTGTGTTGGGGAGGTTCGGTGTGTATGTGAGGGGTGCAGTATGTGTGTATGATGGATGCTGTGTGTGATGTGTGTGAGGGTGCTGTGTATGAGGGTGCTGTGTGTGATGTGTTTTGTGATAGTGCTGAGTGTGATGTGTGTGAGTCCTGAGTGTGATGTGTGTGAGAGTGCTGAGTGTGATAGTGCTGTGGATGATGTGTGTGAGTGCTGAGGGTGATGTGTGTGAGAGTGCTGTGTGTGAGAGTGCCAAGTGTGATAGTGCTGTGGATGATGTGCGTGAGTGCTGAGTGTGATGTGTGTGAGAGTGCTGTGTATGATGTGTTTTGTGATAGTGCTGAGTGTGATGTGTGTGTGAGTCCTAAATGTGATGAGTGTGATAGTGCTGTGGATGATGTGTGTGAGTGCTGAGTGTGATGTGTGTGAGAGTTCTGTGTGTGATGGGTGTGAGAGTGCTGTGTGTGAAAGTGCTGTGATGGGTGTGAGAGTGTTGTGTGTGAAAGTGCTGTGATGGGTGTGAGACTGCTGTGTGTGATGGGTGTGAGAGTGCTGTGTGTGAAAGTGCTGTGATGGGTGTGAGAGTGCTGTGTGTGATGGGAGTGAGAGTGCTGTGTGTGATGGGAGTGAGAGTGCTGTGTGTGATGGGAGTGAGAGTGCTGTGTGTGATGGGAGTGAGTGCTGTGTGTGAAAGTGCTGTGATGGGAGTGAGAGTGCTGTGTGTGATGGGAGTGAGAGTGCTGTGTGTGATGGGAGTGAGAGTGCTGTGTGTGATAGTGATGTGTGTGCTGTGTGTGATGGGAGTGAGAGTGCTGTGTGTGATGGGAGTGAGAGTGCTGTGTGTGATAGTGATGTGTGTGCTGTGCGTGAATGTTAGAAGGGATTGAGTGTTGGGGGGGTAAAATAAATAAAAAAGTATGCATTATGTCCCCCCCTCCCTTCTTACCTTTAGCCTGGGAGGGGGGGACCGGCATGCTGGTGAGTGGGTGGGGGGGACCGGCACTCCGACACCATCCCTGGTGGTCCAGTGGTGAGTGAACTCTAGCCTGAGGGCTAGAGTTCACTCTCGCGAGATCCGGTCGTTGCCATGGCAACGCGCCGGATCTCGCAAAAGGGACCCGGCGGAGCTGCAAGATAGAGCTCCGCCGGGTCCTCTACCTCCCTCCCCAGCCGCAGGTCTCTCCAAGGGGGCCGGTGAGGGAGATCTATGATCTCCTCACCGGCCCTTCATTGAAAACAGCGGGGCCGGCGCTCGGATAGTGCCGGCCCTGCAAAGACCGGCAGGGGAGATCCTGGGACCTTCCCCTGCCGGCCTCGGCCCATGGCCACCGCGGCCCACCGGGCATTTGCCCGGTGTGCCCGATGGCCAGTCCGGGCCTGTTAGTAACTGCATCCTGCCACATGGTTCTTTTCATAACATTGCAGGAGATGATTGAATCTAAAGAGGAACTTTGATGTCATTACCCAACTTTCTCCAATGGCTACAAAGCGGTTTATTTTATACATTCCGAATTGCATCAAATACAGGCCTCAATTTAATATTGAGGAGTAAGAATTTTAAACGACTTAATATTTTTGCATATGCCGCTTACCAACGCCTCCCAGAGCTGCCACCACGCTTGCTGGAGATGTCATCCTCCGCTGTGTCCCACCCCAAGACAAGGGGCACATCATGAATGCGATCAAAGGCAAGACTCCACTGGATTTCGAAGAGTCCCAACTAACCTTCTATCAGGACTTAACCAAAACCACTCTCCAATGGAGAAAATCACTCAGTGAACTCACCAGTCAGTTGCGTACAGCGGGGATACCATACCGCTGGGGTAACCCACACTCCTTACTAGTCACCCACAAAGGGACCACACACAAACTCTCCTCGGGGACTGAAGCACCCGCACTTCTAACGAAGCTGGGCCTACCGAACAAACCCGACCAAAACACTGCCCAAGCCTGGAACCCAGCAGCCGCGGAAATATTCATTCCAAGAAGGCAGAGACTGGACACACAGGCCACCTGACAGGTAGGGGGGGGAGAAGTCTCCTACCCCTGCCTGTTCAAAGGTGATACAAAATGTTCATGTTATAAAATGCTTATATACCACGCACGCGCATACTTGTTAATGTTACACAAGTAACGACACTAGTTTAATGCTTACTATAAGAGCCTGCTAGAGAAGGCGCTGCCACACAATACTGCGTCCACAGAATACGTATCACGTTGCAAGACGGAACACACACCCCCGACAGCCCCTAGGTTAGGGCTACCACCCCTCATGAGTAGTCTCTATTGAGCTCAAGCCAACTACACCTCTACCGAGAGGTAGAGCATACTCAAGACTTACTAACAGGACTCAAAAAACAGCAACACCAAACCCATACTGACCCAAGCAAGGAACCACAACCATGACCAGCCCGCTGATAACACTCACACTGGGCCAGACCTCCGCAACCGAGTTCTTTTAGATATGCATGTTTTCATTTGGGTTATATTTAATAAATAGTGATATTTATATTTTCAGCCAATGAAAATGCATGAATCAGTTAGAAACTACAAATGTGTCCGAGCCATGGTAAAACAAAGATTGTTAACTGCTATTCACATTTTGAACAGCAGGTGTCACAAGATTTCATATTATAAATGGAGACTCAATGAAGGCCCCAGTAAACCATAAGTAGGACAAAATGAAATATTAAAACGAAGCAGGAAAATTACCAGAACAATATAATCAAATATATTCAGCCCAGGATGTATTTTTTTGGTCTTGAAGTTTGTTATATAAGTTTCACATTTTCGTCTTAAAAGAAATGCTGTTAATTAACGAACTGTAAAACAATGATGACTTTTTCAAAGTCAGGGAGGGCTCCTCTATTCTCAGCTGTCACAAAGTTAACCCTCTAAATTATTAATATGTGTTTTATTTGTGAAACTTTATTGGTGGTCTCCTAATGGTTTACGTAAAGGATTTGCCCCCTGAGGGTATTCCAGCAAAATTTTTTCCGATCTGTACAAGTACTTGTACGACCTGTGTCCACCAACTCATGACCGGTTCTCTCATAACGTTATACACAGCTTGCACATGAGCAATCCTTACAATATATTAAATTCTTACATTCATGTCTTTACATACTGAATTATTTATCATGTGAATCCCTGTTCGACCGCATTTTGTGGGAAATGCATAGCTGTCACTTAAAAAACAGGGTCAGCTCCTCCCAAGAGAGGAGCCAATTAACATCTTCACGGCAGATGAGAAAAAATTAAATACAAATTAAAAAGGGGTTAGTTTTAAGGAATGTATACATATCAAAATATATTTGTTCTAGTCTCTCACAAGTATAGGAAAATAGTAATGCAAGAGTATCGGTACAACTCTTTTATAATAAAATTTACCATTGTGTACTGACATCAGCTTAAATATTAATTATTATCAGTAATGTTTCAAGAATGTTGGTAATACCAGTTTAAATCACAGAGTGCAGTAGAATGATGACAGCAATGGACTTACATGTGATTAACTCTTTCAGAGCCAAATATTTGGTATGATGATATCTCCCAACACTAGGGAACACAAGGGGTTAAACAAAGAGGAAGTTTAGATTTCGTTTGGGTTTAACTGAATAGAATATCTAATTCTACGAATTGACTAGGATCTACTTTAGATTCTAATAGTGGTTTCATAATTTTGGTATATGGGGCAAATATAGTCAGCTGACGTTCAAGAATGAGGCCATAGGAAGAGAGGTTCTGAAAAATATATTGCGCAGTTTTCTAACAACTGTTACATTATGTAACGTAGAGTTTGCTGGGCCAGGGGCATGCTGTTTTCCCCGTTCGCATAAATAATTAATGCTGTGTTTAAGTTCGATTTTATCTGTATGCGTTCTCAACCCGTAAGAATTTAGAAGGATTTTCTTTTCTGGGACTTTTTCTTAAAGGAGAAGCAACACAAATTACATGTAACATAATGTTTTTTTTATTATTGACAGACCACTCCGTATAAAATAATTCTAATTATTACATGTGAGGTGTAATGACATTTTGAAATACAAATGATTCAGCTGAATGAGTTCAAATATTTCTTGCTTTATATACATAAACGGAACTTGCTTGTCCAGGGACCAGCAGAATATTTTTATTCATTTATTGAGTAATTAAATAGTTAAAGAAACACTATAGGGACAGGAATACATAAATGTATTCCTGACCCTATAGTGTTAAAATCACCATCTAGCCCCCCCATGTCCCCTTTCCCCTTGTCCTCCTAAATATAGTAAAAATTATAAAATGTATTCCAGTCTGCTGGAGGCTCTACCCCTGATTTGACTGCTTAGCTGACATCATCAGAAGTGTTGAACTGAGCCAATCACAATACATTCCCATAGGAAAGCATGTGATTGGCTGAGACTGTCAAGGAGCAGAAGCATAGCCAGCACAAACAAAGCACAGCCCTGGTGAATCAGCATCTCCTCATAGACATGAATTTAATCAATGCATCTCTATGGGGAAAGTTTAGTGTTTCCATGCAGAGGGTGGAGACACTGAATGGCAGTCATAGTGTGCAGCACTGCCCCAGGAAGCACCTCTAGCAGCCATCTGAGGAGTGGCCAGTGGAGGTACACATGCCTACATACCTACTCTGTATCATACGTCCTGATGAAGCTGCCCTCATACTGTGAAACGCGTAGACGTGACGTAAACACATTGGGCGGAGTTCCAGAAGCCGGGAAACACAAACGGCACTTTGGGAGCTGAAACTGCGATTACACCACACGGGAGATTGAGAGCTAAGATGACCCCAGGAGTTATCCAGTGACTGAGCCTAGTTGTGAGTAGTGGGTACATGTACCGCCCTACTCACCACTTAATCTTGTAAGCTGCTGCTCTTGCCATTTGTGGTTTTCTTTGTTTTCTTATTCATTGAATCTCTGCTTTTAGAGACTTTTTATACTAATGTCAAAATAAATTTTATACTGCATATTCTACTCACTCCATTTGACCTAATCAACGGATCTACACTATTATCGATATATTTTCTTTGTTTTTTCTTTATGGATTATATGACCTCCGTATTGGGTGCCGCCACCGACTGGTAACTTAAATTATATTAATCTGTATCACTGAGGGTGGTGGGGCACCTCTTTCAAATATTGCTCCACTTCTCGTTAGATTTTATTGTAAGATTGTGATATTGAATGTTATAAAGGGATAACATTTGAAGTGTGTAGCAAAGATAACACGTACTATATTATTGGATATCACTTAACTATAAATAGGACAATTACAAAAAAACTTACGGGAACAATAGGTTGAAGAGGACCCTTCTCAATCGAGCTTACATTCTATAGTAGGAGGGGGGTAAAACACAAGTTCCAGTGCTGTTGAATTAACCAGCTGTACTATCGTTCCCGTTCTACTCTGCCCTTCTTAATTGTACAAAATAGTTGCCAACAGCCCAGTTGTAGTTGATCAAGTCCCAATGGGAGAACTTAGATTTCATATTCAGGTTTCCAAGACTCCAAGCTAATGGCATACTAGGCAGACTCATTTTGCAGAGAAATATGCACAGGATATGGAAAAATTTAAAATATCGAAAAACTTTAGTCTTTTTTTTAGTTGGAAAAGTAGGGTTAAAATATTTATACCTTGTACCTGTACTTTGAATGTGGATTATATTATCCTTAAATATAATTTATTGAGTTAATAATTGTGTTTCTCTGCATCCGGCTGTACAAAAAAATTAGCACTGGGCTTATAACTGAATGTTGAATCGGATAATACATTGCCAAAATTAGTCCCAAGTTCTTTCATAGATAACAAGTACGTGCTAAATTAATTTGACAGTATGAAGCATAAAAGTATTAAGCATAAATATGAACAGTAAACTGGATAGTGGATATTTGATTATATTTTTTTACAAAAAGTCTCGGTTCACTTGCAAAACTGTCTAAATTGGAGCAGCTAAAACTATCCACTTAGTTTTTGCTTTGGACTACATTTCCCACAATTCTCTGCAGACGAACAGGTACTCAATCTCATTAGAGGCCTATGGGTCAAGGCTGCAAACGCCCTATGTAAATTTATAATTGAGAACTAGAAACCTTGTGTGGATTATGACAAACATTTTGCTCAACGATGTGGTTGAGCTCACAAAAATTATAGTTCACATCAGCTGTAATGCCAGAGAAGGCCCATCTCTAATACTAATTTAGCACAAAAAACAAAGCAATCTATTTTCCTGAAAGATGACACAACATATTTTGTATCTAATGGCCATTCCCGAGTCAGGATCAGTAGGAAACTTGAGTAGAAGTAATGAGCCCCATGACAGGTGAGGTATTAGAACAGATGGTGACTCTGAAATGCAAAGAAAAAAAAAAAATTACTTCTTGAAAATGTCAGATATTTTTTTATATTTTGAAGGGAAAAGGGAGTTAATGAACTGCAGCCTCCATTGGGGAGAAAACAGTAACTAATGAGAGTGCATTTAGGATAGAACGGTAAACAGAAAAATACCAAGTGTGATTTTAAGATTTGGAGTCGATGGTGTCACATATTGATCCACATATAAAAATGTGATTAATGACATTTACTGTTCTGACAGGAAAAGTTGTGCCGAGCAGCAATCAAGGAGGGTTTGTGCTGAGCAGCAATTATGTAAATGGGAACCTGATAACTGCCTTTGGGGTCAAAGGCCAATTACAGCCTATCAGATCCAGAGGAGGGGTATTTAGGCCCAGTTCTCATCCTGCTCAGTGCCCTGTCGGGGTTTCCCTAGTGGTTGTCCGAGAGTGCGTTCCTGATTCAAGTTTCTTCTGGTTTTTGACTCTGGCTTTGATTTTGACTTCCTTGTATTCTGGTATCCCTGACTTCTGGCTTTCCCTTATCGTTGTGTCTCTTTCTGTATCCCCTGACCTCGGCAAGTATTCTGACTACTCTTTGGTACGTTAAGTCCGGCCATTCTAAGACCCGGTAATACATCACCTATAAGTCATCTGTGTGACACAATTCTACGTGCTGGATCAACTAGTAATCCTGACAGATGGTAGACAACAGAAAATTATAACAAGACAGCAACTCTTTAAGAGGGACCATCATCTGGGTCGTCGTTTTTTTGTGGGGAAAAAACTAATTTATGTGCATGATCTCCCAGTTTTAGGTCTATAGGTTATGTCCTGATATCTCAGGGGGGATGCAGATTGAAAAGCGAACAGAACATGAAGTTGGTAAAAGAAAGCCAGAAAAGTTTAACTGTCTAAAAAAAGAGAGACTGTCAGAGTACGGGTAAAATGAAAGAAGTAAATTACAAATGGATATAGATTGTGAGCAGGGTCATCATTAACTTATTGTTCCTGTAACATTGTGTAATTGTTACATTTATTGTTAAATTTCCCTCTTTTTATAACCTTCAGAAGGATATTGATACCTTAGAGAGAGTTCAGAGAAGGGCTACTAAACTGGTTCATGGATTGCAGGATAAAACTTACCAGGAAAGGTAAAAGGATCTTAACATGTATAGCTTGGAGGAAAGACGAGACAGGGGGGATATGATAGAAACATTTAAATACATAAAGGGAATCAACACAGTAAAGGAGGAGACTATATTTAAAAGAAGAAAAACTACCACAACAAGAGGACATAGTCTTAAATTAGAGGGGCAAAGGTTTAAAAATAATATCAAGTATTACTTTACTGAGAGAGTAGTGCATGCATGGAATAGCCTTCCAGCTGAAGTGGTAGAGGTTAACACAGTAAAGGAGTTTAAGTAAGCATGGGATAGGCATTGTCAGGATCTTACCTGAGTTGGGAGTCTGTAGCGCAGATATGTTGCTCACCCTTGCAGATAGCCACAGGCCAAGGTGGTCAGGCAAGAATTCACCTGGCCTGTGGGTCTGTGCACGGGGGCTGTGCAGGATGAAGTACCAATACGCAGGACAGGCAAGGACTGAACCAGCAGGATTGTCGAGAGATAGCCGAGGTCAAAGGATGCCAGAGGACAGGAACAACGAGGAGTAGCCAAAGTCAAGGGATGCCAGAGATCAGAGTAAACGTAGTCAAAAACCGGGGTCAATAATAAGAAGCAGATTAAACGATAGGAACACTAGTACGATACACAACAGGATCAAAGACTTGACACTGAGCACAGGGCGAGGCTGAGTTTAAATACCCTGCTGATGTCTGATCAAGGTCAGGTGAAGCACAGCCAAGTCAAGGTACAGGCCCCAGTGTAGTAGACATGCCAGGATGAACAGGACCGGAATCACTTGTCACTGTATAAAGCTGCTGTGGCTCAGAAGTAGGAAGCAGGACCAGGACTGAGAAGTTCCCCGGTTCAACTCCAGGAGAGACCACGTCTGGCTGTCTGTCTGCCACGGTGAGAACCGTGACAGGCATAAGGCTATCCTAACTATAAGATAAGGCCAGGGACTAATGAAAGTATTTAGAAAATTGGGCAGACTAGATGGGCTGAATGGTTCTTATCTGCCGTCATATTCTATGGATGGGTCAAGAGTTTACATGTATGCAATATGGTATTTTGTCTCCTTCCTTCTTGATTTACCCAACTTATTGCTAAAACATATCTCCTTGCTCGAAATTCATCCTCTTCCCAAGTGGTGTATTTAGGATTTGTGCTGCCCTAGGCAGGACGGTGCTCGGGCACACTCTCCTAATTTAAATTTTCCCCACCCCTTTCTGTCAAGGCCGCACTTTGACTGACAGACGCACACTCTCATATACACTGACAAACAATGACATGCACACACTCACTGATTTGACACACTGATAGACAGACATACAGTTACTTGGACACACACTCACCGACCGACAGATGCACTCACCGACCGACACGCATTCACCGACTGACACACACACTCACCGACTGACACACACTCACCGACCGACACACACACTAACTGACCGACACACACACACTCACTGACTGACACAAACTCACTGACTGACACACACACTCACTCACATTCACTGACACACTCACATTCACTGACACACACTCACTCACATTCACTGACACACACACACTCACATTCACTGACACACATTCACTGACACACACTCACTCACATTCACTGACACACACACACATTTCCCCCACTCACTATTATTAATATATTTTTTATATTGAAATCCACCCAGCCTCTCTACTTTTGAGATAGCTGGGTGGATTTCTCACCTGGGGTCCAGTGGATCTGCTGGGCAGGGAGGTGGATGAATGTCCAAGTAGGAAGGCAGGTTGGCAGGCACTCTAGGTTTTCAGCGAGTGAGCACTTTCCCCTGAGTGTTCTGCTCAGCTCCCTCGCGCGCCGCAGAGTGATGCCGGGAGCCGGAATATGACGTCATATTCCGGCTCCCAGCATTACTGCGGGTTGCGCGGGGAGCACAGCAGAGAGCTCAGGGGAAAGTGCTCCCCTGCTGCCCGCCCGAGAAACAACTGGCTGCCTGTCCCAGGGGAGCCCAAAGGTGGCCAGTCGGCCAGCTCTTGGCTCCAATAAATCGAGGCAAACCAGGTATTTGCCTGGGCATTTGGGGGTGACGTTTTTTGCCGCCCCCTGGAAATTTCCACCCAAGGCAAATGCCTTGTTTGCCTCGTGGCAAATATGTCCCTGCCCCTTCCTGTAGTTCCTTAAATGGTTACAAAATAAAAATCTACATAACAGACTCCATTGTGGGAACGCCAATAAGTACGTTAACTGAAAATGAAGGTAGACATAAACACAATTTTTTGTTTACGCATATCATGGCTGAAGGCGACAAGGGTAGCACAAGGAGGTGGGATAATTATTTACCATGTTTCATGCACGTAGACACTTTATCAAAGACTTTATGTTAGATTTTTATTCCACCTTTTTTTGTGTTCACGTCTATCTTCAGTTGAGGTATTTACACCAATGGGGCCCATTATGTAGAATTTTGTTTTATTGATATGGAGAAGACATCAAACATGCCACCCAGAGACGCTACTCACTTTGGTTCATAATATTTAGGAGGAGCCTATGTAATTTGTTTTCATCTCAATGGCTACACTGGCATTCTAGCTAACCCAAATCTAGCATTTTATTTGATTTTCTCATTAGAACCTATCACTGGTAACCACGATATAGGGGTCTTCCAATTTCCAATGTATTTCTCTTTTCTCTAATGATTAAAACATCTAAATTACAGATTTTGTTGTATTTTATCAATTAATACATAATGTTCTCAGAATCATTCCACTATGAAAAACATTTACATGTCTTCTGTCTAATGAAAACCACTGATATCTCCCCGTAATGTTACCTGAGACTTTTGCTAATAATAAAGAATTATTAAATATTTTTTAAAATAATTTTTAACAGGTTTTATTAAAAAAATGCATTATGAAAGCATAAAGTCACATTAATAAGATACAGTAATCAGACCGTTCTCATCCATTTCGTTCTCATCCATTTTTTATTCTGACTGTATTTGGGGTTAAGCCCCTATTATACCTCTTGTAACCTATCTTGAGTTTGTGGAGCTGGCTAGTCCTACTCCACTCTCTCTTTCTCTGACTTAATTAAACAAAGAATTTTCGTCAGAAACCACAATCAGAAAGTGGAACTCATTACTGCTACATGCTACATTGTAAAATAGCATTAATTAGTTAAAAACTGAACATGAATTCTCATCCATTGCTTTATCATATTGACGGGGATTAGCAATAAAAATATGAACTGGCTCATACATATTCTCCCTGTCTTGTTATGTCTTAAACTGACTATTACCGGACAATAACTGAGATATAACTTAATTTACATATGTTCTTGAATTAGACTATTCATACTATGACCTCAGTTTAATATTATGTTTTTCAAATGATTTAATATTTTTGGATAAACTTTCAATGAATTTTTTTCAAAATATTAAAATATCAAAAATATGTCATATCCAAAAAATTTAAAGGAACACTATAGTCACCTAAATTACTTTAGCTAAATAAAGCAGGTTTAGTGTTTAGATCATTCCCCTGCAATTTCACTGCTCAATTCACTGTCATTTAGGAGTTAAATCACTTTGTTTCTGTTTATGCAGCCCTAGCCACACCTCCCCTGGCTATGATTGACAGAGCCTGCATGAAAAAAAAACTGGTTTCACTTTCAAACAGATGTAATTTACCTTAAATAACTGTATCTCAATCTCTAAATTGAACTTTAATCACATACAGGAGGCTCTTGCAGGGTCTAGCAAGCTATTAACATAGCAGGGGATAAGAAAATCTTAATTAAACAGAACTTTCAATAAAGAAAGCCTAAATAGGGCTCTCTTTACAGGAAGTGTTTATGGAAGGCTGTGCAAGTCACATGCAGGGAGGTGTGACTAGGGCAGTGTTTCCCAACCCAGTCCTCAAGGCACACCTACCAGTCCAGGATTTAAGGATTACCCAGTTTTGTCTAAGGTGTTTTTAGAAAAAAAAGAAAAAACACCTTGTGGCGAAACCAACTTCGCCACTGTGAACTGGAGAAGCCTGGTTGCTAGCCTCCTGCCCTGCGACTATGGCCCCTGGACATATTGTACTATAAAAACTATATTTGGGCATGTAATAATCTATATTACTGTTACTGGGCCTTTAAGGGACATCCGTGGACCTATTGGGACTTTTGGGATACTGTACCTTTAAGACTGTGGAGCGTAGTACAGTAATCCTGCCTTTAATCCTTTAATGTCATGTATGTATTTATGTGTGCAGTTAACCTGGGTTATATATATGCAGCATTCATCTGATTGTTCGGTAGAATCACTCCATTCATTGTATTGAGGAAACTACCGAACAACCAGACCACCCAGGACTAAGTGTGCCTCCAATTACCGTTTGCAACAATGTTGCAAATGGGTAATTGGCAATCAGTGCAGTGTGGTCTTTGTCCTCTGGGTGGCCGCCATTCAGGAAACTAACACGTGGCGGCGGCCATCTTTAACTACCGAACAGCGGTGTTTTGCCGTCGAGCGTCTGGAACTGAAATCGGACACTCGACTAGGCAAACACCGCTGAGACCTCCAGACTTCCAGAAATTCGTATAGAAACTACCGAATGACCCGCCGTTCGGTAGAAAGAAACGTACGAACTAGGGGATTCATGCGAATCCCCCTTAGTCTCTATAACACCAGTAATTCGTCTGTTTCATTCACTTGTTTGTGACCGACCGCAGGGCCAAAATGCATGGAACTGTTTTCGGATACTTTACCCATGCGGTCGGTCAATACTTTAAAGTCCCATAACTCCCGAACCGTTTATCCGAATGGGCTGATTTTAACGTATGTTGTTCCCCCAGACTAGGGCTATCTGGAGATATTGGATTTGTGGATGTACCCCAAGTATTTAGGGTACATCCAAAACTTGGGTAAAACTATGTCCCTGTTAATTGTGTTAACAGATATGTTGGAGGGAGGAGATGTGTGGGTTGTACCTTAAACTGGATTGGTGTACTGTAAACCCCTCCCTTGCATGGGAGAATCTCATATAAGCCTGTGTGTGAATAAATCAGTGTTGTTGCTGTTTAACCCTGAAGCTGGAGTGTGTCTCTTTCTTGGGGGGAAAGGGGACTGTATGCCGACTGCCAGGAGTGTAAGCTGTTCGTATTGCTTTTCCTGTTCGGCTGCTTCCAGGGTTCGTGTGTCTGCTGTTTGAGAGTTGGTGAATCCGTGCAGTTTGGGAGTTTGTGGAATTGGTGCTTATAGTAGCTGCTGGTCTATCTAAAGGGGATTATCGCCTAAACGGATTTTATTCCCTTTTATGCTGAAACGGTCCGTTACACACCTTAGACACAACTGGGTCACCCCTAAATCCTGGACTGGTAGGTGTGCCTTGAGGACTGGGTTGGGAAACACTGGACTAGGGTTCATAAACAAAGGGATTTAACTCCTAAATGGCAGAGGATTGAGCAGTGAGGCTGCAGGGGCATGTTCTATACACCAAAACTGCTTCATTAAGCTAAAGTTGTTCAGGTGACTCTATTTATTTATTTATTTATTAAAAATTCTTAAGAAACGCAGTCTTATTACCCATAGGGTCTCGATGCGCATACCAGCAATAAAACAGACAAAACAATATCCAGCAAACAACAGCATTATAATCACATGCATTTGAACCAGGTTAAAAGTTTCATGTCATCCCATACGCCTGAGCAAATAAAACTGTTTTTAAGCTCCGGCGAAACTTCAGTAGATCATTCTCAAGTCTTAATGTCAGAGGCAGGGAGTGTCCCTTTAAATCAGGGCAATTTTGGAACAAACCATATAATGCAGTAGATAGGTAATTTATTCAGTGGTAGTACAGAAGGAGACAAATTTCACTTAAAGGAGCTCCGGATGTATTTTTTTTTACTAAATGAGAGACTGTATTGGCAGAATAAATTGGCAAAATGTATAAAACTGTTACTAACAGATAAGTGGGAAAAATGCTAAATTCTGAATGATCACCATGGAAATCAAAGGAACATTCCATTGCTGTTAATGATGATTTCTCCACTTTTTGAACCTGCACCCACTTGTTAAATAGCATTACACATGCACACACACATATATATATATATATTTATTATTATTATTATTGCCATTTATATAGCACCAACAGATTCCGTAGTGCTTTACAATATTATTAGAGGGGGGATTCAACTATAAATAGGACAATTACAAGAAAACTTACAGTAATGATAGGTTGAAGAGAACCCTGCTCAAACGAGCTTACAGTATAGACTGTAAGCTCGTTTGAGCAGGGTTCTCTTCAACCTATCATATATCTATCTATCTATCTATCTATCTATCTATCTATCTATCTATCTATCTATACATCTATCTATCTATCTATCTATCTAATGTCTATATATATGTATATCTATCTATCTATCTATCTATCTATCTATCTATACATCTATCTATCTATCTATCTATCTATCTATCTATCTATCTATCATCTATCTATCTATATATCTCTATCATCTATCTATCCCCTTTAATGTTCTTTTGGATAAACATAATTAAAACTAGTTTACTAATTAACTGCCAGTATATGTAATTATATGAGAATATCACACTCTGCTTTATCAAAGACCTTTACTATGTCAAGGAAAAATGCTCCAATATGTACTAGAATTGGCTTTAGTAAATATGAGAATTATCATCCGAACAAAATCCAGTCTGTGGTGAAGAACTCAGACAATGTATAGAGCCAAAAAAACTTTGCACCCTTCAAATGTATAACAAGCCTACCTGATGGTATACCTCAAAAGAATATACATAGGGCTACAGATAATGTAGATTTTCCAAACATATAAAACCATAAAGAGTGAGATTTAGGAATGCACTCACGTGTGTAGGAGCCTTTTGGAACTGGCTATAAGTATTAAAACACCATACTATAGAGAGATAAAACTTTCCTTTCTCTTAACACCATCTGCCAGCCTCTCTACATCACACAGAAGGACTTTAAATGACTCCTCCTTGCACAATGTACAATACTGCTGATAAGAAGTCAGGAAGGGAATTAAAGAGAGTGATGGCTCTGTAAATATTACCCCGAATGCATGGGACAAGTTGTGTAACAATCTACATTATCATATGAACCATTCCATACAGAAATGAACAATTAAACAAATACATATATAGAATATATAATAAATAATTTGGTAAAATTAGATAATTAGATTATCATAGGAATCTTTTACCAGTATTGCTTAACATAACTTATCCTCTCTTATTTAAAAAAAAAAAAAAAAGATGTATTAAAAACCTATATCGGGAAAATAAAATTTTTTAAACCAATCCAGTAAGAAAGCAAAGCAATTTGCTAAATAACATTTTAAGTAAAATAAGTTCAATGAAGAATGTTCCAGACATCCTATATATTTTTACACTAGATTCCCCGTAATACTCACCCCGGCCTAGCTCACACACATGTTCGGTGTCTAACGAAACCGTTACTGCGATTGCTTGTCCAGTATATGTTTATTCACTAAACAGTGACCTGTTATAAGCAGATGATAAATGCATCAATAAATTGAGTTTGATCAATCTCGTCAATTGTCAGTACGATTGACCATGTAGAGAACGGACACCTCTGAGTCTGGGAGGGAAGCCAATAAAGTAAATAACACAATCTATACTTATTGTGTACTAATTAAAGATGTAAATTCATTTTAGATGATGGGACGACCAATTAATGATAAATATAAGTGGGTCAGATTTCAGGAGAGATGCTGAATGCCTCCCTGTAATTTTTTATTTTTTGCCTCCATTAAGATACTCTTGCACTTCTTCAAATTATATTTAAACATTAGCTTTTTTGTGGCTTAAATGTTCAATCTCAAAGGACCTTCCTTGCAGTTCTAATGGAAGGAGTTTTTCAGAAAAGTTGATTAATAAAATATGACCATTCATAATTTAGTCTCAAATTTAAAAGCGAGAATTCGGCCCGATTGGTTGAAAATTCATAGCTGCTGTCACTTCTAATTCTGTAACACTCGTTTCCTGTTTAGAATTATTTGAGACATGCATTTATTCATCCGGACTGAACTTCCTTCTCTTCAACTTGATGCTAATAATCTTTTTTTTTGCCGGGACTACTAGGCTTTGATGAATTGAAGAAAGAACAAAGGAGTGAGTTGTATTCTAGACGGAAGGTGATACTCATTACTCAATGTGATTACTCAAAGAAGGTGATAGTATTTTTCTAAAGATAATGCAAAAAGTACTTCTCCATGATTCACATAGTTTTTTTGGATCTTGGAGTAATTCGTTATTTCTCGTGTAGGCCACAGTCACTTCATAGTACTTGTCCAAACCTTGGCCCATAATCCTAGCATATGATTTCTCAGATTATGTTGGTAGTTTGTAAATAAAATAATGATGTATCTGGTTTACATTTGCAATTAAATTAGCAAATAATTAAAACTACTTCTCCTTATGCTGTGTGCAAAAAACTCGATATTTCATATCTTGGCATTATAATGGAAGGTAGTTATTAAAGGGTCATTCAGTGGAGGCATGTCCATAGACACTTGGGGTAGTTTTTATGTGGAAAAGAAAATTATTTGCAGTAGTTTACAAACACTAAGATTGTTTTTCTGGAGGGGAGGGTGGTAAGCCAAAAAAAAAAAACATGTGAAGAAATTAGTGCCTCTTATATTCTGTAATAGGGTTCTGCAGGGCCCCTCTGTTAAGACCCCTCTGGCATAAAGGAGTAAAAGCGCCGTTTAGTTAAACTTCCCCTCTGCCAATAATGCAATGTCCATTCGTATCCTCCAACCGTACGAACTGCAACCAGGGGAATGTACCAGTCTCCCGACTGTGACCCGTACGGATCCCAAAACTCACAAATACGAAATCCACGAACCGCGGCTAACAGCCGATCAAATATAACATCCAAGCGGCTTAAGTTCCCAATAATCTCTAGCCGTGTAGTAAATATCCCCTCCAATAACGAGACCAAGCTCCGCATTGAGGGTAAAACAAGAACTGGCTTTACTGTGGGCTACCTGCCCGTATTTATGCAGGTCTCCCACTTGGTGGACACTCCCCTAGGGGACCAAATTGGATACTGTAATGGCAGACAGACATATGGCACTTTTAGACATACAGGCACAAAATATTCCCACAATGCATCCCGGTTTCCTCCCCTCTGCCCTGGAGATAATCAAGAAGTCATTCAATTATCTCCAGGACAGAGGCAAATCGCCATTTTAAATTATACATCAAAACCATGTACAAATGAAAAAGTTTATAAATACCGAACATATTACATTCGTGCAACGTATCCCCAGATAGCCTGGATCGGAGTGCATATTCTTAGCGAATAGTGCTCAGATCCCATACGTACAGTTCAATCGCCATGGAGTCAAAGTCTCTTACAGTCTTTCAGTATGCGATTGACTCCATGGGACGGCTATCTGGGTTAAGTCCATCCGTGCAATCCAAACTCCCGAACAGCCAGTGTTCGTATGCCTTGTCGACTGAGAAGGGCCGTCGGTAATTTGAGCGGTGTTCGGCAGAAAGAGTGTCCGTTTTTAGTTCCATAGAATCTGTGCCGAACACCGCTGGTCTTTCGCATGGTGTAAAATGACCGCCGCCTCGTGGTTGGCATATGAACGATGACCACCCTGAATACGGTTGGAATGGAGAGGTGTCTGTGGTTAACCACAACGTTCTAATTGGGGCCAAGAGGTTAACCAGCAGCACACTTCTCTCCCGGGTGGCCGTCCATTCGGTAGTTTTAATCGGTTCTTTCAGGAAATAAACAAACAGGGGTATACGGACAGGCAAATAGACGAAAAGGGGCAAACAGACGAACCAGCAATCTTAGACTATACAGATGGGTCTCATTGGTAGTTGCTTGGAGAAGATTACCACAGAGTCTCTAGGCATGTCATCAAAAAATGGGGCAGGTTTGAAATCTGCCCTGTTTCAGCAGGTTTTGCACATGCCTAGTGTCCTTTAAAAATGAATTTCCAGAATTGCCAGCTGCCTATAAGTGAAGGCATGCTATTGGCCTCTCTATTTAGGGGCCCTTTGTACACTGTGTGTAATAAGGAGTCTATCAGTATCCTGCCGCTTTAACAATGTGCACACTGTCTGTAATAAGGAGTCTATCAGTATCCTGCCGCTTTAACCCTGTGTACACTGTGTGTAATAAGGAGTCTATCGGTATCCTGCTGCTTTAACCCTGTGTACACTGTGTGTAATAAGGAGACTATCAATACCCTGCTGCTTTGACCCTGTGTACACTGTGTGTAATAAGGAGTCTATCAGTATCCTGCCGCTTTAACCCTGTGTACACTGTGTGTAATAAGGAGTCTATCAGTACCCTGCCGCTTTAACCCTGTGTACACTGTGTGTAATAAGGAGTCTATCAGTATCCTGCAGCTTTAACCCTGTGCACACTGTGTGTAATAAGGAGTCTATCAGTAACCTGCTGCTTTAACCCTGTGTACACTGTGTGTAATAAGGAGTCTATCAATATCCTGCTGCTTTAACCCTGTGCACAGTGTGTAATAAGGAGACTATCAGTATCCTGCCGCTTTAACCATGTGTACACTGTGTGTAATAAGGAGTCTATCAGTACCCTGCCGCTTTAACCCTGTGTACACTGTGTGTAATAAGGAGTCTATCAGTATCCTGCAGCTTTAACCCTGTGCACACTGTGTGTAATAAGGAGTCTATCAGTACCCTGCCGCTTTAACCCTGTGTACACTGTGTGTAATAAGGAGTCTATCAGTACCCTGCCGCTTTAACCCTGTGTACACTGTGTGTAATAAGGAGTCTATCAGTATCATGCAGCTTTAACCCTGTGCACACTGTGTGTAATAAGGAGTCTATCAGTATCCTGCCGCTTTAACCCTGTGTACACTGTGTGTAATAAGGAGTCTATCCGTATCCTGCCGCTTTAACCCTGTGCACACTGTGTGTAATAAGGAGTCTATCAATATCCTGCTGCTTTAACCCTGTGCACAGTGTGTAATAAGGAGACTATCAGTATCCTGCCGCTTTAACCCTGTTCACACAGTGTGTAATAGAGAGTCTATCAGTATCCTGCTGCTTTAACCCTGTGCGCACTGTGTGTAATAAGGAGTCTATCAGTATCCTTCCGCTTTAACCCTGTGTACACTGTGTGTAATAAGGAGTCTATCAGTGTCCTTCCACTTTAACCTTGTGAGCACTGTGTGTAATAAGGAGTCTATCAGTGTCCTGCCGCTTTAACCCTGTGTACACAGTGTGTAATAACGAGTCTATCAGTATCCTGCTGCTTTAACCCTGTGCACACTGTGTGTAATAAGGAGTCTATCAGTACCCTGCCGCTTTAACCCTGTGTACACTGTGTGTAATAAGGAGACTATCAGTATCCTGCCGCTTTAACCCTGTGCACACAGTGTGTAATAGAGAGTCTATCAGTATCCTGCTGCTTTAACCCTGTGCACACTGTGTGTAATAAGGAGTCTATCAGTGTCCTTCCGCTTTAACCCTGTGTACACTGTGTGTAATAAGGAGTCTATCAGTATCCTGCCGCTTTAACACTGTGTACACAGTGTGTAATAAGGAGTCTATCAGTATCCTGCTGCTTTAACCCTGTGCACACTGTGTGTAATAAGGAGTCTATCAGTGTCCTTCCGCTTTAACCCTGTGTACACTGTGTGTAATAAGGAGTCTATCAGTATCCTGCTGCTTTAACCCTGTGCACACTGTGTGTAATAAGGAGTCTATCAGTACCCTGCCGCTTTAACCCTGTGTACACTGTGTGTAATAAGGAGACTATCAGTATCCTGCCGCTTTAACCCTGTGCACACAGTGTGTAATAGAGAGTCTATCAGTATCCTGCTGCTTTAACCCTGTGCACACTGTGTGTAATAAGGAGTCTATCAGTGTCCTTCCGCTTTAACCCTGTGTACACTGTGTGTAATAAGGAGTCTATCAGTATCCTGCCGCTTTAACACTGTGTACACAGTGTGTAATAAGGAGTCTATCAGTATCCTGCTGCTTTAACCCTGTGCACACTGTGTGTAATAAGGAGTCTATCAGTGTCCTTCCGCTTTAACCCTGTGTACACTGTGTGTAATAAGGAGTCTATCAGTGTCCTTCCGCTTTAACACTGTGTACACAGTGTGTAATAAGGAGACTATCAGTATCCTGCCGCTTTAACCCTGTGTACACTGTGTGTAATAAGGAGTCTATCAGTATCCTGCTGCTTTAACCCTGTGCACACTGTCTGCAATAAGGAGTCTATCAGTATCCTGCAGCTTTAACCCTGTGCACACTGTGTGTAATAAGGAGTCTATCAGTATCCTGCCGCTTTAACCCTGTGCACACTGTCTGCAATAAGGAGTCTTTCTGTATCCTGCTGCTTTAACCCTGTGCACACTGTGTGTAATAAGGAGTCTATCAGTATCTTGTCGCTTTAACCCTGTGTACACTGTGTGTAATAAGGAGACTGTCAGTATCCTGCTGCTTTAACCCTGTGTACACAGTGTGCTGACAGCTTATAGTGAGTATCTGACATGCTTGGAGTCTTTCAGTATCTTGAAGCTTTAACCCTGTGCACAATGTGTGCTGAGAGCTAAGAGAGTAGCTGACATATTTCATATCAGCAGCAATATTGAATAGAAAGCTAAAGTTATCATAGCAGGAGCAATACTGAAGAAGAGTGCATGAAAGGGAGAGTTAAGAGAGGGCTGTGAAGATAGAGGAAGACAGAGCTAAAACAATATACAGAGACATGTACTGTTTGGGTATCTCTGTATTGCAGCTCTGTGTAATCCATCACAGTGATCCTGGCTGTGTGAGATAGTTATGGTATCTCCTTATTGTGCCCAGCTCTGTGTGTTATCTCTCTGTATTTTACCAAACTCTACCTGCTGTATGGGAATCTCTGTATTGCAGCTCTGTGTAATCCATCACAGTGATCCTGGCTGTGTGAGGTAGTTATGGTATCTCCTTATTGTGCCCAGCTCTGTGTGTTATCTCTCGGTATTTTACCAAACTCTACCTGCTGTATGGGAATCTCTGTATTTCAGCTCTGTGTAATCCATCACAGTGAGCCTGGCTGCGTGGGGGCAGTTATGGTATCTACTTATGCCTCGTTCCCACTCAGCGGATCGGTTCGGGTCGGTTCGGTTCGGTACGGTACGCTATTTTGAGTGTTTCCATTATGAAAGAGGCCCATGCAACCGAACCGTACCACACCTTTCATGGTTCTCCTTCAGATGTAGGGTCAGAAGAAATGTTATGGTACGGTTAAGGCGGATCTACAAGCGCCACACTATACAATCCATTGATTGGCTCACGACAAATAACATGCTAGGCATTTTTTCTAAACCCTGCGTGGCCCCTAAAGGTCTGACTTGCAGTGGAAATGCTCACCTGAATAGGCTGGACCATTCTAAACCTTCCAAAGTGTACCGACCCGAACCGTTCCGCTCAATGGAAACGAGACATTATTGTGCCCAGCTCTGTGCGTTATTTCTCTATATTTTAATCGAATCTACCTGTTGTGCAGGTATCTCTGTCATCTACCTATCTCTGTCTATAGGTAACTTTGTATTGTGCCCAGCTCTGTATATTATATATCTATTTTTTCTCAGCTCTGTTTGTGGTTATTTCTGTATTGTCGTCAAATCTGTGCATTTTATAGATATCTTTTTTGTACTCAGCATGTTTTATTGTATGAGCATCTCTGTATTGTATAAGTATTTACATATGTATAAGGAGGAGTAAAATTCTGGGGGAGAAGACTGCTGCTCCTCCTTCTAAAAAACACCTTCCATTGGGGTCATTTATTAATGTAGTGCAGCAACATTGCATTATTGTAGTGTCGAAACTCACTGCGCTAGCATGGAATGAGGTCTTTTAAATCCTAAAGAGTTTACGTGGTCTGCTGCTGTGATCATTGTGCTCACAGCATATTTACTAAACAGAGGTATGGCTGCTATCAGTTTGCAGAGAAGGTCCACTCATCTTATATAACTGTGAATGCTATTTCACAGACAAGATCGACCAGTTAAGGAAAGAATACCCCATCAGTCCTCTCTCTACTATGAACCTACTATGAACCTGACTTGGACAATGCCTCTCCTGCCCTTCAGGCCTTCTCCCCAGTTGCTGAACAGATGGTTTGTGTGCTTCTACTTTCCTCTTGCCCCGCCACTTGTTCCCTTTATCCCATTCCCCCTCACATTATCAGATCTCTCTCCCTTGCCTTGTGCCATCCTTAGGAAATAACTTCTCTCTCTTCTGGCATCGTCTCCACTCACCTTAAACTTCTATTGTTGTACCCATCATAATTAAAACAATATATTGACTCTTCTAACTACTGTCCCATATCTGTACTTCCTTTCTCCTCAAAGATTAATTCTAATTCTTCTAGACTTCACTGCTGCCTTTGACACTGTCCTATCATGGTCGTTTTTTCTGCCTCTCCCAACATTTATTCAAGGTCTCCTTTAATGGAAACTCCTGCTCCCCTCATCTTGTCTCAGTTGGAGTCTCCCAATGATCTGTTGTCAGTACCTTTTTTATTTGTCAGGAATAGGTAACCCATACATGCAGAGGCCAGGAAAATGGAATGTAAATAAACAATATAGAAAAGCAAAGATATGTATTACCTGTCCTTAGAGTGGCCGGGCTTAAAATACTCCTGCAAGTAGGTAAAGCAGAGTCAGGGACAGGCCAACGTGGAGGAATATAGAATGATAAAGTGAGCCAAGGTCAACGAATACATATAATCAGAGTAGGTAAACTATGCTGGGTCAATAACAGGAAACTACCACAATCAGATAAACACACTCTCTGGTAGCAAGAACAATGACAAGGCACAAACTGATCAGAAGAAGGGAAATATATATATGGTGTGATTGAAAACTATTGGCCATCATAATTTCTGCAGCTCCAAAATACACGGTTTGGGAAGAAAGAGCAGGGGGCATCATGGGAGTGATGAAGCTGCTGCATGGTGTCCCCCTGAGTAGGAGGATGTTGGGATGAAATAGTGAATTAGTGAGTCTGTAGTTTTTTTTATGTATTAATTATGATTATTATTTAAATTGTATTTTCATTTCTATAGAGGAGCCATCTGCTTTGCAAAACATCTTTCAGGCAATTATGCAAAAGTGTGCATAAATATGGAACAGACAAAGGTGCAGAGGCGGCGTGCAAATTAATGTAAGGAACGAGGAACATAATTATGAAGAAAGGATAGTCATTTTAAAATAGTATATATTGGACAAATATGATAAAATTCTACACTTATAGACAAGACCAATGTATGCATATAGCTGGGGACCTGTTCACTAAAAGAAACAGAGGTAATACCTTTAGACTTGAGGAAAGAAGATTTCACCTATTGTATTTTTTACAATAAGTAAAATTAATTGACTAGAGAGGTTGTGCAAGTTAGCAGGATATATATATATTATTGTGATAGAAATTTGGACATTATATGTAAGGAATAAATCTGGTTGACTAGAAGGAGTACTCCACTGATTTGAGGCACAACTGTTAAACACAGATTCATTTGTCCTTATTTTTTATTGATGTACGAGTCAGTTTTGTATGAAATACAGAACTTGATGGATTCAAGTCTTTTACACACCCTGGTGAAGAGATTGTATAGAAAAATCACACTATTCCATGAGTGTCCTAAAACTAACCTACCCAGTGTTTACATATATGGAAAAGAACAACTTGAAACACGTGTAAGATAAGGGTTTCTCAAACTTAATTCTTTTTATACTCACCTGCATCACTCTGATGACTTCCTCACATTTTATCATTTTAGGAGCTTTGGTTATTCGATTCCATTAACCACATCACTACTAAGTGGTTTGCGGAAAAAACTGCCATCAGAATCAGAGTATTTTAGGTGTCCTGGAAATTAATGTTTGCACGTATTTTTCATTTCGTTAAGCTTAAGTAGCATATCGTTTAATGAAACCAAAGATGAAAATTTTGGTAGGATGGACAAACTTAAAAAAAAACATTTATTGAATAATGAAGTAGCCGATACATTAGGAGGAATGAGGCATGATAGTGTGGGGATGTAGACTAAGGAGGAGAGTGGGGATGACTGTGTGTGTGGGGAGGCTGTGTTTCTGTATCCAGTCGCCCAACACATTGTATGGAATTATTATTTTTTTGCTCCCCCACCTGATCGTCTTATGGGTATGGACTGGGGGCAGTTATTCATTTACCTGGTGGTCCAGTTTACTCCCTAGGGGTCTGGTGGCTTTAGAAGCAGGTCTGCACCCCTATCTGGGTGCAGACCACTGTCAATGCTTCCTTCTGGTTTCTGACTGGGAGGGAGCATCAGTAGTGATTTGCACCATGGTGGGGGTGCAGACAGTAAAAGCAGGGCTGGGTTGGGAGATCTGTAGGGACTCCAAAAGTGTGCAAATTGCAAACAAAGTCATTTGCATAAAACAAATTTTCTTTGCAATGTTAAAAATTGGATATATACAGGGTGTGGGTGTTGTGGATACACCAGTTTAGTAGTGAAGGGGTTTAAACAATAAAACAGAAACCAAAGAAACAAAACAGACAAATAAACAAACAAGCATGAAAAATAAAAATAATTTTATTCAGTTAGAATTTAAAATGAAAATTACAAAATTTTCAAGTCGGTAACTTTCTAGACACATAGCTGGACACAGCCCTTCTGAGATATATTAGAATAAGGGTATGATATGCACAAATAATTCTCAGCTGACTTCTTTTTAGCATTTGATTAGACTGTTTTCTGGGTCAGATTAATAATTCATGAGATATTTTAGTGTAAGAATAGTTTTAGTGCTTGTCATCTTGTGTCACTTTTAGGTATCTGGTCCCATGATGGGAAGCGCACCAGACACATCATGCTCTATTGAAGAAGAATTATTTGACAAAAAAAAAAGTACTCAATTATTTGTTGCATTGTGAACTAAAAGAAAAAGAACAAAAAATGTACAGAACATATCTCTCAGTGATATGGAGAATTCAGTGAACCAAATAATCTCAAATTCTTCAAATGATTGATTCTGAATCTTTTTTAGTAGACACAATTCCAACATCATCATGCCAATCAAAAGGAAACGGCTGCTGTAACATGCAAGAGATGAAGCTTGCAAAAAGAATATATTGTTGTTAAAAATAGATGAATGGCAGAATTGGAGAAAAAAAAAAATATGGAAATAATAATGTATATATCAGTCTGCACTCCAGTGGTCTGAATACTAAAACCAGACTATGCTAGTGAAGCATCTCTGCTTAGAAAATCTGAAAATACAAATCCTAGATGTATACTTTCGTATAGTTGTATGTATTGTAGTCATAGTTCACATTACAATAGAACCTTATGGGTAGATGACATAATTATCAATGGCATGTTTCAACAGAACTCCATAGAATATCCAGGTAAGACCTGTTCATGCAGATAAATTAAAAACATGCTCCACTTTGGATTATGGTGACCTTGATAATTATTTGAGCACCTTAAAGAGACACTCTGGGAACCAACTCAACCTTGCTGCATCAGAGCTTAAAAATGTGCTGCAACTTTTATATGCCACAATCGTTATACTTTAAGGTTGCATTTAGGTTATCACCCAAGATGAAAGACCTGGGTCGCCAGAGATGCCTTTATAAAAGAAGGAGGTAGGTTCCAGGGGCATAGTTCAAGCCACAAGATCTGTGCTTTGGTAAAGCCACAGTCATCTTCTTTGTCCTCTCAGTGACTTCTCTGATGAGGACAAAAGAGGAATCTCCTTTTATAAGGCACAGTTTGCTAAATCTCTATTGTCAGCAAATTATGGGGAATCAGATTTGCAAATTCTGGACTGACTGAATTCTAGAAGGTTTTATCACCTTAGCACATTAGTTAAAGGATCGCTTACTGAATCACTCACTGTATGAGCATAGATGACAAATGTGATTGAGTTATTTATTGTAATCACCAACCAAGCACTATATTGAACCTATGCATTGGCTTTTGAATTTTTATTGTAAATTGCAAATGTATTTTAAACACATACCTTCTCTATTAAATCGCACTTTTAAAATTATTATTAAATGTATATATAATAATACCACCCTATGATATTCAGCATGATCACTGTGCTTCCTATAGCATAAAATAATCTCTAGATTCTAGCAATTATTCTATATTTTATTTTATTTGTTAACAATTGCATAGCACTAAATACACGACAATAGGATAGTTGGTAAGGTTGTTCAATTTAGGTTTTTCCTAATTCCCAATTAACTGATTTTGTAATTAGATTGTAATTTCTTTACACCTTACACTTTAATGAATAACTTCTCAAAGGGACACTCCACTTCCCAAATAAATAAAAAAAATATATATATAAAAAACAAACTGTTTTGTAGATATACCTCATGAACACATTTATAAAAGTGTCAATTTCTATTGCAATCTGCACTTCTTGTAAAATTAAAAATGAGGGCACACTCTTCACACATAAATCACTTCAGTTAGCTGAAGTGCTTTAGGGGTCTGGAATGTCCCTGGGCATCCTGAATTGTCTGTGTTTGGTGATTAAAAGCAAGATATGTATAGCATTTATATGTAAATAACTGTAAAATGATGTTTCCTCTGATAGATTTGAAGCAAAACTTCAAGGTATGGATTGCCAGTGGGAGCTGTGATTATTACATGATTCAAGGCAATGTTGTATAGGTTGTTATATCAGTAGTAACTTTAATGGAATTATGTGAAGTTGTTGTAGTTGTCTACTATGGTCACTGAAATATTGACCTAAACAGCATTACAACAATTTTCTGACCATAAACTGCAGACATAACTGTAATCTGTGTACTGCTGAAAAATGGTATCAGGTTGAAAATGAATTACTTGTTACTTTTTAAGCACATGAAGCTGTAAAATCTACTAGTTAAAAAGATCACTATAGGGTCAGGAACACAAGCATGTATTCCTGACCCTATAGTGCTAAACCCACCATTTAGGTGCCCCCCTATAAAAGTTTAAAACACACCTTATTTCTCGCTCTGCACTGGTATGCCGGCGCTGACTCCGCCCCCTTTGTGACATAATCAACATGGCCGAATTTTAGCCAATCACATGCTTTCCCAAAAGGGGAACATGGCTATTTTGGCCAATCAGGTCCTCCTCCTAGAGATGCATTGAATCAAAGCATCTCTATGAGGAAAATTCAGCATCTCCATGCAGAGCGTGGGGACGCTGAACGGCAGGCAGGAAGCCCCTCCAGTGGCCATCTAAGGAGTGGCCACTTGGAGGCGTCCCTTTTCTTTGAAAAGGCAGTGTTTACATGAAAATGCCTGAAGGGAGCTATTATACTCACCAGAACAAATACATTAAGCTGTGGTTGTTCTGGTGACTATAGTGTCCCTTTAACCACTACTACACTTTAACTCTCCCAGTCCAATAGTTTAGATTCTACAGAGAAAAATGTAAGCTTCTTGAATTGGCTTGATTTCTTCGTAACTTGGGTAAAACTGAAAGTATAATGTGAATTTTTATTTTATTTATATTGCATATTTTAGTGTACTAAAATAAATAATTGTAGCAATTCAATCTATAAGTGAAACTTTAACATTGGATGTTGCAAGCATCAGCGACCAAGGATTCCATACACATATTAGAGAATACATCAATGTCCTTGTCAAATCTGCACATTTCACAGTTTCCCGAGTAATACCCATGTCTGTGCGTTCTTATGCTAGTTGTCATATAACAAGATCATCAACGGTGGCTGCATTACTTTTCCTTTGGAGGGAGACATTATGTCCCGACAGGGCATTAGATCAGGAGTTTATGTTGAATACGTACGCGGATCAGGAACAGCATTAAAACCACTGACAGGTGAAGTGAATAACATTGATTATATTGTTACAATGGCACGTGCCAAGGGGTGTGACATATTAGGCAGCAAGTGAACAGTCAGTTCCTGAATTTCATGTGTTGAAATAAATTTGACATTGGTTAAATTGTGATGGCTATACAACTGTGTCAGAGCATCTCCAGAATGGCAAGTCTTGTGAGGTGTTCCCAGTATGCAGTGCTTAGTATCTACCTAAAGTGGTGCAAGAAAGGACAACCGGTGAACTGGTGTCAGGGCAATGGGCTCCTAAGGTTTATTGATGCAAGCGGGGAGCAAGGGCTACCCCATCTGGTCTGATCACACATAAAAGTCACTGTAGCTCAAATTGCTGGAAAACATAATGCTGGCCAAGCTAGAAAGGTGTCAGAACACAAAGTGCATCACATTTTGCTGCATATGGAGCTGCATAGACGTAGACCAGTCAGTGTGTCCATGATTACCTCCACCATCAATGGGGATGTGAGTGTCAGAACTAGACCATAGAGCAAAGGAGGAAGGTAGCCTGGTCTGATGAATCATGTTTTCTTTTAGATCAGGTGCACATGTGGTGTTTACCTGGGAAAGAGATGGCAGCATAATCCACTAAGGGAATATGACAGGCCAGCAGAGGCAGTGTTATGTTATAGGCAATATTCTTCTGGGAAACCTTGGATCCTGACATTTATGTGGATTTTACTTTGACACGTACCACCTACCTAGAGATTGTTCCAGATTATGTACATCCCTTCATGGCAATGGTGTTCTCTAACGCCAGTTGCCATCAGTAAGATAATGAATTCTGCAACACTGCACAAATTGTTCAGGAATGGTTTGAGGAACATGACAAAGAGTTTAAGGTGTTGCCTTGGCCTCTAAATTCCCCAGATATCAATCCAATTGAGCAGCTGTGTGATGTGCTGGACCAACAAATTCGATCCATGGAGTCCCCACCTCGCAACTTGCAGGACTTAAAGGATCTGCTGCAAATGTCTTGGTGCCCGATACCACAGGGCACATTCAGAGGTCTTGTGGAGTACATTCCTTGAGGCATCATGGTTGTTTTGGCAGCACACGGAGGACCTACACGATATTAGGCAGGCGGGTTTAATGTTGTGGCTGATCAGTGTATATACAGAAGTCAAGTGGAAATTGAGCATGTTTTAGCAACTGTAGGTTAAAACACCTGTGCCCAATAGCATACTAAGAGGGACGGCAGTCTGCCCTGGGTGCCAGTCATTGGGGAGCTGCTAATGTCCGTCAAACCTCCGGGCCGGTGCGTGGCCACCTATAACACACTGGCCCGGAGGGCGCACAGTACCATTGCAGGGTGACCATCAGGAGGGGAAGTGCTCCCCTGCTGCTTGTCACAGAATGTAGTGTGACTGGGCAGCACACCGCGGTAAAGGATATTCTGTCCCTCTACCTGCTTTGAGAGGAAGTGCTCTCAAAGAGCACTGAACTGCTTTATACCATACAAGGGAGAGTGAACAGAAGTTCCTCCTCTGTGGTCTGTGGCTTGGCCACGCTATACAGGAGGTGCAGGAGGAGGCTGGTGGGGTGTAAATGGGACACATGGAGAGGCTGGGTAGGGGGGAAATCGGACACATGGAGGAGCTGGTAGGGGGAAAATGGGACACATGAAGAGGCTGGGAAGGGGGGAAATCGGACACATGGAGGAGCTGGTAGGGGGAAAATGGGACACATGGAGAGGCTGGGAAGGGGGGAAATCAGACACATGGAGGAGCTGGTAGGGGGGAAATGGGACACATGGAGAGGCTGGGAAGGGGGGAAATCGGACACATGGAGGAGCTGGTAGGGGGGAAATGGGACACATGGAGAGGCTGTGGAGAGGGATGAATGAGACACATGGAGGGGATGAATTTGATGCATTGGAGGGTCTGATGGTCTGGATGGGTAAATGAGACACATGGAGGGACTGAGGGTTAATGAGACACATGGATTGGCTGGGTGTAAATAAGACATGGAGGGGCCGGGGGTTGATTGGGACACATGGAGAGGCTGGGGAAATTGGGACACATGGAGGGGCTGCAGGTAATGAGACACATGGAGGGGCTGGGGTAATGAGACACATGGAGGGAATGGGGGTAATGAAACACATGGAGGGAATGGGGGTAATGAAACACATAGAGGGGCACAAAGAGACACAGAAGGGTCACACGAGACATACAGAGGGACTGGGGTCAAACAGACACACACAAGAGCTGTGGGGACAAAAAGACACACAGAGGGGTTGGGGGCACAATAAGATGCACACACATTGTAGTCTTTAATGGGGTCTTGAGGTGACTCCTTCCAACAACAGTTTATAAATGTTTGCAAGTGTGCAATAAACATTTTTGACAACAAACAATAACAATTGCAGGTGTTTTTTATTTAATTATAAAGTTGGGGGGGACGGGCAAGGTGGCAAATACAGGGTCTGCCCTGGGTGCCAAATGCTCCAGGTATGCCCCTGTCTGTGGATAAATGTAGTTAGATAGGAATGAGTGAGTTACGGAAGAAGCGTGTATAATGGACTAAGGATGTGCAATGGAAGAAGCTTATAAAAAGGGGGCATGGGTGGGTAGAAGAAGGAGCGCAAATAAATGGGGTACAGATAGCAAAGGAAGGGGCATATAGAAAGAGGGAATTAAATTGTACAGCAAGGGGCAGGGATGAGGAGAGATGACACGTATAGGGAGATGGATTGTATATACACTCCCTGTATTCGCACACTGCACTCGTATCTATCCCTTCATTCACACACATAAAATTCACAAATAAACCAATACATTCACACACAAAAACTCCACACAAACATATCCCTACCAGTGTTAATTTTGTCGATTAACAATTTTAGCCAGATTTTAGTCAACTAAAATTTTCAAGATTTAGTCGACTAAAACCAGACTAAAAATAAAATAATTCAGATGACTAAAATATAACTAAAACTAAAATGACTTTTTAGTTAACAAAAAACTATGACTAAAACTAAATTGAAATTTGCCGCCAAAATTAACACTGTGAGGGAGCCACAGAGGGGCTGGGGAAGGGGCAAAAGAGAAAGATAGAGGCTTTTACTAAACCGATTAGTCTACTAGAGATTTAGTCAACTAAAACTAAATTAAAACTAAAACAATTCAGATGACTAAAATGCAACTAAAACTTAAATGGTGTTTTAGTCAAAAGACTATGATTAAAATTAAATTGAAATTTGCCGCCAAAATTAACACTGATCCCTACATGTATAAACACACTTGCACTTCACATACACATGCCTGCATTCAAAGACACCTCATTCTGTGAATATAACATGTATTTAAACTAAAATGCTCTTCGCATGCATTTTAAAGTGGCAAGTATATTTTAAAACCACCAGAAAGATAACTCAGTGTTTAGTTAGTGTATCCACCTTCCAAACCCTAAGTTAGAGTGCAGTGCTCTATAAGTATTTAATTTAAAAAAGCACTTACCCCTCAATATTGATTGGGGTTATACATGCACATAAATAAGAGAAAACATAAATAGTGTGGTATTGTACATTAATATAAAGTGCAATTTGTGCAGTGAGTGAAAACAAACTCACATTTTTTTAGAGCCTCTTCTAAGGGGATAGGCTCTAAACACTTTATCTTCCGTGCCTTTAAGGTGGCAAATGTAACCCTTTTGTATTGATGTATCATTTATTTCTCACAAAGGTTCGTATATTGGAGGAAAAAATGAAAACATATAAAGAAAAGGAGACTTCTGGGTGTAGAATTTCAGATTCTGGTATTAAGTAATCCAAATTAGGTAAAATAAGTGCTCACCTTATTCAGAGCCTTTTGGTAACTGGCACTAAGAAGGAAGATGTTGTGTCTATTTGTAGCGTGACACTACCGTCTCCGGAACCGGAATACAATATGGAGATGAGGATACATAGCTTTGTAGAGAATGTATTTCCAAATAGGTTGAAGAAACACTATTGTCACCTAAATGACTTTAGCTAAATAAAACAGTTTTAGTGTATAGATCATTCCCTTGCAATTTCACTGCTCAATTCACTGTCATTTAGGAGTTAACCCCTTAAGGACCGGCCTGTTTTTGCGATGTTTGTACGTTAAGGACCAGAGCAGTTTTAACACTTTTGTGGTGTTTGTGTTTAGCTGTAATTTTCCGCTCTCTCATTTACGGTTCCCATACAAGTTATATATTGTTTTTTTCACGACAAGAAGGGCTTTCTTTACATACCATTATTTGTATTATGTCATATATTGTATTTAACAAAAAATAATAAAATATGGTGAAAAACAAACAAACATGTTTTTGGACTTTTACTTGAAAAATCTTTTACTTATCTACAAAAGCTAATGAAAAAAACTGCTAAATAGATTCAAAATTTTGTCCCGAGTTTAAAAACACCCAGTGTTTACATGCATTATTGCTTTTTTTTGCAAGTTATAGGCCTATAAATACAAGTAGGAAATTGCTGTTTCAATATATATATATTTTAAATGTATCAATAGTGACATTGTAACACCGTTATCTGTCATAAATCCCCGAAACACACCTAACATGTACATATTTTTTTAAAGTAGACAACCCAAGGTATTCAAAATGGGGTATGTCCAGTCTTTTTTAGTAGCCACCTAGTCACAAACACTGGCCAAAGTTAGCATTTATATTTGTTTGTGTGTTAAAAATGCAAAAAACGCTAACTTTGGCCGGTGTTTGTGACTAAGTGGCTACTAAAAAAGGCTGAACATACCCCATTTGCAATACCTTGGGTTGTCTTCTTTTGCAAATGATATGCCATCATGGGGCTAATTCTCATGCCTTGGCTACCATACGCTCTTTTTAGGCTTACTAACCAATCTGACAAATTTCAATAAAAAAAAAAAAGTAAAATCAAGTCTTAAATTTGACCCTGTAACTTTCACAAACACTATAAAACCTCTACATGTGGGGTACTGTTATACTCAGGAGACTTCGCTGAACACAAATATTAGTGTATCAGAACAGTAAAATATATCACAGCAATAATATCCTCAGTGAAAGAGCTGTTTGTGTGTGAAAAATGCAAAAAACTTCACTTTCACTGACAATATCATCGCTGTGATATGTTTTACTGTTTTGAAACACTAATATTTGTGTCCAGCGAAGTCTCCCGAGTAAAACAGTACCCCTATGTACAGGATTTAGGGTGTCATAGAAAGTTACAGGGTTAAACACAGTGCTAGCAAATTAAATTATCTGGACTTTTGGCCTGGGTTGGCAGGCAGGTCCCTCAAATTGCAATCATTAAAATTACTTAATTAGGTAAAAATATTACATAAATACGCACGTATAATTTTAATATATATACATATTTATATATTTGACGTCTACGTGTATATTTATGAAATTATGTAATTATGTATGTGGACATATGTATATTTCATATTATTTTTATTTATTTATACATAGATATATATATATCATTACATTCTAAGTGTATTTTGATATAAATATATATATAGCAATATCAAAATACTGTTAGAATAAAATTGCATATATATATATATATATATATATATAATTTTTTTTAATTATTAAAAATTATTTTTATTTTTCGTTATTTATTTTTATTAACATATTATTTGTATTTTATTATAATATATATACCATATATATAGTTATTATATATATTGTATATATTCATGTGTAATTTAAATATAAGTGTATTTTTATATTAAGATACGTATATATAAATATAAAAATACACTTAGTATGACATTATTTATATGATATATATACATATATTATATATAGGTATATATAGATATAATACATGTATATATATCATATATATACACATATTATAATTTTTTTTACACTGATTGATTTTATTTCACTTTGTTTTATGATTTTTCACTTGCAGGGAGACTGCCTGTCATGCACAGACAGTCCCCCTGCAGGCAGACACATGGACCCCTATTGCGGTCATGTGATCGAGTGATCACATGGATGTGGGGTCCTGATCTGCCGAGGGGGGGACTGCTGGGAGAGCTGATCACCGCCGTGGGACCGACGGCGATCAGGTAAGTAGCCCCAGACCGTTATGACGGTTCAGGACCGTCAGCGGTCCAAACGCACGTTTTACCGCTGACGGTCCTGAACCGTCAGCGGTCCTGAAGGGGTTAAATCACTTTGTTTCTGTTTATGCAGCCCTAGCCACACCTCCCCTGGCCTCCACTGACAGAGCCTGCATGAAAAAAAAACTGTTTTAACTTTCAAACAGATGTAATTTACCTAAATCTCTAAATTGAACTTTAATCACATACAGGAGGCTCTTGCAGGGTCTAGCAAGCTATTAACATAGCAGGGGATAAGAAAATCTTAATTCAACAGAACTTGCAATAAAGAAAGCCTGAATAGGGCTCTCTTTACCGGAAGTGTTTATGGAAGGCTGTGCAAGTCACATGCAGGGAGGTGTGACTAGGGTTCATAAACAAAGGGATTTAACACCTAAATGGCAGAGGATTGAGCAGTGAGGCTGCAGGGGCATGTTCTGTACACCAAAACTGCTTCATTAAGCTAAAGTTGTTGTGATGACTATAGTGTCCCTTTAAAATTAATTACAATAATATAAAATACAAGTAAAATACAAAATAAAATAAAAGGTCTTCTATATCCTCTGTTATAACAAGACGCATTTCGCCCGTGGTTTCGGCTTTCTCAATTGGTATTTCTCCATATCCCACTGTTCATCTTTAAGGTTTTCAAATTCCCCGCCTCTTCTGTGTCAATCCTAGTGCGGTTTCCCAGGTGTCTTGGATTCGAATGAGATGTTGGTTCGTCAATTAACTTCATACTGAAATCGTCCCACGCTCCTATCGAGCATTGCGTCATTTCTGGTTTACTTTTGTGGGCTACTGCGCCCAGGATGCACTCGGTACATGGCAAGTCTCACATCACTTCCGTTCATTACTTACTTGAAAACTACCATCCCCATAGTGCACCTGGTGTACTGTGGCGTCGTGTCACTTCCGGATCCAAATCCTTCTCCTTGTGTCAATTTTGAAGTCCCATGTATTGTCACTCATAGGGTAAAAAACAGTAAATGAGAATTTGTGTAAATTACAAATGTTTATCATTGATCATTATTTCACTAAATAAAATAAAATAATTAAACGTTTTATATTTAAGAACATTCCAACAATTCACATTTATAGAAAAATACTAAAATATATAAGATATGATATACTCAATTATGATAAATATATGTATATGTATGTTCTTTTTCCCATACATATACACATATGTCTATGTTTAAATGTCAGTGCATTTAAAGCTTGGCTAGTAGTTGATGACTTGTAATTTTGAGCCCTGATATAATATAAATCATGTCTATACTCATTAGCAATCTCATTTTGCACTTGTTAAACCAATATTAAAGTTAAAGTATACTTAAAATCATTTAATTTTGAGCAAAGTTATCCTAATTTTAATCTTTTCTGAAATAAATTAAGAAATGTAAAGAGAAGGAGATGTGATATTGCAATTTTAAATAAATATATCCATCTTTTAATGTCTCCATGGGAACATCTTTGCTGTCTTCTCTGATTATTGTTGCTTTTCATATTTCAGAATTTCTTATATTAGACACATTTAAAAGTCAGTGTCTGGCAGCATTGACACAGAGCTTTGTTTGGTACAATAACAGTAAGGTTCATTCATCTGTTTCTATTAATACAGAGTTCCAAGAACAGACAGTTTAAAGTGGATCAGTCAAGCTTTTTTGTTCTGCATAATAAAATTGTTCTCCTCATTCCTTCTTTATGTTGTGATTATTTTTCATTATTGTTGTGTAAATATTGGGACAATTTTGTTTAGGAAATTATATTCCTGATATTAATCAATGATAGTATCTGATTGTGAACCCTTTCATTAACTCCTCCACAACTGCAGATGTATAGAATATGTTGGATCAAGTTTATTACTCGGATCTCCCCATTCACATCACGCCACAGAGATCGAAGGCCAATTTCCTTGTAAATTTGTTGATGGCTATTTGGAGCAGATACAAGCCGAATGTCTCAAGATTACTCAAGTAAGGTGCACAGTTTAGTAGAAGGAGCCCACAATGCAGCAGGAGGCGGATAGCACAATACCAGGGTGGCAGTACAAATAAGGGTCAGATTAAAGTGTTGTCAGGAAAGCTGAAGGTCAGGCAGCACAGGGTCTAATACGAATAAACAGGCAACGGTCAAATGCCACAGATCAAATGAGCCATGACTAAAGATGTGAACACTACCAGGAGCACAGTATAACTGAGCAAGGAGTGACAGGAGGAATGCTGTTAATTAGGGAGGAAGAGGCATGCCCTTCCAAAATCACCTCCACGTCACACACATCCCCTGCTCTGGTTTAACCCCTTTCCCTTTAAGAAGACCAGTCCAGCATACATGTGCCTAAGGAGGCTGGTCCTACTCAAATCTCCACTTGTTTGACATACCAAGGCAAAGGGAGCCTTCTCCTCATATTCATGGTTGCGAACGGCATGCAACACTTGGAGGAAAAGACCTTCTGCCAACCTGCGATGGTGAACAGACTGGATGAGAAGACCAGGGAGGTGTATGTCAGTGTGGCACCTCCTGGAAGAGAGGGGAAATGTGGCAAGGGAGTGGGAGGTAAGAAAGTAGGAGAGCTGGAGCCTGACACGAACAGCCTTCACACAACTCACAATACATAACTTGAGGGTTGGCTGAGTCATGTCAGCCATGAATCAAGCCATGAATCCAGTTAAACAGTAGGAGAAGATATTTAATATTGTTATAGTATGCCCAGGAAGACAGGCCCACATTGCAAGGACTGCAGTAGGAGTTGGTCACGTCAACAGCCCATAATACAGAAGTAGTGCAAAGTACTGTTAGGTTTGCCACATCTCTGCAGTTCCTGTTATAACTGAAACATCAGATGACATCCCAAAAGCTTTACTCCCTTGGGAAACAAAATTCTAGGTAGATCCAGTGACGTGATCTTGACAATAAGTAGTGTGGAGGCCTGGAGTGTAGCATGTTGTAACATAACTATGGTGTATAACAAAAAACAAGGTGATGGGAGAAATACGAGATATTCTTAGTGTATACAACAAGGTGATGGGAGAAATAAGAGGTATTCTTAGTGTATTATAGCTAAACTTATGTCTTCTATGAATGCTGCGTCTAATATCCCCGTGGAGGTAGGAAAACAATACAGCAAGTAATAGCTAGCTTAGGAATAAGAATCAACAAAGTGATTTAACAAAGCACCCTGTGTTTTACAGCCTAGCCTTGAAAAATATAGCCAATTTTAAAACACTTTTATTGTGCCCAGACTTAAGAATTAGATAAGGGTCTTTATATCAATAATTTAACAAGATGGTTCAAGTCAGTTTAAAACTTTAAAAGGAGATTTGATTTTGAATTAAACTTCCTTCCTAATTCACATTGTAAATAGCAAATCCCTATAGTTTTTGAGGATATTTATGGAGATTAATTGTTATTAATTATTTTAATTGATATAATTTGCTTATATTTACCGATAGATGTTCTGGATTTTTCTGGAGTTGGAAGTGTTTCCAAGAATAGAGTATAGATAGAAATTCTAAGAACTTTTCCCTGGTAGAGATAGGTTAGATGTACAGATAAGCAAAAAGTAAGAAGTAATTCTTCAGATGTTATAGTCAAGATTGTTTCAAGATGTCTGCTAGATTGTCAGATGTCAAGGATTTCAAGAGTTCGTCCTCCTTCTCCTTGTTTTTTTTTCTCTTTTATCCTCCTTTTTACATGGGGTTATATGGCATTCCTTATCTGTTAACCTTCTGACCTGGTCCAATGGAAATCTTGGTGCAAGTCTTATGTTAATAGCTGTTGACGTCATTTTTGACATATATTTCTATATGTTTCAAACAGCAGATGGAGCTGTTGGATTACGTCAGGATTTTTACCAGCTATTATCATATATAGGATTAACTCTTGTTTAGGACAATTTTGGAATGTTTAATTTCAAGATTATTTTTAGTCAGTGTTTTTCCTTTCTCAATTTGGATGTTTCGATATATGTATTTGTTGTTAACTAAGAATATATCACACTATATTACTATTTTGTATATAACTAAACGTAATTATATACCTAAAGCAATATGTGTGTGTGTGTTTGAATTAACAAATACTTATTTCGCTCTTATCTTTGTTCTTATGTTTATTGACACATATGTATTCACTTTGTCTGGCTCTTTAAGCTAGGCTGACAAGGCCAAACTTTGAGAAAAAATCGTATTTCTTCGTTTTAAGCATCTCGTGGCATATCAGCTAAATTGCATTTTTGCCATTATGCATGTATTAGTTTTATCCCTCAATACATACGTATTTCCTTTCCTACACAATATCTCTGACAAGTTCTGTTATCTCTCTACTGATCCTACAGTAACAACAAAGAGTTATATATTATTTGGTTGATATTTCTCATCCAATCCTGAACCTCACAATATTTGCTATGGAAACTCTGGATATTCTAGGAAACCTTACCCATTGGGATTTGGGCACATATATAGTTAATTTCCATTGTAAACTTCATAGAAACAGAAAAAAGGAAAAAAGAATAAGCCAAAATCTTCTCACGTAAATGAGGAGAGGACTCCCTGGATATATACCAGTATCTAAAGTAATGGTGTGATCTCTGTGGTGGAGACAAATGTAACAAAAAACTTAACTTAGAAGCAAAATGGCTATATACATAAATTCCTTAGCCTTTTAAGACTATTCCTATATTAGATGAAACAAGTCTACCACACAGTATACATGACTGGCTTAATTGTTGGTAAAAAGTAGGTCCAGTGTATGGTAGATTCTGTATGCATAGTAGTCAGATTTGAGCAAAGATCATCACAGTATGTATATCAAATGAATATACAAAGTAATCATGCCAACAGTATTGATAATACTAGCATGTGTTACTTCTGATGTTGTGATGGTACTTGCAGGACAGTACCAACATATGTGGAATAATATACATCTGTCAAGTGCTGTGCTTAATACAGAGTCAAAGGGTGTGTTTACTCAGCATGGCTGGTCTTCGCATCGACTGGTAAGAAGAGGATATAAGGAGGAAAATTGTAGTAAGCCTCTCTCCCTCTTCTATAATTTCATAGAAACATAGAATGTGATTGCAGATAAGAACCATTCGGCCCATCTAGTCTGCCCAATTTTTCTAAATACTTTAATTAATCCCTGGCCTTATCTTAAGTCTAAGTTAGCCTTATGCCTTCCCCCGCATGCTTAAACTCCTTTAAACTCCTTTACTGTGTTAACCTCTACCACTTCAGCTACCCACTACCCTCTCAGTAAAATAATACTTCCTGAAATAATTTTGAAACTTTTACCCCTCTAATTTAAGACTATGTCCATTTATTGTGGCGGTTTTTTATAGTGGAGACTGATGAAAAATATGAATTAAATTACTAGCTCATAGTAATAGTAGTAAATAATATTTTCACTGAATGGGTAGATTAGTGATCATGTGAGTGTACGTTAAGTCACAGACACACATTCTCACTAATCCTTCATAAAAGACCACCATGTCACTACAAGCTGTACTTCTTTTGTGAAAAATAAATAAATAATATGAATAGAAAAAACCTGGCTTAAAAAATAATCTATAAATACTTTTTGCTAATTTCGCTATTCCTTAGAAATATTAGTGCTATGAAAAATCCTCATAGATGCTCTGCTTTACACAGGGATTTTTTGTAGCTTGAAATTTTTTTTAAATATTCACTAAAATAGAATAGTTAAAATAAAAATCTCTGGATTTTGTAATTTAATCTGAATTTCGTTATTCGCTCACTGATTTGGAAAATAACTCCCAAAATTATTTAACATATGGATAAGTAAATAATGCATGTGAATTTCCTCATTCACAAGCTGTTTTAGTATTTTCAGACTCACGTTTTATATTCACATGTTGCTGAATTTAACACATCATGCTATTGTTTCAATTTCAATTTCATGCTATGCTAAATTGCACTGTAACCAATTCGTATCCAATTGTAGGCTGACAATCATCTTTACTTTTCACTATGCCGTAGTTGGATTCATATCAAAGCTGTTCATTTTAACATTCTTTTTAAACAATCATTTTTTTTTTTATGTTCATGCTTTCCGAATTAAAGATAGAAGATAATTCCCATACAAAACTTCCAGCATCTGAATGCTTCTTGACTTCAAATAGAATTTTCGCCTCGAATGGTTCTATATAAGAGTGAAATGCAGGCCGCTATTAAAAACATGATGTGGTGATTTGTAAGGAATGGCAGACATGCAAAAGATATGTTTAGATTCTATAACAAGTTGGTTTGTTTGTTTTGTGATTTGTGGTTCCGCCCATAGCGCCCCTCAAAAAAGATGATTTATGGGAAAGAAAGAAAGAAAGTTAAAATAAACAAGCCGGACCAAACGCTGGAAATACATAATCGATTGCTAAAAAGTAACCAAATGCTCAAAACCCGAATATTAAATTAGCTTCAGTAAAAAGGCACAAAAATGAGCCACTGTCCTGAAAAAAAATCTGGACAGATAAATGTTATACATATATATATAAATATATATATATATATAGCAGTACAGTAATACTTATGTGGCTGATACTTGCTCTATTTTGGATTGTCCTTTATAAATCATTTGCATGGATGAAATTCAGACAAGTGGAAATGTTGCTTCAATAAAATTGGTTGGCTGAAAATGTTTAATTTTACTTTTGTGGCTGAGTCAATTTAGTTGATAGATAGATAATATGTACATAGAGAGAAAGACAGACAATCAGATAGATGGGTCTATAAACCGACAGAAAGACAGACATTAAAATATTGATATTGATTCAAGCATCACAAAAAAGTGGTCTCCTTTTAAAAAAACGTTGTATTTATGTTGTCTCTTTGCCGTTAATGATAACCCATTTTTTTTTTAATTCTTTATTTTATTCATGCAAATAATTAACAGGCAAGTTTGCTCTGCCACAATAGCTGAAGCAAACCAGATGATACACAGAAAGAAACAATACTATGCATGGAAAGCATTGCACATTTTTAGGGTTAAGTGAACACGATATACATATAATATAGCTTGACATTGTAATCTGCTTGGTTATTGCTTGGATCAGTTAGTGATTGAGCATGCATGGCTCTTTTAAGGCATGTATTAACATTCAGCTTGGGCATGTTATTTCCCTGAAGTCAGTAGGTCTCGTGTGGTGGAGGCCTGTATAGTATCTGCCATCTTGTCCGCGGCTGCCCAACATGCCGTTCGTTTTCCGGTTACTCCTCCATCGCTAGGTAGAGGGCTGTGGGCAGCTGGGACCGGAATTACCCCCACCGGTCCATAGGGGGGGAACGTGGGCCAGATGTCGTTCTGTAGGTTGTCGAGGGCGACGGGGGAGCAGCCGCCTCCCCCGCACCAGCCATGCTGGTAGGCCTCGGACTGTATAGCCAGGTTTTCTGTGGTTGGTGCCTTATGTTTGGTGCCAGCACGTAGACCCTGTCTTCAGTTCCTTGTTGGTGGTCCATTTGGTAGGTTTTATAGTCGATTTCTGGCTATTAAGCATAAGAATTTGCCGCATGGAGCAGGAGCAGCACTGCCTTGCGTCCGTTCAGCTCTGCGGTCAGGCCCCGCCCCCCCAATTTTGATAACAAAATCCACTAATAAACTATTGGGTTAAGTGTATCCTGGTTCTTTTACATGTGGGTCTCTACCAAGCTCAAGTGATGTAGTTTCAGTCATTTACTCTTTTATTCTTATCTAGTGATGTCGCGAACATAAAATTTTCAGTTCGCGAGCGGCGAACGCGAACTTCCGCAAATGTTCGCGAATGGGCGAACCGGGCGAACCGCCATAGACTTCAATGGGCAGGCGAATTTTAAAACCCACAGGGACTCTTTCTGGCCACAATAGTGATGGAAAAGTTGTTTCAAGGGGACTAACACCTGGACTGTGGCATGCCGGAGGGGGATCCATGGCAAAACTCCCATGGAAAATTACATAGTTGATGCAGAGTCTGGTTTTAATCCATAAAGGGCATAAATCGCCTAACATTCCTTAATTGTTTGGAATAACCTGCTTTAAAACATCAGGTATGATGTTGTATCGATCAGGTAGTGTAAGGGTTACGCCCGCTTCACAGTGACAGACCAAACTCCCCGTTTAACGCACCGCAAACAACCGTAAACAGTCCATTTGCACAACCGCAAACTCCCCATTTTCACAAGGTTGGATACCAAGCTAGCCATGTCCTGTTCCTTGTCCTCACTGATGTCATTGAAGGTCTCTTCCTCCACCCAGCCATGTACAACACCAAGGGTCCCCGAAAGGTGACAACAAGCCCCCTGGGACGCCTGCTGTGTTTGGTCTTCCACCTCCTCAAAGCCACCTTCCTCCTCTGACTCCTCTTCTTCAGACTCCTCTCTCTGCGTTGCCTCTCTCTGCGTTATTATAAGGTGTGTTAAGTAGTACTATTCCTATCAGTTTAATCCCTGTTACGTCCCCTATCAGGGGACATGTATATAAGGCATCGATTTTAGGAAGCGGGAGATGTAAAAAGATGCTTGGTCGGTCCTCCTACTTCAAATTTGGGGCACTGCGCGTGCAATGTAATATGCCACCAGATAGGAGTGGTGTGTTAAGTAGTACTATTCCTATCAGTTTAATCCCTGATATGCTGGCACATGTGTCAACTTGCCCAAATGCAATGCCGCCAACAAATTTCTTCCGTTGTCACAAACCACTTTGCCGATCTCCAGTTGGTGCGGAGTCAGCCACTAATCCACCTGTGCGTTCAGGGCAAACAGGAGTGCTGGTCCGGTGTGACTCTCTGCTTTCAGGCAAGTCAATCCCAAGACGGCGTGCCACTGCTGTATCCGGGATATGGAACAGTACCTGGGGAGGTGGGGGGATGCCGTTGATGTGGAGCAAGACGCAGCAGCAGAAGAGGACTCAGCCGAGGAGGTTATGGAAGAGGATGGAGTAGGAGGAGTAGAGGAGGTGGCAGCAGGCCTGCCTGCAAGTCGTGGCGGTGTCACCAACTCCTCTGCAGAGCCACGCATTCCATGCTTGGCAGCCTTCAGCAGGTTTACCCAATGCGCAGTGATACCAGGTATCAGTGGTCAGATGGACCCTTGCCCCAACACTGTGTGCCAGACATGCCATTACTTCCTTTTGCACAATCGAGTACAGGTTGGGGATTGCCTTTTGTGCAAAGAAATTTTGGCCGGGTACCTTCTCAGACTCCACCAGCTTGTATGGTAAAAGTTGGCGGGCTAAGAGTTCAGTCAAGACAGCTGTCAGACGCCGAACAAGGGGGTGACTTTGTGACATTGGCTTTTTACGCTCAAACATGTCCTTGACAGACACCTGACTGTGGGCAGATGAGCAGGAACTGCTCAAGGCGAGAGATGGAGGGGCGGATGGTTGAGAGGGGGCAAGGAGGACAGCAGTGGTTAACGTGGCTGAAGATGCTGGACCAGGAGGAGGATGACGGCTTTGAGTTTGTGTGCTGCTTGTACTCATGTGTTGATCCCATAGGCGTTTGTGATGTGTGATCATGTGCCTTCGCAAAGCAGTTGTACCTAGGTGGGTGTTGGACTTCCCACGACTCAGTTTCTTTTGGCACAGGTTGCAAATTGCATCGCTGTTGTCAGAGGCAGACACACAAAAAAAATGCCACACTGCTGAGCTCTGCAATGACGGCATTCTGGTGGTGGCAACAGCATGCGTTGATTGGCGTGCTGTCGGGCTGACCCCGGGTGCCGATGCATGCTGTCTGACTGTGCCACTAGCTCCTTGCGACGACCTCCCCCTGCTTCCAACTTGTCTCCTCCTCTCTGTCTCCCCATCTGAACTTCCCCCCTGTTTTTCTTCTCTTCTAGCAGGCACCCACGTGACATCCACGGACGCATCATCATCATCAACCGCTTCACTTGTATCTGACAACTCAGCAAAGGAAGCAGCAGTGGGTACAACATCATCATCATCACACCGTATGTCCATGTGTGTAATGCTGCCTGACTGAGACATATCCCTGTTATCTACATCCTCTGGCAATAATGGTTGCGCATCACTCATTTCTTTCAACTGATGTGTAAATAACTCCTCTGACAGATCAAGTGAAGCGGCTGTGGTGCTAGAGTTGGTGGTGGCGGCAGGCGGGCGAGTGGTAACTTGAGAGGTGCCCGAAGCTAAGCTAGAGGAGGATGGTGCGTCAAGGTTCCGAGCGGAAGCTGTAGAAGATTGGGTGTCCTGTGTTAGCCAGTCAACTATGTCCTCAGAACTTTTCAAGTTCAGGGTACGTGGCCTCTGAACACTGGGCATTATTCTAGGGCCAAAGGGAATCACAGAACCACGACCACGACGGCCCCTGCGGGGTGGCCTGCCTCTGCCTGTCATTTTTTTTTTGATTAATGGTACTATGCGTGCAAGCTACTGTGACAACAGATATGAGTGGCACTGGTGTGACACTGTGCCCTGGCAGGCCCTGAAACGCACACTCGTGAAGGAAACTGACTGCTATTATATTACAGTCCAAAAAGTTTATTTTTTATTAAATGCAAGCTATTGGGACACCAGATATGAGCGAGTGGTGGCACTGGGCAGGCCCTGAAACGCACACTAGTGAAGGAAACTGACTGCTATTATATTACAGTCAAAAAAGTTTTGTTTTTGTTAAATGCAAGCTATTGGAACACCAGTGAGTGAGTGGTGGCACTGGGCAAGTGGGCACAGTATACGCTGTGAGCCTGACACACACGCTGGCAGACAACTAACTGCTATTCAATCTATTACAGTCAATTTTTTTTTTTTTTTAAATGTACACTACTGTTACACCAGATATGAGTTGCACTGGTGTGACACTGTGCCCTGGGCCTTGAAACGCACACTAGTGAAGGAAACTGACAGCTATTATATTACAGTCCAAAAAGTGTTTTTTTGTTAAATGCAAGCTATTGTGACACCAGGTATGAGTGGTGGCACTGGGCAAGTGGGAACAGTATACGCTGCAAGCCTGACACACACGCTGGCAGAAACTAACTGCTATTCAATCTATTACAGTCACATTTTTTTCATTTATTTTTTTAAATGTACACTACTGTTACACCAGATATGAGTTGCACTGGTGTGACACTGTGCCCTGGCAGACCCTGAAACGCACACTAGTGAAGGAAACTGACTGCTATTATATTAAGTCCAAAAAGGTTTTTTTGTTAAATGCAAGCTATTGTGACACCAGTGAGTGAGTGGTGGCACTGGGCAGGCCCTGAAACGCACACTAGTGAAGGAAACTGACTGCTATTATACTACATTAAAAAAAGTTTTTTTTTAAATGCAAGCTATTGTGACACCAGTGAGTGAGTGGTGGCACTGGGCAAGTGGGCACAGTATATGCTGTGAGCCTGACACACAGGCTGGCTGGCAGGCAGGCAGGCAGGCAACTGCAATTACATTACACAGCAAAAAAAAAAAAAGCAGACTGATGTTCTAGCCCTAAAAAGAGCTTTTTGGGGTGCTGTCCTTACAACAGAGATCAGATGAGTCCTTCAGGACTGTAGTGGACACTGAATACACTAGCCTAGCTATCAATTTCCTTATCAAATCAGCAGCAGCTACACTGTCCCTACTCTCACTAAGAATGCAGCTTTATAATGAATGTAAAATGGATGCTGTCCAGGAGGTGGGAGGGTCTGGGAGGGAGGGTCTGCTGCTGAATGGCTGGAATGTGTCTGCTGACTGTGAGGTAAAGGCCAGCGTCAAAGTTTACTCAATGTGACAAATAGGGGGCGGACCGAACAGCGCATGTGTTCGCCATCCGTGGCGAATGTGAACAAGCGATGTTCACCAGGAACTATTCGCCAGCGAACAGTTCGGGACATCACTATTCTTATCCTTTAACACAGTACACGATAGGTGGATAAGGAGCACCTGAGGTAGGGGGTGTCAATACAGAAATGTAATCATGTTTATACACGACAAAGTGGGAAAAGAACAGAGATAGCAAATCAACAAATTTAGCTTTTAATTAGATATTAGTTCAATGAAAGTTCACTGACTCAAAGTTTGGAATTGTTTTGCTTGCAAAAAACAAGTGAACAATTCTTCACGGATTTTGACCTTGCTGAATGCATTCGGTCTTCTAATTTCCAACTAGACACCGAATGCATCCAGCCAACTGGTGCAAATTCAGTAAAACCAAATTCTAACTGGAATTAGATTTAATAAATATGAGAATTTAGTAAAATCGTAATTTGGCCATTTTCACCAGAATTTCTTCACCAAGCCTTTTTATTTCTCTAAGGGAATTATTTTGCTATGAATAGATTTATTATTGTAAAAAATAAAACAATTACATTTTATTTTGTGAAATTCATTCTTTATTTCATGCTGCCCAATTAAAAAAAATATATATTACACAAATAAAGTCAGGATGTAAAAAGCATTCTATTCTAAGCATTCTATTTAGCAAATTAACCTGGGAATATCTGAGTTTGTGCAGCATTTCTTACTAAAATACTGCATATACAGGGTCCTTGCACCATCACCACTTCAAACCACTGACGTGGTCATGGTGCTTGTAATAACCATTTAATGAAATAACATGCGCACAGATCGATATTTATTAATCAAAATATGCACATATATTGATACAAATATGAACTCGATATACACAGAGTCAGTCGGCCCTTTGAACCACTGCTATTCTTTTGACATCTGGTATAAAATAGAGGATGATACATTAAAAAAAAGTTTATTTTGTTTATTAAGGATATCAATGGGTTCTTGTCTCTGATATAAATGGCTAGTGTGGTGGTATGTATGTATGTCATAATTGCATAGTGAGTTTGAGACTGAACATTCTTACTTTGTAGGTATTGGGATTATAAAATTAATCAGATCTATGAGTGAAAATATAATAATTCAATGGGGGATTTTTATATAAAATTATACTTCAACTCCTAAAAACCATTTGCACTGTTTCCTAAATGTATGACACTTGTGCTAAATGTCATGGTTAATGCCCTTATGGTGACTTAGAATATATTACAGATTGCATGTATCTCTTGCTCTTCTATAATACTGCATTTCTAGCCCGATAAGTCAATTCTCAGTGTTACATCCTCATACACAGATCTTTTCATCATTTCACCAGTTCTCTCCAGCAAGGTACCACTGCCAGAAGTCTTGTCATGCACAGATGAGCTGTGAGTAACGAGAGTCTGTCAATCAATCTGCATGGTTAGCTGAAAAATGAATGTGCACCTTCTCCCATGAGAAAATGTTTAATATTAAAAAATGATGTGACATTATTGTTTATCACTAACATAGCAAGAAAAAAAAAACATCTGGAATGGTTTAAAAGCAGTTTAATTATATTGACAATCATTTTAACGTGTTAGAGATCCTATGTAATAACTTATTAAATATGATACGATTTGTTGGACACATTTCCCTGTTATGAAAAACCATGAGTAAATGACTACTGGTTTGTTGAAGAGAGAAGAAAAATGATTGTAATAATCTGTTAAATTCAATAATTAAATATCCCATCAAGCAAAAACATTGAAAACCGTATGTAGGCTTTTATATCACTAAGAATAATTATTGGTTACACAAAATAAAATAGACAAGATAATCTCATGACACGACTATCTAGTCATTATTGTATCTATACAAATGGCTTTATTGATTACATGCAGACCGAAAAGTATTGAATCAAATAGAGTGACTGGAAAAGCAATAACATTTTTGTTAACTTGCTAAAAATTATGGACCTAAACCTTGATTTAACATTGCTGAATACCCTTTTCAAAATATTTAGTATTTTTGGATACATTTATAAAATGATTTTTTTTCAAAATATTAAAATATCAAAAAACATATGTATAAAAATACATCAATATATAAAAATAATATCAAAATATTGCAAAATTATTTAAAAAAACAACCATATTATATCATTAAGTTTATCCAAAATTATTAAATCATTCAAAAAGGTTATCACAATATTAAATTGAGGCCATATGACACGCCATCCAAGATTACTTGCTTTTATCAAATAATGCATTTCTTATTAAAAAAAAAACACCCCTTTCTATGCAATTTTTAATGATTCTGCTTCTGATCTATCCAATTATCTAGTTGTAGAAAGAACCAGAAATTAGGGTTTATTTCTGTCTGTAGAAAATCTATTGGGTTACCCAGAGGCGGCTCTCGACTTTTTGAGGCCTTAGGCGAAAATCAAATATGAGGCCCCCCCCCCCCCCCGCCGCCACGCGCGCTAAAAATAAAAAATAAGCAGACGATATTAAAATTAACTGTATAAATTGCATATTTTAAGGCAAACATTAATAAACCTCATAATCTCACTATTCACAAACTTATTTTTGTTAATAAATTATTCTACAAAATACCTATACACAAACATTGGGTATAGATAAAAGGTTGTGGCTGACTACTTAGTTATTCTTGTTGATGTCTCCTAAAACTGAAATAAAGTTGTCAACAGTGTATTAAAAGAACACTACAGTATCAGGAGCACAAATGTGTATTCCTGACCCTATCGTGTTTAACTATTTAGCCCCCACCCCCCCAATGAAGTAAAAACTTACCTAATTTCTAAAGCTGCACAAGTCCGTCAGTGCCGGATCCGCCCAATTGGCTAACATAATCTAAACTGATGATCTCAGTCAATCACAATGCTTTCCCATAGGAAAGCATCGGATTGGCTGAGATCTTCAATTTTGATGTCAGCCAAGGAGTCAATACTATACTATAATACTATACTGTAATTATAACATATTACATATTATCATAATATTATTGTTAATATTAACATATTAACAATTAATATATTATTAAAGGGACACTCCAGGCACCCAAACCACTTCTGCTCATTGGAGTGGTCTGGGTGCCAACTCCCACTACTCTTAACCCTGCAAGTGTAATTATTGCAGTTTTTTTATAAACTGCAATAATTACCTTGCAGGGTTAACTCCACCTCTAGTGGCTGTCTCCAAGACAGCCACTAGAGGTCACTTCCTCCTTCATAGCACAGATTATCTGTGCTAGAGCGTCGCTGGACGTCCTCATGTTGTGTGAGGACCTCCAGCGTCACTCATTTCCTCATAGGAAAGCATTGAAAATCTTTTTCAATGCTTTCCTATGGGGAGCGCTAATGCGCATGCATGGCATTGCCGCGCATGTGCATTAGGTCTCCTCGGCCGGTGGGCGGGATCAGTCTCGCCCACCGGCCGACGGAGACAGTAGGAGGAGCAGCGCGGAGGAGGAGACAGCGACGAGGGACATCGTCGCTGCCTCAGGTAAATGACTGAAGGGGTTTTCACCCCTTCAGTAACCGGGTATTGGGGGGTGGGAGGGAGAGGGTACCTCCAGTGCCAGGAAAACTGATTGTTTTCCTGGCACTGGAGTTTTCCTTTAATTATAATAATTAATATAATTATGATAATATATTATAATTAATTATTATATTATTAATAATATTTAAAATTGTTAAGTAATATTGTCATGATATACCACCATTATTCTGTGGAAAGATGTGGGAAAGGGGGGGGGGGAGGTACAGCTCTCCTGCTTTTTTCTCTCTTCTGCTCTGCTCTCCTTCCCTTTTCTTTATTTTCCTTTGCTCTCTTTCCCTTCCCCTTCAATTTATTTCCCATGTGCTCTCCTTCCCTTCCCCTTTAATTTATTTTCAATGTGCTCTCTTTGCCTTTAATTTATTTTCTTTTGCTCTCCTTCCCTTCCCCTTTAATTTATTTTAATTTGCTCTCCTTCCCTTCCCCTTCAATTTATTTCCCATGTGCTCTCCTTCCCTTCCCCTTTAATTTATTTTCAATGTGCTCTCTTTGCCTTTAATTTATTTTCTTTTGCTCTCCTTCCCTTCCCCTTTAATTTATTTTAATTTGCTCTCCTTCCCTTCCCCTTTAATTTATTTTCCTTTGCTCTCCTTCCCTTTCCCTTTAATTTATTTTCCTTTGCTCTCCTTCCCTTTCCCTTTAATTTATTTTAATTTGCTCTCCTTCCCTTTCCCTTTAATTTATTTTGCTCTCCTTCCCTTCTCTTTAATTTATTTTATTTTGCTCTGCTTCCCTTCTCTTTAATTTATTTTATTTTGCTCTCCTTCCCCTTCCCTTTCCCTTTAATTTATTTTATTTTGCTCTCCTTCCCTTCTCTTTAATTTATTTTATTTTGCTCTCCTTCCCTTCCCCTTTAATTTATTTTATTTTGCTCTCCTTCCCTGTCCCTTTAATTTATTTTATTTTGCTCTCCTTCCCTTCCCCTTTAATTTATTTTCCTTTGCTCTCCTTCCCTGTCCCTTTAATTTATTTTATTTTGCTCTCCTTCCCTGTCCCTTTAATTTATTTTATTTTGCTCTCCTTCCCCTTCCCTTTCCCTTTAATTTATTTTATTTTGCTCTCCTTCTCCTTCCCCTTCCCTTTCCCTTTAATTTATTTTATTTTGCTCTCCTTCCCTGTCCCTTTAATTTATTTTATTTAGCTCTCCTTCCCCTTCCCCTTTAATTTATTTTATTTTGCTCTCCTTACCCTTCCCTTCCCCTTTAATTTATTTTCCTTTGCTCTCCTTACCTTTTTCTCTCTTCTCCTCTGCTCTCCTGAGTCCTTCTGTTTTCTCCGTTTTCTCTCTTCTCCTCTGCTCTCTTTTCTTCAGCAGCAGCTACTCTTCTGTCTTCTTCTTGGTACCGCAGGCGGGGGAATTCAGGGAGGGGTTACGTCGCGACGTCGTCGCATCGTGACATCATCGGCATCGCGGATTGGCCGATTACCAGGAAGTGTGCAGGAGATGGGGAGGGGACTCACTCCTGCACGGAAACCCATGTGAGAGGGTTTCATCTTTTAATAGTGCCGGCGCCGCGGCAATCTTAATGCGGCCGCCGGCCAGCCGGCCGGCTTTAAAGTATTTATTAATATTTTTTTTTTTTACTGGAAAAGAAAGTCCTGCAACGGCTCTCTAATTATACGGTATGGCGGCCGCGAGGCCCCTTCTAGCGCGAGGCCTTAGGCGGCCGCCTAAACCGCCTAATTAGAGAGCCGCCTCTGGGGTTACCCATAAAGCTACACCAGGCTGAGCTACATTTGGATTACCATGGGAGAATGATTATTATTATTATTATTATTTTATTATTTATGATCCTGATGAGATTCCACCAGGATTGGAAGATGATACAATGACTCCAAAGAGTTTACTGAAAATTAAAGAGGGGACATAAAATATTGTATTTTTTTGTTGTTGTTGGCAGAGCACCATTTTATTTCCTAAAGACAGCATGGAATGTGCATTATAAGTAAATATCCATCAATGGAGCCAGTTCTGTGTGTTCTGTGTTAGAGGCAATGGTTTGCTAACATCTCAGTGACAGACAAAGGCAGAATCAGCTCTCCTGAATGATCATTGGTCTTCTTCCATGACTTATTACAAATAGGTCATAACAGTTCCTTTTCTGCCAACTTGCCAGGATTCCATGGGAAGAAATCGTATTTGAATCCTGTCTGGTTCTAAGCTCAGCTCTTTCATCAGGAAATCAAACAACTTGGCACGGTGCTCCTTGTTCTGTTCTGCTGTCCCCACCACTACAGGGCAGGAACATTTAGCAGGACAAAGGGTGCAAATGATCCTACCATCAACATGGTCAGTCCACTTCTTATGACAACAATTACTCTTTCGCAAGGTTTGTCCAGGATGGAGGCGGCAGCTGAGCACAGGCTTTCAGCGAAGCCATCGGGGAGGTCTTTCTAGGGCAGGGATAGGCAACCTTCGGCTCTCCAGATGTTGTGGACTACATCCCCCATAATGCTCTTACACACATAATGCTGGCAAAGCATCATGGGAGGTGTAGTCCAAAACATCTGGAGAGCCGGAGGTTGCCTATCCCTGTTCTAGGGGAAGCTGGTGTCTAGCTCCAGAAACAGCATGTCTGCCGCTGATTGCAAGCTCAGCCAACAAGTGACCAATTTAATATATTTTAATATTGTGTCCTGCTAGGAACAGATTGTTCTTAATTCCTGGTTCATAATCCAAAATTAGGTCCCGATTATATTTAAAGGAAAACTCACTTTTCTGGAATTTTCAACAATAAATAAAATATTGCTTATTATAAACTTGCGTTAACTATTTTTCATGAGATGCTCAGGTTTATTTTAAATTTATACTGAAGAGTTAGCAAATTATATTATAATCCAGTTCAGATAAGGCAAACCCAAACATTGTAGAAGAGGAAAACCTAAATATTGTTTAATTTCTCCTTTTCTCTGTATCCTTTCTCTATGCTTACTGTCATTTGTAAAAAACGGATCTTGAAAAGGACTAACAGGATGCAAAGATGGATGTTGTCCCAGTAGGAGAATCAAGATTTGCAGATTATTTGTTAAATTGCTCTAAACGTGATCTAAACTGTGATGGTTTTCTTAGTAGTACAATCCATCAGTTTTCACAGAAATCACAATATCAGAAAAGGCTACTAAATGTAGTGGCGGCAAAAAAAGAGAAAGGAAACAGATCACAGAGAAAACAGACAAACGTATACATTCAAAAAATGACGGCTAAGGCACAAAAAAGGAACACATGAAAAAAATTACAGTTTTAATAAATTGGTAAAAATATTCTCCAAAAATCTGATGTAAAAGTGTTGGCGACACTGATAAATCTTCCCCAAAATATATATTTGATCATAGCTGTGTTTCAAAGAAAACCTGTTATGATATTGAGTTACTAAACAGTATATATGTTAAAAAAAACTATCTTATTTTAATTAAAAGTTTTATGTTTGCCTAATCAACTGTAATGAATTCCGGTGTGGAATCATTTTTTGTGCCAAGAAAATGCTTCATGCTATGTTTCTCTATAATATACCATGATTTGATAATAACGATCTAATTGTGGGGTTCGATCTGTAAATAACATTTATATACGAACAGTTTGCAGTAATTATATATTTCTGTGGACTCCAGGCTGTGGAAATTACAGTTTGGAGCCTAGATTCTAAACCAGGCATAATTACAAATGATTTAGATTATATGTCACGTTATTTTACTTGTATAGAAAAAGAACAAAACAAAAATCAAAACAACTCAAAAAAAAATCCAGCATATAATAATGCAGTAAAACATAGCAGCTATTAAATAAAACATGAAGAAGTATTCATTTTAATGACCTTTGTATATATATCAGTTTCAGTTTTCATCTATTTTCATTGTTAAGCCACTATACACTGATCAGCTACAATACCGTTAAAACCAGCTGCCTAATATTGTGTAGGTCCAGTGGTGTACTAAGGGGGGGGGGGGTGTGAAGGGTTGGTCCGCCCCGGGTGCCACTGGGGCGCACTTTGACAGGGACTGGGACGCTTACAGGAGTCTCCATGCTCATTTCAGATCCAGCAGCTGAAGGTCCTCTGTTCTTGCGATCTGCGAGAACGTTGCTGCGGATCGCGTGAACAGAGGATCTGCTGCTGCTAGAGTTGGATGAAAGATGGACACTCCTGGGCCCCTGTACTGTGCCACTGGACCACCAGGGAATGTCTCCCCTCCCTGGACACAGGTAAGAGTCGAGGGGGGGGTGGTCAGGTAAGAGACAGGAAGTGGGGGGGCAAGTAAGAGTCAGGGGGGTAGGTAAGAGACAGGGAGTAGGGGCAGGTAAGAGTCAGAGAGGGAGGGAAGGTAAGAGATAGGGAGGGGGCAGGAAAGGGTCAGAGTGGGGGCAGGTATAAGACAGGTAGAGGAGGGCAGGTAAGAGACAGGAAGGGGGGGCAGGTAAGAGTCAGTGAGTGGGGGACAGGTAAGAATCAGAAAGGAAGAGCAGGGAGGGGGGAACCCAAACAATATACACTGTTCACCTTACCAGCACTGTGTTTGTGTATCTGTATGTGTTTTTGTATATGTGCATTTGTATGTGTCAGTGTGTGTATGTGTATCTGTGTGTTTGCGTATCTGTTTATGTGTCTGTGTATCTGTGTTTGTATCGGTGTGTATGTGTCTGTATCGGTGTGTCTGTTTGTATCAGTCTGTCTGTGCCTGTGTGTATCTCTGTGTGTCTGTAGGCATGTGTGTTTGTATCTATATTTGTGTTTGTGTCTGTCTATCTGTTACGTGTGTCAGTGTTTGTCTGTATCTGTGTATGACTGCGTCTCTATGTATCTGCATGCATGTACCTATGTGTCTGTGTATCTGCATGTGTGCCAGTGTGTGTATATGTGAGTATGTGTATATGTGCATACATCTCAGCATTTTGCCTATACTACACACAAATACAACCCTGCATCCAAATGTCAACACTACATAAAAACACACCACCATATTAAAAAAACACATTACAGAAAAATGCACTCCTGCATTAAAATGCCAACAATACATGCAGACACACCCATCCATTCACTCACACATACTCCATACAAAAAAAAAACATGCTTACATTCAGAAACACAAACACTGCTCAGTGCTAAGTACATTAAAACAATTAACGGATGTTCTTTACATTTTACATTGGGGGGGCGGAGGGGTTTGCCGGATATAGGATCTGCCCAGGGTGCTAAATTCTCCAGGTACACCCCTGTGTAGGTCCCCCTTGTGCTGCCCAAACAGCTCTAATGCATCGAGCTATGAACTCCACAAGACCTCTGAACGTGTCCTTTGGTATCTGGCACCAAGACATTAACAGCAGATCCTTTAAGTCCTGCAAGTTGCGAGGTGGAACCTCCATGGATCGGATTTGTTGTTCCAGCACGTCCCACAGATGTTTAATCGGATTGAGATCTGGGGAACTTAGAGGCCAAGGAAACTCCTTGAACTCTTTGTCATGTTTCTCAAACCCTTCCTGAACAATTTTCACAGTGTGGCAGGGTGCATTATTCTGTAAAAAGAGGCCACTACCATTGTAAGAAAACATTTAAAGGGACACTAGAGTCACCCAGACTACTTCGCTCAAGGAAGTGGTCTGGGTGCCAGGTCCTTTAGGTTTTAACCCTTCAGATGTAAACACAGTTGCTGTCTTCCTGACAGCCGCTAGAGGCACATCTGCAACGCTGGATGCGAAATTCGCATCCAACGTGCAGAACGTCCATAGGACGTTAGAATGCGCGCACATGCGCATTCCGCTCCACTCGGGAGCTGACGTGGGCGGGGGAGGAGAGGTCACCAGCACTGAGGGAGCCCGGCACTGGTATAAGGTAAGCTGCTGAAGGGGTTATAACCCTTTCAGTGCCACGGGAGGGGGACCCCGAGGGTGGGGGCACCCTTAGGGCACTATAGTGTCAGGAAAACCGCTTTGTTTTCCTGACACTATAGTGATCCTTTAATAAATCCGTTTTTTGTATAGATATGTCCTTTTCTCATAAATAAAAAAAGTCCAAAACATTATTTTAGTATAAAAAGATCAAAATATATCAAAAGTACAAAAGGGACAACATTATTTTGAAACTACATTTTAAGGAACATCTGGCCACTGGCTGCTCATCTGGATGCTGAGTAACAACTCCCATCACTGTGAGCCTGCCACTGACATGACGGCGGTTCAGTCTCTCTTGATTTTATAAATAGATGTTGGTTTTTCACTCCAGTATTGTGTTCTACAAATGTAAGAATAGATTTCAGCGATGCAAGCTGCCACACGGATATTGATGCCAATTAATATCGCCTGTGATGTGGAACATATTACCACAATGTAAAATATGTAACAATTGCCAAAAGCGTTTGTGCGTTAGTGCCAAAAATAACTCTTCAGAAATGGCATAACTAATAGAGTGAGACTTTAGCAATATTTCATTTGCATGTTTTCATGCTGTTAGTTATACTGCTTAGTCATTGGGTGCAATTTCATGGCTGCCGTATTGTCTTGCACCCTTAATTATAATTGACACACAATTACGAAATCAATGGCAGAACGTAGATTATTCTATTTTAGAGGTATGATAAAGTCTCGCCATTAATCGTCTGTTTGTGTTTTGTCTGTCTGACATTATAATTTTAAATATTAAACCTAAAACGGTCTGTACATGATATGCCCCCTTGTTTTTTAACAACAGTAAGATAATTTCACATGCTGACAACAGTACTCAAAAAGGACAACAACAAAAAAATCATTGCCATAAATATTCAGGAAAAATATTTTAGGACCATCTTATTTCATTTGCCTTCTATACTTTGTGTATCTACTATCGTCTTTTAGAGGTTCCACTCCCATGGTCCATAACTATCAACGGGACATCTGCATGTATGTATTTTTGCTTTAGACAGTAAAAATTCTACTTTTAACAATGTTTCACCCCTTCTGTGTGCATATTAAAAATCCTGGGACGTGAGAATTTACATTCTCTAAATCTTGGACTTGTTCTGAGTTTTTCTTTTCATAGATCTGTTTTTTTTTTAAGTTAATTATTATTTTTATGTTCAAGATTTTATATTCACTTATCTAAACCATAGTTATTTAGCTGTAATTATCTCAGATCTAACAGTTTTTACTGTGGAAGTGGCTTTCTTGGACGTACATTACCATTTTTAATTGCTTAGAGAGAAATACTAATAAAGCCTCAAACTAAATTCTTACTGTAATTCGATCTACGATTTGATGAAATCTATTACTGATTCAATTGACCCCTTAACACCTCTCAAAGACTTGCCAAGATATTATTATTATTGCCATTTATATAACACCAACAGATTCCGTAGCACTTTACAATACTATAAATGGGGGGCGATATTGTGACAGACCCTCTATCCCTGATTTTTGCAGTTTAAACATTTTGTTCGGCTAACTGTTCGAATGGAATAAAATCTGTTTATTATATCATTGGCCGTTCGGATAATGCAAGATCTACCGAACGATCGACCACCCAGGCATGGCGCTTGTTAACCTCATTGACCTTCTTAACACCCTAACATTCTAAATGGTCTACAGGGTGATCGGCGTTTGTATGCACGAACATGTGGCGGTGGCCATCTTGGGATACAAATGCGACCAGCGGTGTTTTGTCGTTGAGCGCATGGAACTAAAATTGGACACTTGACGGCACGGACACCGCTGGGACTTCCACTCCTCGTTCTATTTGACGGTAATTACACGAATGGAGCCCCGTTCGGTAGATACAACCTACCAAACCAACTACACTCTGTGTACGAATGACCACGTTCGTCTATTTGAATGTACTTTAACTGTTCGAAATAGACTGGCCGCACAGCCTAATTCTCTGGAACTATTTTGGGCATGAAACCATGCGTGCGGTCGGTCAAAAAGAGACTTCCAGCTAACCCCTGAACCGATCTTGGGGATTTTTCAGTATGTTGTTCCCCCAGATTGGGGCTATCAGGGGATGTATGAGGTTCCCATATATTTTTGGGGTGTTTTCAAAAATGTGTTAAAACGTGTCTTTTTCGTTTGGAAATAATTGAGTTGATACAGTAAATTAACTCAATTATCTCCGAAGCAGAGGGGAGGAATTGTGTATCTTGTATGGGAGAGTCTCCATGTAAAAGCCTGTTTGTATTGGTTGCTCACTTTGTGTCCCTGTGCCCAACAAGGTCCACCTAGGTGTCACCCTTGTTGGGAAACCTGCATAAAAGGCAATGTACCTCCATTAAACTTCAGTTCTTACTTTATCCTCAATCTAGAGTCTTGTCTCTTATTGGGGGAAACTGCTATAAAGCTATCACACTAGCTCTTGTAAGAGCTTCTATACTTGGATGACTACTGGGAATGCTGTAATACCCCTCACACTTGGGAGAAGGACATCCTCTGGCGGTGGAAACCCCTCTACTCATCAGGGTAACCGCTACAGATATGTGGGAGGGAAATATCAGACTTAGTTATGATCTTGCCCCATGAATCCACCCGACTAGATGAATATATAAATATTGTGAATATTAGATGACATACTGTTAAGAATATATATATATATAAATATATGTATTATTGGATGATTGTACATGTAACATTTATCCCTGGGCTTTTATTGTTTGTTTGTTTTGTTTTTATCATGTTTTTATTGATATTTTATTATTATTTGTTATGTTATTAACTTGTTCACTGTTATATAAAATCTACGATTAAAAATATTTGAAAATATATCCTGATAAAATAACAATTCAGAGCCTCAGCCAATTAGAACCTGCTGAATATAGCTGCGTAATTCCCCAGACTCCATTTGGCAACATTCTATACCCATAGTGTAGTAAAGATGGGCTTTAAATGTATTTATTTTCTTTTTATACCTCTGAACAGAATTGTGACCATCTTAATGTCTGAAAACAAAATGACCTTGATTAAGTGTTAACATTTGTTTATCTGCATGTTACAATGCTTTCGAAAGAGATAATTGACAAGAGACCTTTTTGCTAATGACATTCATAAAAATTGACACGTTTCATTAGACGTTAAGGTAAATTTCTAAAATGCTATTTTAACCTCTTGAGAACACAAAAGTACTTTCACTTAAGGTTGGACTACACATTATTATGTTTGGATAATATAATATTTAATTTTACAAATCTATGTAATTAGGAAACTTCAGTAAGCATTGTTTTAGTTGATGAGTCCAGGCCAAGAGGTACATTACATGTATTTGTGCAGAAATTGATTTATTGGAAATATTTCAGGCAATGGAAGGCTAATTGTAACGATGACCACTGGGCGTGCTCAGAAGCAGCAAGCTCCAATGCATTCTGCCACCTCTGACAGTTTAATCAATGATGCCCGCTGTGCTTTAAATCCTTTTATGGCTCCATCTTCTCTGCCCCTATTTCTGGTAGCGAATGTGAAAGCGGTATCGCACCAATGTCGTGCACGCATGTTCCAACTTCATTTAACTACAATGGGAAAAGAGACCTTTTTAAGGCATTTAAATGCAAATTTGTTTTATTTTTTCAGTGCCCTATTGTGGTTTCCTGACCCTGAAAGCACTGACCTTGGCTTGTACTTTGATTATTCTGACTTTTGTATTCCTTGATCTTTGGCTTGTCTAACCGTATATGTATCCTCTGTTTCCCTAACCTTAGCTTGTTCTGTACTATTCTGTTTCTTAACATTACATCCAGTCATTCTACGGTCTGGTAATACATTTTAGGGTTTATGGTTATATTGAATCTAGTTAACTTAAGTTCTGTGTGTTGGGTATTAGTCGATCCTGACATTAGTGATCACAGCTGTATCTTTTTGAGCAATGCGTTTATCATTTTGGTCTGCAACTAATTTCAGAATTGGTCAGCTCTTACCAACACACTGATAATAAAGGTCTTGTAATGCATTACGCAAGCAGTATCATAGAATACTTACCTTAAAAGGGCAAATGTCGGGGCGGAGCCTGACCACGGAGCAGTCCAGACGTGTGCCGCATGAGCTCCTGTGTCTGGCATACTAAACACGACAGTAAAACGAGCTAAAAGCCTACTGGGCTGCAGAACCTTACCCGAACTGACCCTGACATGCCGGCGATTCCGGGGATACCTCTCGCGGGCCGCTCCCCCGCTGGCAAACCGGACTCAGGGCTTTGCGGCCTACCGGTAACTGGGCCAAGGAGAGACGGCCGCTCTCCTACAGCTCTAACCGGAGGAAACACACGACTAAAGGGGTCCCCCCCCCCCCCCCGGACCGGCGGGGGTTATCCCGGTCCTACCTGGCAAGCACCCGGACGGCAGACACCTGCCACAATGAACGACAGGCTGACTCAGACCAGCAGCAGCTACGCTCCCCTGGGCTGCCTAAGATGGCGGACACACTCACCTCACACACAGCAGCGGACCATGTGGAGCGAACACTTCACGGCATCGATGAGCTATTTGCCCGATTCTGGGCCAAGCTGGAGAGGCGAATGCAACCCACACAACGACCCAGACAAAGGGATACCCAGAGAGGCCTAAGCCCAAACGCTGAAGGCTATCAAACAGGCACAAAACTTACCCAGCAATCTACCAAGCCCAGGACCAGCCCACGCAAACCGAGGGTCAGAGGGGCGCTTACCCAGCAGAGACCACCAAGTGGGCGGAAAAAACCCCGCCGCAAACAACAAGCACACAACAGGACCCTCCACCGCCTGCGTAGAAAACAGGACTTGGACACTCTAGGTCATGGGGCCTGGAGCCCGAAATTGCCAGCCCTTGAACCGACCCGAAGCCAACGAAAGGGTGAGAGCTGCCCAAAACGCACCTTGACCCTGGAGAAGTCAAACGCCTGCAGCAGGAGCATACCGGACATGGGTATCGGTTAAGCCAACACTGGACTGATTACCTGTGGGGGGTAGCCACCGGCCGCATTAAAGGCCTTACAGCGCACATGGAACTCGGTGCTTTCCCCCACTCGATGTGCAGTATGCCAGTCATCGGGTATTGCCTAGTCAGCCACATTGCAGCCTTAGGCATTTTCATATGTACTGATGCAGCCTTAAATTATATGTTTAGACCCACTGCTTAGCCTGGGTGCTATGCCCTTCACCTGCCTCTCATGACTAAAATCCTAGCAAATGTATTCTGGTATTGCTAAACTACATAACTGCATTTTGGTAACATATCTGGTACAGTCTGATAGAGATCGATGTGTATAATATGCTCCCTCATAGTTTGTTAACCCATTAGGATGATGTACCAACTCAGCATGCCACTAACTGCAGCCAGTCATGTTAATCCATCTCTTGTAACCACGATTTTTGCTAGTATGTATCGCTTTAACTAACAACCTGATTGAATCTATATTGCTTAAGAAAGCTATAAATAATCATTTACAATCGCTATTGAATCTAGATAGATTTGAATACCCTAAGAATCTACGTTATAATCTCACTCTATAATAGCGATACCAAGCATGTACCTACTCTTGTCTTTGTAACTTTAAAAATTGTGCACGTTTTCTCACTGCCTTACTGATTACAAGCTGTGTATTTTGTCTCCTGTCACAAGCTGTTGGGGCGTGACAAGTTGTATGTAATTACCTGCACTTCAAAAATAAAGAATTAAAAAAAAAAAAAAAAGGGCAAATGTCATCACATTTTCACTTCTCTTTTTTTTTTTTTTTTACAAGTTTATTATATGTAATGAAACTTAATGATATTTTTTTTAATGATGTTCAGCCAGATAAAAAAGTGATATTTAAAAAATATATATATTATACATCATTAAAAAAAGTAATTAAGTTTCAACAACTGTAATAAACCTTACAAAAGATTAAAATTTGTCCTTTAATTTTTCCAGTTTTGTCCAGTTGTCCTTTAATTTCTAAAGGGGACCTGTCACTTTTCTAGAAAAAAACATCTCAACCTTGTGTTAATCTTTTTCATGAGATGGTCCATTTTTTACCTGTATAGTTAAGATTTAGCAAATTTCGTCACAGTCCAGTTCGGACCAGGCACATGCAGGGCACACATTGTGCACGAAGAATGGAAGTAGAAACATGGTTTCATTTCTCATAATCTGGTGATGCAAAGGACAGAGTTTATAACGATGATTGTCAGTGAGCTTAGATGGAGGCGCCCAGATGCAAGATAAAGAGGTGTTGATTTTAACAGTTACTTTTATTTGTAACATCTCACAATTACATGGTTTTAAAGGCAGACATAATTAAACAAAATATTATAAAAACTGGGACATTTCAGTTCCCCTTTAAAGATTTCTCAAATGATCTGACTAAGTGCACCTACATGTAATATTAAGAACCCTTACAGACATTTAAGTACAGTATTGTAGATGTACAATTTGCTACAAAATGCAGCAAAACATAATCAAAGAAACACTTTTAGTTTAAAAGATTATGATAAGCCAGCACTGTTTGAAGGCACTAGACCAACATAATCACGTTATATAATGTTATCTAAATAGAATGCACCTTTGATGCTTTTTTTTTTCATTCGTGGTAAGAGAAATCCCTTTCTGCTTCAGTAGTTTTTGACATCTAGAGAAAACAGCAGCTAGCCCGTGATCTTTGCTCTGTTCTAGGTGTCAAAAATGTTTAAGCCGAATTCAATCATTCAGCATCGTGTTTCAGTTCGGTCCTGCTCTTATATGTTTTCCTCTTTTTCTTGATTCTTACTGTGCTTTTCATAGTAAACAATATGAGGATAGATTTAAATATGTACAGTTGTGGGAAACATAGAAACATAGAATGTGACGGCAGATAAGAACCATTCGGCCCATCTAGTCTGCCCAATTTTCTAAATACTTTCATTAGTCCCTGGCCTTATCTTATAGTTAGGATAGCCTTATGCCTATCCCACGCATGCTTAAACTCCCTCACTGTGTTAACCTCTACAACTTCAGCTGGAAGGCTATTCCATGCATCCACTACCCTCTCAGTAAAGTAATACTTCGTAATATTATTTTTAAACCTTTGCCCCTCTAATTTAAGACTATGTCCTCTTGTTGTGGTAGTTTTCCTTCTTTTAAATATAGTCTCCTCCTTTACTGTGTTGATTCCCTTTATGTATTTAAATGTTTCTATCATATCCCCCCTGTCTCGTCTTTCCTCCAAGCTATACATGTTAAGATCCTTTAACCTTTCCTGGTAAGTTTTATCCTGCAATCCATGAACCAGTTTAGTGAGCATCGTAACAATGTTAATTCTTGCGGTGTCAACTCTTAGTGTGTGTGTTACCTCCATTTTCTGTAAAAGACGACATTTTTATTTGTCAGAAAAATAATTGTAAATAAACAGTTGCTTACAATACGTCATTTTATTAAGAACAAATGAATGGTACATACTAGAGCTACATAAATTAAACACAGGACACTTTACTTTGTGTTTATAAGATGTACGCTTTGTATAAAATTAGGAAAGTTGTAAAGGTATATATCCTTTCATATCATGAATGACAAAAGAGACATGCACCACCCACAATACAGTATTTTAGAACAAGCTTTCGGTGCCAGAAGATGGTGCAATCGTTCTCTCCTAGCAGTGACAAAGAACATCTGTCAAGGGGTTGCAACAAGGAATTACGTTCATGAAAACATGACATGTCAGGACTTTATACTCAACTAAACATACCGTCGAAGAAATAGGAAAGAATAATGTTTACATATGGATGTGGCTTAAAGTAATATTATATCGGAAAAAAACATTGATCATAACAAGAGTTATGTCGTATGAGGAAGGTACCTATGTGTATTTAACCAGCATGCCATTCAAAGAAACATTCCAACTCTAGTGATGTCTGTATAAGCCTGAAAGGAAAGCTGTTGAGAAAATAAAAGAAACATAAAAAACCCACATAGATCCTGCTAGCTCGCCTCTCGCTCACTGGTGTGGAAAGACGTAGGCAGCGCATGACGACAGCGCTCCATGGTGTTCTACTCCACCAACTTCTCTGATATCTTAGGGTCCCATTTCACTACTCTCTCTTCATGGTGATGGTGGACCTTTTAGAGAATTGCATGACCCGTTGCCGGTCGGTGCTGTTTGAGAAGACCACTGCGTTTAGAAAAGAAAAATGGTTAATAATATCAATTGGAGATAACACAGCTCGTGGTAGTTACAGTGAGGTGAATCAAGAAAAATTGAACAAAATGAAAATATAATAGATTGATATATATCATTTGGGCCGTTTACAAAATTCAGCAAATTTTCTCTCAGTGTGGGAGGTGGGTGGATGTCAGCATGTAGTTATAAATTAATGTTTGGAATTCTAGAGGAAGGAGCAAAATATAGGCAGGAGGTTAGGACTAGGATTTGGATCTAGACTGAGAAGCTAGGAAATACCATAATGGGCTAAGACTAGAGACGGGGCAGGCAACCTTTTGATAGCACTCTGCAAAAGTAAAACGTTGAAGTCACGGACGGCCATATGTTTGTTAAAGTAATGTTTATTTATGTTGAGGAATTTGGCTTCTGTTGTGAATGGGTGTGGCAGATGTTTTATGAGATTGTGTATG